>NC_091988.1:40694096-40997729 GCF_044704955.1 Pristiophorus japonicus | reverse complement strand
ACCTAGCTAGAATTAGGTATTGGGAGGTGGGAGGTATAATTTTACTGCAACCCTCTTTGAATGTGTAGTGTATGGTAGTTTATTTGAGTGATTGTAAGTTTGACCTCGTACCTTTCCTTATATTGTTCTTTATTAGAGTGATTGTAAGTTTGGCCGTGTATTTTCTTACTAGAGTAATAAGCCTGTATTACTTTGACTGTAATAAAAACAAAGTTCTTTGCATCAAACCAGCGTCCTCTACATTTTTGTCACACCCCCCCCAAATAAATCCAGAGTACAGAACCCAAGGGAGGGGGAGCTATTCGAAACCGCTTAAGTTGATCAGAAGGGAACCTGACCTCCTCATAGAGACCACAAATACACCCCCGCCCCCTTACACCCCCCAAAATCATGTGCTTTAATTTTGCACACTAATCTCTTGTGTGGGACCTTGTCAAAAGCCTTTTGAAAGTCCAAATACACCACATCCACTGCTCAACATTTCATTCAGCCATACTGCCGTTCACCTTACTTTTCTCTGGCACCATGGGTCCTTTGATCCCTCCCCCACCTAACACTGCTCCTCAGCTTTCTCACTACCGTCTCAGGCTCAAGTCCCTCTTGACTGAGCCTGTGGCCTCCAGTGATATTCTTTACTATGTCCATCATGGCGCCTGCATCTGATTCACCCAGAACAGCAATTAAATTTCTTCAGCCTTGCCTCCTCCAACATCTCTGTTCTTTTATCCTCAGTCACATTCTTCACAAACTCTCACACTCGTGGCCAGCCACTTGACTTCATCATCTCTCTGGCTGCTTCACTTCTGAAATGTTGGTCATCAAAAAGGCCCTTTCTGGCCACTTCATTACTTTTACCACCCATATACCTTCACATTCACTATTACTCCAACTTCACTGACCCCAAGGCCATCACCATCCAACGCTGAAAAAAAACCTGTCCAGCTCCTTCACTAATTCACTCTCAAAACTCACAATTCCCTCGTGCCTCAGTCACAACACTTCTGCCATTGTTGATCTGCTGAATTATTTCTTTCCTCTGCTTTTGACACCCTTATTGCCAGCAAATCATTCACTGTCTCATCCCTGATACATTCCCCATCTTCATTCCCTGAAATCTCGGATGCAACCTTGGAAGGAGCCGGTGTACTTTCTTTAGTCTGGCCTTGAACCACAAAGTGTATGTTTCATCTTCTGAAATATTCTGTGAACTATATTAACATTTGGTACAAAATACAAACCAAAATGATAGTGAATGTAGTAAGATTGAAAGTGCTGTATTAAATATTCTTTGTAATCAGCTATGGACTTCAGACATTGACACTTACAGTATCAATTTCATTAAATTGTCAGTAATCAACTGTAGATCATTTCTATGCAAACGTGAAGTAGCAATGTTGCAATCAATTCACTGAAAATGTCTTCCCCCTTGAATTGTGAGCATGTGATCAGTTCTTATCCCTGTTGACATCTATTACTGACCTGAACACACTTAGAACTTCATTAAAATAACCCTAAAAGATGTCCAGGTTATATTGTGGTACAAGGCAATAATATACCTGTGTTTTATTAAAGGTATAAGTTCAAAAACTATGCTGTACATCTGGCAAAGACCACCAATAACATTCAACAGTTGTAGACCATTTGAACTGCGTGTCTAAATGTGAAACTGTGGGATACTGGCCTGTTGAGTTGTGCTTATAAAATGGCCCAGAACTTGCAGTCCTGATATCAGCGAACTGGCAGCGGTCCTATCATTTCACCTTTGAAATTGACCGCAACTTCAGGATTTACCGCGCATGTGCGCAACCTAACGCGAAAACCCTGAAGTTGCAGTCTGGTATACACAACTCGTCCACAGGCTGCACTGTGGACCCGCAATCCCCACACACAAAGCCAGCAACACTGATCTGATAAAAACTTCCCTTTTCCAAACAAATATTGGTGTCAAACCCCATAAAAAGTTAAAACTCAATTCAAATGAGGTGTAACTGGGTTTTTAAACGGTGATCTGGGTAATAACGACTGAAAAACAACCGTTCTGGCGCAAAAAAACTAACGTTATATTGGTGGAATATAAAACGTTTCCGTCAAGTTAAAAATGATTAGATCTTAAAATTAATTTTTGCAGGAAATTTGTTCATGATATTTCAGCTTCTATCTCAACCCAATGTGTATGTCCCAATCTTTATTTCGCTCACTGTAAAAAAAAATTTAAGTGATGGATGATTAATGCATTGTATTTCCTGGTTTCTTGTCTGAGAATTCTGCAATGCGATTGGCTGCTTAAACAGCTTGTTGACATCACAGCCACTCGCACTATGGGATTCCCACTATGGCGAGATCTTTGTGGGAAGCTTACTTCGGGGCCAACAGCGAACGCCTTTGCTTCGCCGCTGACTGCAAATTATAAGATCATAAGAAATAGGAGCAGGAGTAGGTCATTTGGCCCTCCAGCCTGCTCCGCCACTCAACAATAAGATCATGGCTGATCTGATCATGGACTCGGCTCCACTTCACTTCCCTCCCTGCCCCTATAACCCTTGACTCCCTTATCGCTCAAAAATCTGTCTGTCTATCTCTGCCTTAAATATATTCAATGACCCAGCCTCCGCAGCTCTCTGGGGCACAGAATTCCATAGATTTACAAACCTGAGAAGAAATTTCTCATCACAGTTTTAAATGGGCGGCCACTTATTCTAAGAATATATCCCCTAGTTTTAGTTTCCACTATGAGTGGAAATATCCTCACTGCAGCCACCTTGTCGAGCCCCCTCATTATCTTACAAGTTATCTTATAAGTTTCATTCTTCTGAACTCCAATGAGTATAGGGTCAAGTCAAATCAACCCCCTCATCTCCGGAATCAACCTAGTGAACCTTCTCTGAACAGCCGCCAATGCAAGTATATCCTTCCTTAAATACGGAGACCAAAACTGTACATGGTACTCCAGATGTGGCCTCACCAATACTCTGTACAGTTGCAGCAGGACTTCTCTGCTTTTATACTCTATCACCCTTGCAATAAAGGCCAACATTCTATTTGCCTTCCTGATTACTTGCTGTACCTGCATGCTAACTTTTTGTATTTCATGCACAAGGACCCCCAGGTCTCTCTGTACTGCAGCACTTTTCAATTTTTCTCCACTTAAATTATAATTTGCTTTTCTGTTAGTTAGCCAATCCTCTATCCATGCTAATATATTATCCCCAACCAAGTGAGCTTTTATCTTGTGCAGTAACTTCTTATGTGGCACCTTATCGAATGCCTTCTGGAAATCCAAATACACCACATCCACTGGTTTTCCCTTATCCACCCTGCTCATTACATCCTCAAATAACTCCAGCAAATTTGTCAAACATGATTTCCCTTTCATAAAACTAGGCTGACTGAATTATGCCTTTCCAAATGTCCTGCTACCGCTTCCTTAATAGTGGACTCCAGCATTTTCCCAACGACAGATGTTAGGCTAACTGGTCTATAGTTTCCTGCTTTTTGTCTGCCTCCTTTTTTAAATAGGGGCATTACATTTGCGGTTTTCCAATCCGTTGGGACCGCCCAGAATCCAGGGAATTTTGATGGATGCATTTGTTGTAATCTACTATCTCTGCAGCCACTTCTCTTAAGACCCTAAGATGTATGCCATCGGGTCCAGGGGATTTGTCCACCTTTAGTCCCATTATTTTACCTAGTACGACTTCACTAGTGATATTGATTGTTTTAAGTTCCTCCCTCCATACAGCCCTTTGATTATCCACTAATGGGATGTTTTAGTGTCTTCTACCCTGACGATCGATACAAAATCTTGGTTCAGCATCTCTGCCATTTCCCTGTTCTCCTTTATTAATTCCCCAGTCTCATCCTCCAGGGGACCAACATTTACTGAAGCCATTCTTTTCTTTTTTTGGGCCTTTCAGTTTCAACTTTGATCGAGAATTCAAGCTCTGCAGCCCGGCTGCAGTTTTGAAAAAACACAGACCACACTGCATTAAGTCATTAATCAACTTAACATTTTAGGAACTTTGGGTAGCGAACCAATTAAAGGTTAACAGACTAATCAATTGAGCCAATAAGGTCAAAGAAGGCGAGTTCTTTTCTGTAAATTGAACCAGGTATAAGTACAGCCATTTTGGCCATGTGGTCTCAGAAGGACAAAGGCCTGGCTTAAAGCCAGAAGCTTGTTGCTGCTGCCAGAATAAAGTTACATTAAAACTAAAACCGGAGTTCGTATTTCATTGGAAATTAAGAGATCTAACAATTTTGGTGTCACGAACAGGATCACTGAGGAAAGAAACTGAATTTTGGACATCGGACCTACATACTGAGGTAAGGACTCCTCTTTATAAAAGTCCTTGGTCAAAAGTCTAAATTCGTCTCTCCTTCTACACGATTCCGAAAGCCTCCGGTTTGCGAACCCTCCGGTTGGTAGTCGGCTCGAGGTCCCATAGACGTCTAACTTTGACGGTGTGTTAGTTAATTAATCACCGACCCACTGATTGGCTGGAAAGCCTACGACTCGAGACCCCAGTAAAGAAATCAGTATTATGGCAGCAGGAGATAAGAGCAAAGAATTGCCTACAACTGTTAAAGGTGGGCAGGCACCACCTAAGGTTTCGATAGATGAAGTCCTCGAACAGTTGAAAGAATACATAGAGCAACAATTCGACTTATCTAAAACCTGTATTAAGATCAAACAAAAGTACGGAACCTTCAATGGACAATGGTCCTTGGACGAGATTAAAAGGGTCTGGGGAAAAACGACCCGTAAGAAAAATAAAGAGCGAACTAGATGGTCCCTAGCCGTTATGGGACAGATCCGAAAGCGGAATGAAATTATAATGCGTTCCCAACATGATCGAGAACTGACCAGTACAAAGGACCAATTGCAAGCTGTTCGTGCAACGCTGCGACAGAAAAGACTTGAACTTGAAAAGTCGGAAGCGGAAGTTAAAGATCTTTAAAAGGTGATATTAAAGAATGGAAAAAATCATTAGATCAAGAGACAGTAATAGGAAAAGGAAAATGTATCGGTCAATTCTCAGGGTACCCATGTTTGGATAAATTAAAAGCGCCAACCCGAGGACACGATCGAGGAATAGATACGGATTCTTAATCCTCCGACGATACAGGGTCGGAGGATGATGAAGAATTAGGGGTGCGCGTTGCCCCTTTTAAAAAAAAAAAGACGAGTTGTAGTCAAATCAGAAGAGACTGCGGATGAGGGCGGAACCAAAAAAACGAGGAAAAGGGTGTATGCAGAATACTTAGTTCATGATTCGGCAGACCCAGAGAAAATTGATAAATGGTCCAAGGAATTGCCCAATCCAAAGAAAAGGGGAGTAAAAACGTGGGACCAACTGGACCGCTTAAGAAATATATATCAACTTCATCCCTGGGACGGAGTGCAAATTTTGACCATAATGGTGCCAAAAACACAGGGAAGAAAATTGCACTACAAGGTAGAAGAAGCTTTGGGGCAGAATGAGCAAGAATTAAACACAGGATGGGAGGCGATTATACACTGGCTGCAAGCCTTCAGTCCAGCTAAGACAGACTGGGGAAAAATTACAGCCTGCCAACAGAAAGGAACAGAGGAAGTTCTGGAGTATGACGAGCGGTTTAGATGCACGCGGCTAGAACATTCGGGTATGAATAATACGGATGAGGAAATGGATGAACAAGTGTTTGGACCCCTGAAAGCAGCTTTCGTGGCAGGTCCAAAGCCAGAACTGTCCAAAATGCTTAAGGTAGTGTTACCGGACTGGGAAGGTAGAGGAACTACCTTTGTAGCATTGGTGGATCGATGTAACCAATTAGATCGGGATATGGTAGCTAAAGTCCGAGCCCTGCAGGCTGTGGGATGGAAATCCCAGGATTCCGATAAACAGTTATTAGGAAAATTACCCGGAAAATTTCATTATTGTGGGAAAGAAGGTCACTGGGCCAAGACGTGCAGGGCAAAACAGCAAGGTCGCGGCCGGGGAAGAGGACGCAGCCAGGGATACAATTCAGCCAACAAACCAGGCTTGTCACAAGATAATGACCTCATAGAAGCATTTAAGCGACTGACAATGTAACAACAGAAGGAGTTACTCGGGATAGCAAAAAACGATTAGAGCCCACCCTGGTCCACCTCTTCGCACTAATACAACAAAGGGGAGATGGGCTATATATAACTGTGAGGGTGGGCGATAAGGATGTGGACTGTCTTTTAGACACAGGGGCGGAATTAACATGCTTACCCCTACAATATGGAGACTTTTTGCTGTTCGATGGTAGGGCACGTACAGCCTATGGAGTTGGGGGCCATAAAATGGAAATTAAAAGGACAACACCGGTACTTATAGGGCTGGGTCCACATGAACTAACCACGCTGGTTTGGATAGGCCCTTTTGGGAATGGACGTTCTAATCCAAATAGATTCATCGTTGCATTTAGAGAATGGTCGGGTGACATGGTCAATTAGAACTTTGAAGAAGGAAGAATTGAAGGAACACCCGATATGGGCTAAAGATAAGAACGATTGTGGCCTACTCCAGATGGAGCCTGCGTCATTTACCGGGACCAAGCCTCCATGCACTAAACAGTATCCCATCAGTCCAACTGCCATCGCGGGAATCTTACCGGTTATTCAGCAATTGGAGAAACAAGGGGTACTTATTAAAACGCATAGCTCCTCCAATAGCCCCGTCTGGCCGGTACAGAAATCTAATGAGACTTGGCATTTGACTGTCGATTATAGGAAAGCTAACCAGTGTATTGATCAAAAAGCTCCTTTGGTCGCAGATCCCTCCACCATTTTTAATGCCCTCAAACCGGAACATAAATATTTCTCCGTTATCGATATAGCCAATGGATTTTGGTCGGTGCCTCTGGCATCGGAGGTTCGACAGTGGTTTGCTTTCACGGTCCAAGGACAACAGTATACTTGGACCCGGTTACCGCAGGGTTTCCACAACAGCCCTACGGTATTCCACATGGCTTTACAAAGCCATTTGCGAGAATTACCTCCCCTGTCATCAACAGTCATCCAATATGTAGACGATATCCTGCTAGCTTCAAACACGGAAGAACACCATGAACAAGATTTACGAGCTTTGCTGGACCACCTTTGGCTGAAAGGGCATAAAGCCAGCATCGACAAAGCACAAATATCCCAAGAAGAGGTTGTATACCTGGGACAAAAGATTTCACAAGGAAAGAGAGAACTTACCCAGGATAGAACTGCAGCCATTCGGGCTGCTAAAAAACCCACCACTATTCAGGAACTAAGGTCTTTTTTGGGATTGTATAACTTTCACAGAAATTGGATTGACTCCTTCACACAGCTTGCTCAACCTTTGAATGATATTTTAAAGGGGAAACGTGCCTCTAAAGAAGCCATCATCCTCACTAACAGCAAGAGGCCTTCCCGAGTTTGAAAAAGGCTTTGTGTTCGGCACCGGCTCTGGGAATCCCTGACAGTGGTAAGCCATTTACCCTGTTTGTCCATGAGAAAGAAGGATACATAACAGCTATACTGACACAAGAACATGGGGATCGATAAAGACCTATTGGCTATTATTCGGCAAAACTGGATGCGGTAGCCCTCGGATGGGGAAGTTGCCCAAGGGCCATGGAAGTTACGTAGCGAGCGGTAATGATCACTGTGGGTCTAGTCCTCGGCCAAAAGCTGATTGTCAAGTGTCCCCACACCGTATACGCTTTGCTGTCTATGAATAGAATGTCTCAGGTGACGGCAGCTAGCTGGACCCGCTGGACAGCAGTTTTGAAAGCTCCTAATCTCCATATCATCCGGGCCAGCCCGGTTAATCCCGCAACTATGCTCCCGATGTCAGAATCGAGGGAGCAAGAGGGGGGAGAATGTGAAGAGCATGACTGCGTGGAGATTTTAAAAAAAAACAGAAGCAGCCTTAGCAGCAGAGGAACGTCAGCACAACAGGCCGAGTTACGGGCCCTGTCAGAAGCATGTCGAATAGCAGAAGGACAGACAGCTAATGTCTACACAGATTCGCATTATGCTTTTGGAGTCGCTCACGACTTTGGTCTGTTATAGCGGAAAAGGGGATTCTTCACTGTTGCTGGTACACCTATCTGAAATGGAAAAGAAGTCCGAGACTTACTAGAGGCTATACAATTACCTCAGGAAGTGTCCATCCTGAAGTGTAAGGCCCATACCAAGGAAAATACCACAGAAGCACAGGGAAATGCCCTAGCCGACCAGGCAGCTAAAGATGCCGCCTCACAGGGCGTTCCCCCAGAAGAACCAACACAGGTGTGCAGATTGAAAGCACTCAGGACTCTGACACGAGACCTTCAAACAATGCAAGGCGAGTGCTCCCGAGAGGAAAAATGGACATGGATTGAGGCAGGAATTAAGCTATGTGAAGATGGTGTCTGTAGACAAAGAGTTACCGACAAGCCAGTCGCGCCACAAGCGCTTATGCCTTTTTTAGCCCAACAGATCCACTCGTGGGGATACTTGGCCTCACAACAGATGACGGCACGGTTCCAGAAAAGCTGGTGGGGTGGGGATTTAAAAAACATGCCCAGCTGGTAGCAGACTGCTGTGTGGTCTGCCAGAAAAATAATTCTGGACCCATCACGGTAATGCCCCAACTGAGGCCCCCTGTCCCTGTCGGACCATTCCAGCATCTGCAGGTTGATTATATATCTCTTCCTTCATGCCAAGGATACACTAACATTCTTGTCATGGTCGACGGATTCTCTAGATGGGTAGAAGCTGTCCCAACTAAAAGAGCCACAGCCAATCACACTGCAACGGTCTTGTGTAAGGATTACATTCCCCGATGGGGAGTCCTGAGTAGCATTGACTCAGATCAGGGAACACACTTCACAGGTGCTGTCTGCCAAGAAGTCTGTAGGTTACTGAACATTATGTGGGATTTACACTGTCCTTATCATCCACAATCATCAGGACAAGTAGAGCGAATGAATCGAGCTCTGATACAACAGCTTACCAAATATCACCATGGCCCCAGGCACTACCAATAGTGCTGTGTAGCATTAGGACAACCCCGAACAGAACTACAGGTCTAAGCCCATTTGAAATTATAACAGGAAAACCCATGTCGCTGCCAGGAACTACTGATTTACGGAAAGCTGATGTTCACTTAATGAGTGACACTTTGTTATCATACTGTCAGAACCTAACCAATGCTATTAGTTCTGTTTCCCGACAGGTATCGGCAGCTTGGGGTAATCCACCCGAAGGAGGACACGACATCATCCCGGGAGTCTGGGTGTATGTGAAAAAGTTGCATAAAGAACCTTTGGGTGCCAAGTGGGAGGGACCTTATCAAGTGTTATTGACCACCCAGGCAGCTGTTAAAAAGTCCAAGGAAAGAAAGCCTGGATCCACGCTTCACACGTTAAACGAGCACCGGTAACTGAAGCTGAAATCTAATAAGGACAATTACTTTTTGCCAAAATGTATAAATTTACTGTATTACTGATTGTAGGTATTTTAGGCATAGGCCTACTTCTTACTAGCCGACCCTCTGCACCAAAGGGAAATAGTAGAGTACCAAGGGAATTACATGTAAATACCTTTTTATATATGTCATACATTTATGGCAAACAAAGTAACATTTCTAGTTGTTGGGTGTGTGCGCATATTCCTATTCACTCAAAGGGAGGGATTCCCTTGAGGCCAGTTCCCTTGAATATCTCAGAAATGGCTGAGTGGATAATTAATCAAAACAAAACAGGCAAGGCGTTTCAGGATACAGAAAACTGGGCATGTAAATGGAAGTCAGCAGGTTACAATCTGACTACCTTTGAAGGAGGATACCAACCATGCTACAATAATTCCAAACGGCCCCATTTTTTGTTATCACTAATATAACGGGAATAGGAAGACCGGGGGAAATCGGTCTGTCTGATTAGAAACATCAAAGGAGGCCAAAATATGGGGTATAGTAACTGCTCCCGGAATTATAATATAATCAAGCCACGGAACCGTCCAAACTGGGCCGATGTGGGAGTTTTTAACGCAACAGGGATTCTGAATAAAACAGATGGAAAAGCCTGGACAGGCCCCGGAGTGTTGCTGACAAAGAAACAGCTAACCTTCATTGCCTATAATGGAACCTATTGGGTGTGTGGCCACAAGGCCTACCCTTGGCTGCCCCAGAATTGGATGGGATCCTGCTATTTAGCCTGCATCGTGCCTTATATGTATCATATAAAGTCACTGTCGGAACATTTACACCGCCTTAAGAGAGCTTTCAGAGAAACAGAGAGGTTCTTTGCCATTCTGATCCCCAGGTATGGGACCGCCAGACTGACGAGGGAATACATTAACATGGCATCCGTTGTGGAACGGGTAGCCAATGATACCTCAGAGGCCCTAGTTAAAATCAATGCAGAAATGGTAGCAATTCGCACAGTAGCCCTACAGAATAGACTGGCCGTTGATTACATCCTGGCTGAATAGGGAGGTACTTGCGCCCTACTCGGAACTGAGTGTTGCACATACATTCCAGATAGCTCCGAAGAAATTACCCACTTAGCGGAGCATATCCAAAAGGAGGTAGAAAAACTTAAGCAACCCCCATCATTCACTTTGTGGAGCGGAGCCACTGAATGGCTAGGTTCAATAGGAACTT
Source organism: Pristiophorus japonicus (assembly GCF_044704955.1). NCBI lineage: Eukaryota > Metazoa > Chordata > Chondrichthyes > Pristiophoridae > Pristiophorus > Pristiophorus japonicus. Next base: position 40,987,101 of record NC_091988.1, on the reverse strand, counting down.
CATTGGTGGAAGGTGTAATTCTATTAGTTGTAATTATTTTACTTTTATATTGTTTGTTTATGTTGATTAAATGTTGTTGCGACCAGGCGGCTGTAGCTGCTGTCCCGCAGGTGAGACACCTTGCAGGTCCCAGCAGACCGTCTGTACGTGGCACAGGGGTATGTTATGCTTAAGGGAAGGTTGTTTACTGGTTGAATTAAGATATTGATTTGGATTAAATTGGAATAAGGTTAATTAACCTACTAAAACCAGACTTCCATTGTGGCCACGATGGAACTCGGGTTGGTGTAAATTTGTGTGGAAGCTACGAGTCCGGACATGTGGCGAAACACATCAACAAATTTTAGAAGGAAACTCTATTAACATGTATGAAATTATTTTGTAGAATGTTTAACCAGTGATAGCTGATGTTTTATGATTTAGTTTGTGAAAGAATCAAAGGGGGGATTGATAGAGAATTCAAGCTCTGCAGCCTGGCTGCAGTTTTGAAAAAACACAGACCACATTGCATTAAGTCATCAATCAACTTGACATTTTAGGACCTTTGGGTAGCGAGCCAATTAAAGGTTAACAGACTAATCAATTGAGCCAATAAGGTCAAAGAAGGCGAGTTCTTTTCTGTAAATTGAACCAGATATAAATACTGCCATTTTGGCCATGTGGTCTCAGAAGGACAACGGCCTGACTTAAAGCCAAAAGCTTGTTGCTGCTGCCAGAATAAAGTTACATTAAAACTACAACCGGAGTTCGTATTTCATTGGAAATTAAGAGATCTAACAAACTTCATAATTATCAGAATAAATGTACTGTTTTGCACATTGGAACATGTAATTTGTGTCTACAATGAATGTGGTACTATGAACAAAGGATTTGAAAGTGTCAAGATGAAAGCTATTAATCCTATTGATGATTAATGAGGTGCATCTTCAGGGTGTTTGATTATAATTTGAAACAAGCTATTCCAGTTGAAATAAGCCACTCTGAACTCATAAATCACTGGGTGAGGCCAAATTTGGAATATGTTATGTATTGGAGAGGGTTTGAAGAATGACCAGAATGATTCTGAAGAGAAGGGTCTCAAAACTTAGTTTAGTTTTACAGAAGATGTGATCCAGGTCTTTAAATTACGGTTAAATGTGTGTGAGGTTTAAAAAAATATATAGGCAAATTTGGATGAACACAGAACTGGAGAAGACACATACAAATTTAACAATTCAAGATTACAGAGGGGACAGGGGAACTGTTAATAATTTGCTGAGTTCACATTATTCAAAAGAAAAAGAATTGGATAACTGAAGTCTAAAAATCCAAGAAGATTCTGCAGGCTAACACTTAGGAGAAATTTAGTTACTTCCTCAAAGCATTCTATTGGATTTGTGATACATTATTTATTGCTTCTCATTCCAAGACCATTATTCACAATATGCAAGGCCTATTTTGGAAATTAATCCCAGTGTTTTTTGTTTTTTTACTTTGCAATAGTTATAGGATCTTTAAAGATGAAAAACATTCAGATCTAAATGCTAGTGGTTCTGATAATTATGAAGTTTGTTAGATCTCTTAATTTCCAATTTGCACCTGGATTTCTGATTGCGCCCAAAGCGGAAGTTCTACTCCCATATCTTTTGGCTGAGACATTAAACCAAGGCACTGTGCCTGGTCAGGTGACTGTCTCAGCCAACATTCCTCCCTCGATCAATACAAACAAAACCAGATTAATGGGTTATTCACTTCATTCACTATTTATGGGATCTGCATCCTGAATACATAAGCTACCATATAAACAAAAGCTGTCCATTCATTCTACCTACGGTCACATAATAAATGAACACTTGGAAAGGTACCAGAGGTCACACACAAACTATGGAATCATATTCCAGCAAGTAGTGAATGACTTCAGTTGAGAAAGAGGTAATGAGAAATACAGCAGAAATCACTTAAAAAAAAAAGATAGGTGCAAGCTATTGCTTCCAAATTTATGCTGGCTCCAATACCCAACGTGCTTTAAAATATATAAAAACAGCAAGTGCTAGGAACACTCAATAGTCAAGGCAGCTAAGTTTACAAAAAGGTTACTCTGCAATACTATCACTTACAATAAAACAACATTTGGTATTCATCTTTAGATACTCATTTTAGTTATCTTCAGATGTTTTTTCTGGTATCTTAAAATACTTCTGCTTCACCTTTCGACCATTCTTTCACTTAATGAGTCACTTGGGTTTCATTCTTACTGTGATCCCCTCCCCCTCAATGATATAGTTCATTTCCATATTCTTAATGCATTTAGACTACATATAAGGCCATCAGTAGAAATTGGCTTTGCACCAATGCTAAACTTGTGTAGAATTTAGTATCAAGGCACAAGCTGATCCTGACAAAAGTGAAACAGCCTCTTCCAGAAAGTATCCCTCAACTTTGCACTGAGAGTGAATTTGGGATGCATTTACACAATGACTGCAGCATCAGTGCAAAACAAAAGCACTTCATATTGATGCTCATGACCATGAGAATTAGCCTTTATAATACTTTCTTTGCTGGGCCGCAAACGTTGCTTTTTTTTACACTTGTGATACAAATTAGATCATTGGCTAGTACAGGTACTAACCATCGAAATCGAGACCCTGGCCGTTCCAGATTCTGTGTATTTCTGGACTTCGGAACGTCTTTGAGGTCCCGAATCTGGAAACACCTGAGCCCAGGTTCGGGTATTTCCAGAATTCGGAATGTCTTTCCGACGTACCAAATCCGGAAACGCCTGGGCCAATGCGGGGGAAGAGGTCGGCGGCAGCCTGAGATGGGGGAGTCCAGCACTGGGGGGGGGTGTTTGCAGGGAATGGGGAGGCGGCGGGTCCGGATTCCGGAACACTTTCCGGATCTCTGGATTTTCAACGCTGTACCTGTAACTTTATCATCTATATGTTTTCCCTCTATGATAAAATGGGCATACGCAATGCGTCATCTTCCCTCCAGCAACATGCCTCCCTTCTTAGGTATGTGGAACAGAAAGGTGGCCATTCAGCCCCTCATGCCTGATCTACTATTCAATTAGATCAGATCGTAACTCCATGTAACCGTTTGGCTGCCACTACACTTAATACCCTTGCATAACAAAAATCTGTGTCTCAAGTTTTGAAATTTTCAATTGACTTAGTCTCAGCAGCTTTTTTCAAGGGGGAGGGGGGAAATAAGAGAAGAGTTCCAGATTTTGCATGTTTTCTGACATCACCTCTGACTTAGTTTCTGTATATATTTTCTTGTATTTGACCAAATTAAACAGCAACTAAAATTCTCTCTTTATTGTTTTATAATTATAAAAATCATACATCTCATTTTGCTCTGCTTATTTTTCGGTGAATATAGTACCTCGGAAATAGATATGTATAAAAGTTTCCACAGATCAAGTTGGGGGGGGGGGGGGGGGGGCGGTGATACGCCATTCAAAATAAAAGAGGGGGCCCCGAGAGGGCAAGACTTGGGTGTTTTGGAACTGGAGTAGATTAACCTGTAGACGTTGCCACTCAAACTGATCAAATGTTAGGCGCCAAGAATGCCCACGTGAATGTCATAGGAGAATTTACACCGATTTCACACACACGGAGAAGAACACTTGATACAGTCGGGCCACTGGCTAACCAGTACTCATTTTATACAAACTAGTTAGTAAAAATAGACTCGGATCGTTTAATATTAATGATGGGTGCAGGAGGTCGGTGCTCAGAAATGGCGTGTAACCTTGAAGCAAAGCGCCACTACACGTGCACTCATTGGAAGTGGCTGATGAAGCACAAATTCAGTAAGTGTTGACTTTACTCGTTACCAGATAAGACTAAATCGTGAACACGCTCCAAAAATAGAATGAGGGGATCGCTTGGTCAGTACAACATGTCTCGTTCGCTCTCTTACCATTTATAACATCCTTCCGCCGCTTCTAGTGTAAAGTTGACCGTTGTGCTTCTAGCATAAGGGAGTAAAACTTTGGGAATGTTCAGTTTTGAGGCTTCAGAATAAAAGTGTGTGCAGCCGGCCAGAATCAACATCCAGTTATGAAAGTCGAGAGCCATGTTCTCCAAGCACAGTTCAGAGTAAGAGGCAATTGCAGATTTTGATTTTTTTTTTAAATAAAGGTAGGCGGCAAATTGAGTTGAAGTCCTATTTGAAAAATCGATACCAAAGGTCTGGTTTCAAACGTGCAAATGATAATTTCGACGTGAGGGCCCAGGGCAGGTGTCTCTACTCATGAAGAACTCAGACGACGGGCGGACATGTTGCAGTTTAAGGATACAAAATAACCCGCGTGTATCCAGCAGCGATACTCGGCTCGCTACCTGCCTCACAAGGTTCACTGAGCAAGCCGGGAAGCGTGGATGGCGTGTGGGGATTCTTTACGCAAGACATAAAACCCCGGCGCTTCCACAAAAGCGCTGCACTCTCGGCCCCTTCACTACAACGCGGCAAACAACAGGGTTCAAAGCGCCGCTTCCTCTCACTTTTTTCATAGATTTACAGACCACAGCTTCAGGCGAGCTTCTGTTCTCCACACCAGAAATGCCCGCCTTTTCCTACCATTTGTCCAACGTCACTCCACCACCCCCACCAAAGTCGCAGTCAGAGACTAAACCCAACGCATGCGCTCGAAAGGCTTGGATATGTTAACCAATTGGCTGCTGGACGAATATCCCTTGGAACTTTCACCCCACCCCAACAAACATCACTTTGAAAATCACAATTCAAGGTTAAAAATGAGCAAGGCTTTTTGGTGCTTTTTCCTGACCTGAGCCCGACATTTATCAGTGTCCCGTAGAGCCCCAGTCTAGAAACTCCCTGGCCCAACTGCACAACAATTAACTTCAGACTGTTTTTGCTTGCAACAGTCAGACTTTGCAGGAGAGACTTTTAGTTTTTGTGCTCAGCAACTCGCGATTTTCCGCCCATTAAAATGAGCAGGTGCAAAATCGCGAGCCACAAAGCAGACAGAGGGATGAATTAATTTATTGAGTTTTCTTTGGTTTTAGTTATACCTGTAATTAAAAGGGGACACTTTCGTCAAATTGATTTTGATTGATGACTCTTGGGTCATGCAAATTGGCCAATAAGAGTAGTAGGCAGAAATAAAAACAGAAAATGCTGGAAACTTTCAGCAGGATCTGTGGAGTGTGTATTGGAAACATTATTGTTTTTAAATTGTTAAATTTCCTTTTTTTTTATGATGCAGGTTTTATTAGTTCTGCCCCTCTAAAAAGGGGCACTTTTGTCAGATGTTTTGTTTGATGTCTCCTTAAGGGTTCAATTAAAAGAGGCATATGTGGAGAGAGAAACCGAGTTAACGTTTCAGGTCGGTGACCTTCCATCAGAAGATACAGAAGCAGACAGTCTGGGCCAAAGGCTGGACAGGACAAGGTCAGTTTTAATACAATGCCAAATTGGCAACAGAATAATACCTTGCGCATTATTGTTACTACAATCTATTTTAATTCAAAGGGCTATTATTTAAATTAGTCACATTTTCAAGCACAAAGTAAATGCTGTTTTAAGTTGCTTAATTTGAATTAACTGCATCATTCAATATTTTGTGAAAAATGACAAACAGGAATAGATGTATAACTACTGTAATCATTCATCACCAGTCAGCCCCACCATTTCAAACATTCTCCACTTTTCAACTAAGCCTCCTATTACTCCGGGATCATATTGAATTGTAAGGACAACACAAATCTCCTTTTCTCCCTGATGAACTGGCTCCTCAAACAGATTTCCACCATCCCTTTCCTCCAATACAATGTGCCAACAACAATAACTTGAGCCCATCAATGTAACTGTCTCTGCTGCTACCTCTTCCTCCTCACCCTTTGGTCTTTTGACAACAACAACTTGCATTTATAAAGTGCCTTTAATGTAGTAAAACAACCAAAGTTTCTTCACTGGAGTGTTAGCAAACAATATTTGTCACTGAGCCACATAATGAGATATTAGAACAGGTAACCAAAGGTGTGGTCAAATGGTAGGTTTTAAGGAGCATCTTCAAGGAGGGGAGAGGCGGAGAGATTTAGGTTAGGAATTTCAGAGCTTAGGGCCTGGGCAGCTGAAGGCACAGCTGCTAATGGTGGAGCGATGAAAATCAGGGATACGCAAGAGGCCAGAATTGGAAGAGTGCAGAGGTCTTGGAGGGTTGTAGATCTGGAGGTTAGAGATGGGAAAGGGTGAGGGATTTGAGAACAAGGTTGAGAATTTTTAAATTGATCCTACCTCCAATAATCTGTGTGTAGTTACACTCCCTCTTTCCCCCCCCCCCCTCCACTTACCTACCTCCTGCTCCCTCGATCCCTTCTCCTCCATAAATTCCTGACCATCAAATTCACCACCTGGTGCCATGCTTGCTGACATTGTTAATGGCTGCATGTTAGCCATGGCTCAGTTGGTAGTACTTTGCCTCAAAGTCAGAAGGTTGTGGGTTCAAGTCCCACTCCAGGGACTCGAGCACATAAATCTAGCTTGATAGTCCAATGCAGTGCTGAAGAAGTGCTGCATTGTCAGAGGTGGCTGTTGGTCAAATGGATGTAAAAGATCTATTTTAAGGTGTCTATCTATGTCTGCGGCCCCACTAGTCCGAAAATGCCAGATCTCAGAAACTAAGCAGAGTCAGACCTGGTTAGTTCTTGGATGGGAGACTGCCTGGGAATACCAGGTGCAGTAGGCTTTGTGGCCGTGTGGCCTAATGGATAAAACATCTGATTTCGGTTCTACCCTCGATGTCATCAGACAATTGCTGGTTCGAGTCCTGCTGTGGTCAATTAACTCGCGGCGTGAAATTTTCATCCTCGTCTGCCATCCGGACACGCCATGGCTTACCATCTTGCCGTCCGGAGGAGGCGGGGGTCCCCGATGGAGTGCACTCTACGCGGGAGTCCTCCCACTATTTATCGGGGACTTGGCCTGGAGGGTGGTGCACGGAGCAGTCCCGTGCAACAAATTTTTAAGTCGGTTCACGGGCTCCCAGGCCGCCTGCAATTTCTGCAGTCTGGAAGAGTCCGTGTTCCACGTTTTTATTGAATGTGCAAGGTTGCAGCCCCTGTTCCATTATTTAAAGGGGCTGCTCCTCAATTTCTGGTTGCATTTCAGTCCCACACTCCTGATCTTTGGGCACCCTGTGCGGAGAGGAGCGGGTAGGTCCGAGGCCTCCTCGTAGGACTGCGCCTGGGCACGACCAAGGGTGCCATCAGCCGGTCCAGGCAGTGGGCGGTCGAGGGGGTCGTTCAGCCAGACTGCCTGTCTCTCTTCCGCGCGTACATCTGGGTCAGGGTGTCCTTAGAGATGGAGCACGCGGTGTCCACCGGTACGCTCGCGGCCTTCCACGAGAGGTGGGCGCCGGAGGGACTGGAGTGCATCATCACCCCTGGCAACCAAATTTTAATTTGATTTTATGTTTTAAAGTTTAATTTGTTTTAATTGCCGGGGTTTTTAGTGTCCCCCTCCCCTTTTATAGGGGGCACTGGTAAAATATGGAATTTTAATGCCCTAAAAAAAAAACACAAAAAAAACCCTACAAAAATACAAAATAAAATCCAAAAAAACAAACAAAAAAAGGGCCTTGCAAAATATTTGGAGTGTCCCCCAGATCGGGGGGCACTTAACCTCATGTTTATTTGTTTATTCTAAAAGAGTTGTTAATGGCTGCCTTTTCTCAAGACCTGTGTCCCTCTTCCAATCTTTCTAAATGCAGCCTGCACATCGCCTTCTCGTCCCACCCCCACAAAGTCACATCCACAACCCCCCATGGCTTTATCCTTGATCCTGTTATTTTCCTCATCCACGTGCTGCCTCTCTGTGATATCATCCACAGGCATGGGATGAGCTTCTTCGTGTCATAGATGAGTCAGAAATTCCTCTCAATGAATACTGGGAATAACAAAGCTATCATTTTTGGCTATTGGCAATAACTCCACTCCCTTGCTGCTGACTCCATTCCTCTCCCCAAACACTTGGTCAGGCTGAATTAGACAGTGAAATCTTGATGTCTTGTTCAACCCACAGCTGAGCTTCAAACCCTATATCTTATCCATCATGAAGAAATCTTACCTTTGAAACAATATTAGGGTAGTGGTTTAAAGTACTGGACAATAACCTACTAGTAATGACTTCAAATCCCATCATAGAATGTCATCAAAATCTGCCAATTTGTGGGCTAGCACCAGGAAAAAAGGAAAAGTACTGGATTATCATAAACACTAAACCAATTCATTACTGTCCTTCAGGGAAAGAAACCTATCACCCTTATCTGCCCTACATATGATTCTGCCAAACACTATGGAATTGTCTTGCCAGTGATGTTCGCATCCCAAGAGCAAAATAAATGTGCTCTGGGCACACCTGACTACCTCTAGTCTGTGGGTGGGGGGGTAGAAATCTGTTGCATTCTTACTGATTATTAATGTGTCTCCTCATATTTCCCTTTGGATGTTTCCTGCTCTAATTTCAGGTCCCAAATTTCATTTTGAAGTGTGGAAGATGTCTGTGCGTGAGTTCTTTTAACATGGGGTGGCCGTTGTACACTGGCTACCACATGGGCTTAGTAGAGCGAGGCCTTGGCCCAGTGGCAAGGGGATCCGAGATGACTGGAGGCCAAGCTCTACTGTATGGGCCTAATTGCCTACGGTGGGGTATGAGCTGTAAGCTCGGCACTGAGCAGCGCCTTCAAATTCTCTGCTCTAATATAGGTTGTATGGGCTCTTCCTGATTACTCAATTGGGAAAAAGGGACCTCAACTATGTGTGCAAACAAACTGAAAACAGCTAGGTTTTAGAACATAATCAAGCATTTGTTAGAAATTAGGGATAACCTAAAAATATATGGTTATGAGAATGAAACTGTGATGTGAATAATACTGTGTTTAAATGATTGTATGTTTGCTGCAGTTCTTTGAGGATGTAACGAACAGGATGGATAAAGGGGAACCAGTGGATGTGGTGTATTTGGACTTCCAGAAGGCATTTGACAAGGTGCCACATAAAAGGTTACTGCACAAGATAAAAGTTCACTGGGTTGGGGGTAATATATTAGCATTGATAGAGGATTGGCTAACTAACAGAGAACAGAGAGTCGGGATAAATGATTCATTCTCTGGTTGGCAACCAGTAACCAGTGGGGTGCCACAGCGATCAATGCTGGTACCCCAACTATTTACAATCTATAAACGACTTGGAAGAAGGGACTGAGTGTAACGTAGCCAAGTTTGCTGACGATACAAAGATGGGAGGAAAAGCAATGTGTGAGGAGAGCACACAAAATCTGCAAAAGGACATAGACAGGCTAAGTGAGTGGGCAAAAATTTGGCAGTTGGAATACAATTGGAAAGTGTGAGGTCATGCACTTTGGCAGAAAAAAATCAAAGAGCAAGTTATTTAAATGGAGAAAGATTGCAAAGTGCCGCAGTACAGCGGGACCTGGGGGTACTCGTGCATGAAACACAAAAGGATCGTATGCAGGTACAGCAAATGATAAGGAAGGCCAATGGTATCTTGGCCTTTATTGCAAAGGGGATGGAGTATAAAAGTAAGGAAGTCTTGCTACAGCTATACAAGGTTTTGGTGAGGCCACATCTGGAATACTGCTTGCAGTTTTGGTTTCCATATTTACGAAAGGATATACTTGCTTTGGAGGCAGTTCAGAGGTTCACTAGGTTGATTCTGGGGATGAGGGGGTTGACTTATGAGGAAAGGTTGAGCAAGTTGGGCCTCTACTCATTGGAATTCAGAAGAATGAGACATGATCTTATTGAAACGTATAAGATTATCAGAGGGCTTGACAAGGTGGATGCAGAGAGGGTGTTTCCACTGATGGGGAAGACTAGAACTGGAGGGCATGATCTTAGAATAAGGGGCCGCCCATTTAAAACAGAGATGAGGAGAAATTTCTTCTCTCAGAGGGTTGTAAATCTGTGGAATTCACTGCCTCAGAGAGCTGTGGAAGCTGGGACATTGAATAAATTTAAGACAGAAATAGACAGTTTCTTAAATGATAAGGGGATAAGGGGTTATGGGGAGCGGGCGGGGAAGTGGAGCTGAGTCCATGATCAGATCAGCCATGATCTTATTGAATGACGGAGCAGGCTCGAGGGGCTGTATGGTCTATTCCTGTTCCTAGTTCTTATGCTTCTGCTCGAGACAAGTAGGGGATTAATGTCTTACTGAAACTATATAAGTTTCGTTTGCCAAGGAATATGAAACATTAGGATTTGAGACAATGTTTTTAATGCATTAGATTAAGGATACATAACATCCGACGTAGGCGTCAATAGCATGACCTCAGTTTTGCCAGGCTGAGCTGTCTGTTGCTTGTTTTGACTCCATTCCCGAGCCACTGACTCCATCCCTCTCCCTAACATTTGTTTGAGGCTGAACCAAACTGTTCGCTACCTTGGTGTCATATTTGACCCTGAAATTAGCTTTTGACCACACATCCGCAGCATAACTAAGACCGCCTATTTCCACCTGCGTAACATCGCCCGTCTCTGCTCTTGCCTCGGCTTATCTGCTGTTGAATCCCTCATCCATGCCTTTGTTACTTCTAGACTTGACTATTTCAACACACTCCTGGTTGGCCTCCCACATTACATACGTAAATTAGAGGTGATCCAAATCTCGGCTGCCCGTGTCCTAAGTCCTGCTCACCCATCACCTCTGTGCTCGCTGATCTGTGCTCTTGGTTAAGCAACGCCTCGATTTCAAAATTCTCATCCTTATTTTCAAATCCCTCCATGGCCTTGCCCCTCCCTATCTCTGTAATCTCCTCCAGCCCATAACCGCCGTCCCCCACCCCTCCCCCCCCCCCCCCCCCCCCCCCATGCCGAGATGCATGCGCTCCTCTAATTCTGCCCTCTTGAGCATCCTTGATTATAATCGTTCAAACTTTGGTGGCTGTGCTTTCTGTTGCATAGCCTCCAAGCCCTGGAACTCCCTGCCTAAACCTCTCTGCCTCTCTAGCTCTCTTTCCGCCTTCAAGACGCTCCTTAGAACAAACCACTTTTGACCAAGCTTCTGGTCACCTGCAGTAATTTCTACTTATGCGGCTCGGTGTCAAATTTTTTATCTCATAATACTTCATTAGGGACACTTCACTATGTTAAATGCGATTATTTATAATATTGTCTAATGCATTTTTAATTTGGCCAACGAAAGCCCAACCTATGGGCTCAATTTTCACCAAAGCATTTTTTTGGCATACTTGAAGAGTTACGCCCGATTTTTTGGGGGGCCAAAAAGAAATATTCTAAGTTTCCCTGCTGGATTTCTTCATTTTGGCGTGGCATAACCCGACCTTTAGTTTTGGGGTGGAGTCTTGATCTGCGCCAAAAAGATCGGGCTGCCATGGTAACCAGAGACACAAAGTGAAGGAGATCGCCAGCTCCCAACGCATTAAAAGAATTGAAAAACACACAGCAGCAATTTACCTCCAACCGCACCCGAAGGGCTTGCCTCTCGATCACCATTCTCGGTGTGTCCCCCCCCCCCTCTCTCGGTTCTCCCCCCCCCCCCCTCTCTCTCTCGGTTCTCCCCCCCCCCCCCCCTCTCTCTCTCGGTCCCCCCCCCCTCTCTCTCTCTCTCTCTCTCGGTCCCCCCCCTCTCTCTCTCTCTCTCTCTCTCTCTCTCTCGATCCCCGCCCTCTCTCTCTCTCTCTCTCTCTCTCTTTCTCGGTTCCCCCCCCCCCCCTCTCTCTCTCTCTCTCTCTCTCTCTCTATTTCCCGGTCCCCTCCCCCACTCTCTCTCTCTCCCTCTCTCTCTCGGTTTCCCCCCCCCCCCTCTCTCCCTCTCTCTCTCTCTCTCGGTCCCCGCCCCCTCTCTCTCTCTCTCTCTCTCGGTTCCCGCCCTCTCTCTCTCTCGGTTCCCGCCCTCTCTCTCTCTCGGTCCCCTCTCTCTCTCTCGGTTCCCGCCCTCTCTCTCTCTCGGTCCGCCCCCTCTCTCTCTCTCGGTCCGCCCCCTCTCTCTCGGTCCGCCCCTCTCTCTCTCTCTCTCTCTCTCGGTCAACCCCCTCTCTCTCTCTCTCGGTCTCTCTCGCTCTCTCTCTCTCTCTCTCTCTCTCAGTCCCCCCCCTCTCTCTCTCTCTCTCTCTCTCTCTCTTGGTCACCCCTGCCCCCCTCTCTCTCTCTCTCTCTCTCTCTCTCTGTCCCCCCCCTCAATCTCTCTCGGTCCCCCTCTCAATCTCTCTCTCTCTCTCTCTCTCTCTCGGTCTCCCCCTCTCTCTATCGCTCTCGGTCCCCCCCTCTCTCTATCGCTCGCTCTCTCTCTCTCGGTTCCCTTACCCCTCTCTCTCTCCCTCTCGGTCCCCCCCACTCTCCCTCGGCCCCCACCCCTCTCTCTCTCTCTCTCTCTCTCTCTCGGTGTCCCCCCTTTCTCTCTGTCCCCCTCCTCTCTCTCTCTCTGTCCCTTTAGGTCCCTCTCTCTCTTGGTCCCCCCCTCTCTCTCTCTCGGTCCCCCCCTCTCTCTCTCTCTCACTCGGTTTCCCCCCCCTCCCCTCTCTCGGTTCTCCCTCTCTCTCTCTCGGTCCCCCTCTCTCTCTCCCTCTCTCTCTCGGTCACACCCCCTCTCTCTCTCTCTCTCTCTTGGTTCCCAGCCCCCCCCCCCCTCTCTCTCTCTCTCTCTCTCTCTCTCTCTCGGTGTCCCCCCTTTCTCTCTGTCCCCCTCCTCCCTCTCTCTCTGTCCCTTTAGGTCCCCCTCTCTCTCAGTCCCCCTCCCTCTCTCTCTCGGTCCCCCCCTCTCTCTCTCTCTCTCTCTCTCACTTGGTTTCCCCCCCCCTCTCTCGGTTCTCCCTCTCTCTCTCTCTCTCTCTCTCTTTCTCTCTCTCTCTCTCGGTCCCCCTCTCTCTCTCCCTCTCTCTCTCGGTCACACCCCCTCTCTCTCTCTCTCTCTCTCTCTTTTCCCCCCCCCCCCTCTCTCTCGGTCCCTCTTCCCCCCCCCCTCTCTCTCGGTCCCTCTCTTTCCCCCCCCCACCCCCTTCTCTCGGTCTCGGTCCTTCTCCCCCCCCCCCTCTCTCGGTCCCCCCCCTCTCTCGGTCCCCCCCCCCCCCTCGGTCCACCCCCCCCCCCTCTCGGTCCCTCTCTCTCCACCCCCCCCCCTCTCGGTCCCTCTCTCCACCCCCCCCCCTCTCGGTCCCTCTCTCCACCCCCCCCCTCTCGGTCCCTCTCTCCACCCCCCCCTCTCTCGGTCCCTCTCCACCCCCCTCTCTCGGTCCCTCTTCCCCCCCCCCCCCTCTCTCGTATTCAACTATCATTGTAATCCATGTATAAGCTGACCGAAGTTGTACACCTTGAGAACATTGACCACAAGGGGGTGAACTTGTGGGAGACACTCCTAACCTGGACTTTCAGGTATAAAAGGGGAAGCTCCACCCACCTTCATCACTTGAGGTCTTCGTAATAAAGGTAACTGGTCACAGAGTGACCCTCTCTCAAGTATGGGCCTCGTGTGCATTTATACTGTATAGTAAGGACATATCATTGGCGATGAGAAACTGGGATTTAAACCACGCGAGCATGGCCACTAGCAGCACAGAAGAGAGGTACTGTGTTGGTGATGATTGGGACGACTTTATTGAGAGACTACAGCAAAGCTTTGTCACTTAGGAATGGTTGGGACAGGATTCGTCCGACAAACACAGGGCTCATCTGACAGTTTGTGGATCCAGAACGTACTCCCTGACGAAGGACCTTCTAGCGCCAGAGAAGCCGGCGGACAAGACGTTTGAAGAGCTCAGTAAGTTGATCGGGGAACACCTTAAACCAGCGAGCAGCATGCACGTGGCGAGACACCGGTTTTACACGCACTGGCGGCGAGAAGGGCAAAGCGTTCCTGACTTTGTGGCAAATCTCCGGTGACTGGCGAGCCTATGTAAGTTCCCAGATGCATGCAGAGCGGAGATGCTGCAAGACTTTTTTATTGAGGGCATCGGGCACGCTGGGGTTTTCAGGAAACTGATTGAGACCAAAGACTTGACCTTGGAAGCGGCGGCTCTGATAGCCCAGACATTTATCTCCGGGGAGGAAGCAACCAGAATGATGTATGACAAAAATCTTGGCTCAAATGCGGCAAACGACCAGGGAGTCAACATTGTTAATGTGGCACACAGTTCTCCAGGCAGACAAGGGAAATCGGACATGCCCCAGCATGTAGTCGAACCCAAAGGGGGAATTCAACAGAGACAATGGCTAGCTGAACGGCGATTCATGCCATCGCAATGGACAATGCGGCCAGTAATGGGGCCATCATCACCTGTTAATGGTGTGCTTAAGGACAGTTACAGAGACAGTCAGAGACAATCGACTGGTAATGGACCTTTTGTTTCCAACAACGGGGCCTCCAGCTCAAGCTGGAGGTGTGGAGGCAAACACCCAGCCAGAGCTTGCAGGTATCAGCAATATATCTGCAGAAACTGCAACGTCAGCGGTCACTTGGCGTGTATGTGCAGGAAGCCTGCAGCCATGTTGATGTATGAGGAGGACGGGCCCGATATAAGCCCTACGAGACCAAATGAATACTGGGGGAAATCGCTGGAAGCTGAAGTTCAGCGAATTCATGTGGAGCACATATACAGCTCATATACCAGGACGCCACTGATAATGATGAAAGTGCTCCTCAATGGCATCCCAGTATTAATGGAACTAGACACGGGGGCCAGCCAGTCCCTGATGAGTATCAAACAGTTCGAAAGGTTGTGGGTGTCCAAGGCCAGGAGGCTAAAATTATTGCCTATTGACGCACAGCTACGGACATATACAAAGGAGATCATTCTGATGCTAGGCAGCACCACGGTAGTCGTGACCCACAAAGATTCGGAGAACAGGTTGCCACTCTGGATTGTCCCGGGGGATAGTTCCCGCACTGCTAGGGAGGAGTTGGCTTGCTGTCATGAACTGGAAATGGGGCGATGTCAATGCTATTTCTTCTGTGGAGCGAGTATCATGCTCACAGGTCCTGGACAAATTTGAGTCCTCATTTCAGCCCGGCATCGGCACTTTCATGGGGACCAAGATCGTGATTCACATAAACCCGACGCCAGGCCAGTACACCACAAGGCCAGAGTGGTGCCGTACGTGATGCGGGAAAAGATAGAAGGCGAATTGGACCGCCTGCTGAAGGAAGGCATCATCTTGCCAGTCGAATTCAGTGACTGGGCGAGCCCGATCATGCCGGTGCTCAAGGCGGATGGGTCGGTCAGGATATGTGGCGATTACAAGGCCACCATCAATTGGGTGTCCCTCCAAGACCAGTACCTGCTTCCGAGAGCGGAGGACCTCTTTGCGACGCTATCCGGTGGCAAACTTTTTTCAAAATTGGAACTAACCTCAGCTTACATGACCCAGGAACTGGCGAGTGAGTCGAAGTAGCTGACCACCATCACGACACATAAGGGGTTGTTTGAGTATAACAGATGTCTGTTTGGAATTCATTCAGCTGCCACGATCTTTCACAGAAATATGGAAAGCCTCCTCAAGTTGATTCCAAGGATGGTGGTTTTTCAAGACGACATCCTCACCACGGGTCGCAATACTGAAGAACACCTCCACAACCTGGAGGAGGTGCTACGCAGACTGGACCGGGTAGGACTGCGACTGAAAAAGGCGAAGTGCATCTTCTTAGCTCCAGAGGTAGAATTCCTGGGGAGGAGGGTAGCAGCAGACGGGATCAGACCTACTACATCCAAAATGGAAGTGATCCAGAGAGCACCCAGACCCCGTAACACGACGGAGCTGTGTTCGTTCCTGGGGCTCCTGAACTATTTTGGTAACTTTCTTCCTAAATTGAGCACGCTGTTAGAGCCGCTACACGTGCTCCTATGCAAAGGTCGCGATTGGGTCTAGGACAGCCAGGAAAGGGCTTTTGATAGAGCACGCAATTTGTTCTGCTCCAACAATCTGTTAACATTATATGACCCGTGTAAGAAACTTGTTTTAACGTGCAATGCGTCGTCCTATGGGGTCAGGTTTGTGTTGCAGCATGTGAACGCCAATGGTCAGTCACAGCCGGTAGCTTATGCCTCCAGAAGTCTGTCCCAGGCAGAAAGAGGTTACGGGATGGTAGAAAAGGAAGCGCTAGCATGTGTATAGGCAGTAAAAAAAAATGCACCAATACCTGTTTGGCAGGAAATTTGAGCTGGAGACAGATCACAAACCCCTAACGTCCCTTTTGGCCGACAACAAGGCCATAAATGCGAATGCATCGGCCTGCATACAGAGGTGGGCACTCGCGTTAGCCGCCTATGACTATATAATTCGGCACAGACCGGGCACTGAAAACTGCGCCGATGCACTCAGCAGGCTCCCACTAGCCACCACTGAGGGGGCAACTGAGCATGATGCTGAGATGGTCATGGCTGTTGAAGCTTTCGAAAGCAAAGGCTCACCTGTGACAGCCCGTCAGATTAAAGTCTGGACAAATAAAGACCCACTACTGCCTTTAGTCAAGAAATGTGTCCTGAATGGGGACTGGGCAGCCACGTACGGGGTATGCCTGAGGAATTTAAACCGTTTCATAGGCGCAAGGATGAACACTCGATTGAGGCTGATTACCTACTGTGGGAAAACCGAGTAGTAATGCCCCCGATGGGCAGAGAGGTGTTTATCAGAGAACTTCACAATGAGCACCCGGGCATTGTCATGATGAAGGCAATTGCCAGGTCACACGTTTGGTGGCCAGGGATAGATGCAGACCTGGAACTTTGTGTTCGCAGGTGCAACACGTGTGCTCAGCTGGGCAACGCACCCAGGGAAGCCCCCCTTAGCCCTTGGTCCTGGCCCGCCAAGCCATGGTCAAGCATCCATGTGGACTATGCAGGTTCTTTCATGGGAACAATGTTTTTGGTTGTAGTAGACGCCTACTCCAAATGGATCGAGTGTGCCATTTTAAATTCAAGCACATTCTCTGCCACGGTAGAAAGTCTACGGGCAATGTTCACCGCCCATGGTCTACTGGATGTCTTGGTCAGCGACAATGGCCCGTGCTTCACAAGCATTGAATTCCAGGACTTCATGGCAGGCAATGGACTCAACCATGTCAGAACGGCACCATTCAAGCGGGCCTCAAACGGCCAGGCGGAACGTGCAGTGCAGATAATCAAACAGGGGATGCTCAGAATCCAAGGGGGTTCCCTACAAAGCCACTTATCACGCCTCCTGTTGGCCAATAGATCCCGACCACACTCGGTCACAGGGGTTCCACCCGCAGACCTGCTAATAAAAGGACGCTCAAAACCAGGTTATCGCTTATACACCCCACTATGAAAGAAATTGTTGAGAGCAGGCGTCAGTCACAGTGTGACTACCATGACAGGAATGCAAGGGCGCGATGTATTGATGTCAATGACCCTGTTTTTGTCCTTAATTACGCTGCAGGGCCCAAATGGCTCGCAGGCACTGAGATTGCCAAAGAGGGGAATAGGGTTTTGGTAGTTAAACTTACCAATGGACAAATCTGCCGCAAACACGTGGATCAAACTAAAAGGAGGTTCAGCAACCCCATAGAAGAAGCAGAGGAAGAACACGACGTAGAGTTTACTCCACCACAGGTGACCGAATACCGGAACCAAGTGGAGGAGAGCCCAGTCACTGTGGGCAGTGCGGACAGGCCTGAGGCACCGCAAACAGCAGACACTCAGGCCAGCACCCAACAACCGGAGCCCCAACTCTAGCACTCTACAAGGGAGCGTAAACCACCAGAGAGACTTAACCTGTGATCCCAATAAGACTTTTGGGGGGAGGTGATGTCATGTATTCAACTGTCATTGTAACCCATGTATAAGCTGACCTAAGTTGTACACCTTGAGAACATTGACCACAAGGGGGTGAACTTGTGGGAGACACTCCTCCTAACCTGGACTTTCAGGTATAAAAGTGGAAGCTCCACCCACCTTCATCACTTGAGGTCTTGGTAATAAAGGTAACTGGTCACAGAGTGATCTCTCAAGTATGGGCCTCGTGTGCATTTATACTGTATAGTAAGGATGTATCACATACATATAAATTTGGCTTATTGGTAACACTCTTGTCTTTTGGTTGAAGATTGTGGGCTTAATTCAATGGCCCGAAATTTGCAATCAATGGCAAAGCTAAGAACATATGAAATAGAAGTAGGCCATTTGGTCCCTTGAGCCTGCTCCGCCATTTAATAAGATCATGGCTGATCTGATCATGGACTCTGGCCCGCTTCCCATAACTGCTTCCCTCGAAGTAAGCTTCGCACAAAGATCTTGCGATCTCAGTGTTGAGAATTTTGGGTTTTCTTATGCGTAATTGAAAACAATGGTTATTGCCAGCGAAGAGCTGCTGTGATGTCAACAAGCTGTCTAAGCAGCCAATCAAAATGCAGAGTTCTCAGACAGCAAACCAGGAAGTGGGTAAGCTCCTAAAATTCTAACTTTAAAAAAAATGTTAGAGAGAGCTCTCACATGGGGAAAAATCAAACCTGAAATAAAAATGAACAAACTTTAAAAAATATTTTTTAATTGATAATTTGACTTTATGCAGTGTTATACTTAAGTTTTTCAGGGCCATAACCTTTGTTTAGTAGTCAATATGCTATTTTAAAAAATGCCAACATCCCCAGCATCGAGGCATTGACCACGTTCAATCAGCTTCGATGGACGGGCCATATTGTCCGCATGCCCGATACTATACTCCCAAAACGAGCACTCTACTCCAAGCTACATCATGGCAGGCAAGCCCCAGGAGGGCAGAGAAACCACTTCAAGGACACCCTCAAAGCCTCCTTGAAAAATGTAACATCCCCACCGACTTTTGGGAATCTCTGGCCGAAGACCGCTCAAAGTGGAGAAGCATTTAGGTTAACCCTAACCCTAAATGTCGAGAAGGTGCCGAACACTTCGAGTCTCTTCTCCGGAAGTACGTGGAAGCCAAGTACAAACGGCAGAGCATAGGACAAATCAAGCACTCCACCCACCTGTCCCTTCAACCACCACCTGCCCCACCTGTGACAGACTATAGATCCAGCATTGGTCTCATCAGTCACCTTCGAACTCATTTTTAGTGTGGAAGCAAGTCCTCCTTGACTCCGGGGGACTGCCTAAGAAGAAGAAAACCCTGGTTATGCCTAATCTCTTTGGGTCTAACGTTTAATGGGATATTTAACTCTCATTACTGAGGAAGAGCCGAAGTTTTTGATAGTTTCACTGATTGCCGTCTCTGAATTTGCGGTCTGTCATTCCGTGCTCGGCTGCGCATACCCTAAATCCTGAGTTTTAAAGGCGAAAATGACGGTGAGCGCTACCAGTTCGCCATCATCGGGACCGCAAATTCCACACGTGTGTGTGTGTGAGAGAGGTACTGCGGCGAAATGCTACGTATGAGGGAGAGATGCAGATTGCAATTGCTCCTGTGGAACTACAATACCCACAATGCATGTTGCCAAATGACGCAAAGAAATTCTAATATCAAACGTAAAGTGCGAGTGATTTCCCCCCAGCATTCTGTCATTAAATAAGAATTCATTGCAAATGGTGGTGTATGCAATGAGATGCTTTTTATATTGAAGGCTGAAGTTTTTTTTTGCAGGAGTTACAGGGTGTTTGACTTGTTTCAATGCTGAGTTTGGGCACTGCTCCGACTCCAGTCAGCCAGCCAGGCCCAGGTGAAGGTGAAGGCCCTCCTATTGAGGTGCAGATCACTGGAGCCTTGATTGTGAAAACACTGGCTGGGCACTGCTGCGCTAGTGGTGGATGGGGAAGGAAGAACTTACTTGCAGATTAAGGAGCAGGCGAATGTATCTGCGAGTTCTGTATCTATTTAAAATATGTAACAATGTTACCTTGCGTCAGCCCATGTGCTACATTGTTTCAGGAAGTTGTTCGCTCTCAAAGTAATCGAATTATTTAGTCTGTAGCCATCAAAAGCCACACCAAACTATTCGTGCAACACCACTCTAGATCCACTGGTACATTACAAAATATTTGATTTTTGGTTATTTGTGGAGTGTGTTGACGGATTGAAATGTTGCCTTCGATTAGATACGGGAGTGAAGCCTAACTTGCATTCTGATAACTTCTCAACTGAAATAGTGTCCCACACGTCCTTTTGCGTCGAAGCAACGATATACTGGTCGGAACTGTGCGAACGGTCGCACAACAGACAGAAGCAGCAGCGTAAACTCCGGCGTTGCCCCTAGTGACGTTTCGCACTGCGCACAATCGGCGTGAGACGCTGCGTGATGAGGGAGCGCCTTGTCCGCAGCTTACTTCCAGCAAAGCCTTCACGTTCATGGCAGAACAGTCGAGTATTACCTTTCAAAGGCGATATTGCAGTGTTTTAAACGCAAATTCCGCCTCGCTTGCAGAGGCGGCCGCGAGAAGGAAGCTGGACTGAATTTGCTGCCTCTCTCAACTGCAGGTTTCTTGTCAGCTGGAATTTTATAATCGTCAGGCCCGAAGAGCTGAGTTTCTACCGTTGTGAGGGTGGTTGTGACTGTCAGCGCGCACTGTGAACAGGTACAGGCTAATTCTGCACTTTCGACTGACTCTCATGTTGCCACTGAGTCGACCAATACTGATTGCGTAAACCGCCTGTGCATTTGTTATTTATAACCCGAACGGAGGCGTTGAACTTGTTCACATGTCCTGTACTCGCAATTCATTTTGGGATTTGTAGTTTTTGTTGCATTCTTGGGGGGACACCTGTTGCATTGTTTCGAGTTGAGGTAGACCCTGATCAATGACCTTTATTAACTTCTATGTCTTGTACTGTCTGTCAAATTATGTTTATAAATTAGCCATAATTCAGGAAGAGAAAGACCAGGAAACAATAAGTGCTTGTTTCTTTTGGAAATATTGGGCTCAATTTTGCCCAAAACTTTTTTAGCATATTGCCAGAGTTGCACCCATTTTTCTAGGCCACAACTGCTCCAAAATTAAATGTGCCAAGTTTCCCTGCTCGTTTTTAAAAAAAAAAAAATTGGAGCCGTGCAGTCTGTCCTGCAGCCTCGGGCGGGGGGAGCCAAATGCCTGTGCTGAAACGATGCCGCTCCTTCTGCGCCTGCGCGGAAAAAAAGGATGTTTTTGACGTGATTCCTATGGGCGTGCATGTGCAGTACAGCTCCCGGTCTGCAATCGGCTATTTTTAAAGAGCCAGTTGTGTGTGAGAACTTTAATTCTCATTGGAAAAATTAGAGCTGCAATACAATACTCAACATGGTGCAAGGACCAAGAATTTCTTGCAGGATGAAGTGGAGGCACTAGTTACTGTAATGGAGGGCAGATGGCAGGAACTGGACACCAGCAGAGGTCACACAAAAGTTCCACCCAAAGAAATGAAGAAACACTGGAATCAACTTGCAAAAGATTACTGTGCAATGGTGACCACCCTGAGTTCTGGAGACCAGTGCAAAAATAAATGGCAGGACCTTGGGCAAGTAGTATTTTCATTTTTCAATGGAATTGCAATTGTAAATGTCCCACCAAGCATAAAGACACCCTCTCTTTAAAAAGTTGTATTTTCATCTTTGCAGAGGAAAGTGGCACACAACAAATGAGGAGGAACTCGAACAGGAGGAGGCTCGGTAAATCTGCAACCAGTGACACCCTTGGAAGAGAGGATTGCTGCTTTGATGGGTCCTGCCTGGAGAAAAGCAATCAGTACTGCACAAGCTGGGCCCGCACTCGAGGGAGAGGGTAAGTCCTGCAAATTCCAGAGTCTGGCTTTGCTAAATGTTAAGTACTGTGATGGCTAGCCATGCTTCGGTTCCTGGGGATGTCTTCCCTCAGCTATGCTTCAGTTGATGGAATGTGCTATCATTCATCGTGGTCCTTCAAATCTGCCTGCTGCCTGTGCTGTGTGAGCCTACTCAGGCCACTCTGCCCCCTCTTCTGCTAACCATTTGTCTGTTCTGTTAATACAGTTGAGCATCCCGAATTCAGCAACCTTGAGACCGAGGCCGAGCCAGTTTTCAAATGGTTCCGGACTTTGGAACGTCTTTCTGACGTTAGGAATCCGGAAACACCCAAGCCCAGGGTTTGGGTATTTCCGGATTTCGGAACGTAGAAAAAGGGAAGGTTGCTCTCCGAGGAGCTGTTCGGGTCACCGGCCCCGTCCAGGAGGTCGTTGGGTGGGGCCCCGCCACCGTGGAGCTGTTCAGGCGGGCCGGTGAGGAGGCCCTGAGGTAAGGTCAGCGGCGGCAAGGTGAGGCCCGAGGTTCTGCACCTCAGGAGAGCGTGGTCGAACTCTTTTCCCCTCCTCACCCTGGGAACATTTTACAGATTCCGGACGACCCTACCACCAATCTGTCCGGATTCCGGAACTCCGGATTTTGGACGCTCAACCTGTACTTTGCAGAACTTGAGGCCAACCCTGACACTGCAGAAGGAGATTCAGACGAGGACAAACCTGAAGAGGAGAACATCTTCCAATCTCACCTTCCAGACAAAGAGCATAAGGGGGAGGGGATGAATTAAGTCCCCATTGTTGTGCTCACTTTGGAGGAGGCGCGGGTGCTGCCCATTGAGGTGCTAGCCGCTGCCTTGAGTAGCGGGTTTGAGTGTTGGTGGGACATTGCATGGTTTCTCGCCGTCCAAGGCTGGGGATTTCAGTGGGATGCAGCGAGGCACACCCAGGGCCCCACCATCAGCGGCTGCGAGTCCCACTGGGATGTTGCGAGCCACACCCAGGGTGAGAAGGGAAATGAGCGATCGACTGCGTTCTCCTGAGGTGCAGAATCTAACAGATGTGGTTCACGTGATGGCAATGAATGCGTTGAGCATTGACCTTACCTGATCATTCCTGGACACCATCAGTGGGGTGGGTGATGAGGTATCAGGACTGTTGGGTGAAGTAACAACACTCTCTCGAGAAATGGGAATGCTGTCCGGGAACATGAAGGAGGGATTATCTCAGCCAGCAGAAACAATGTCAGTGCACATGAGGGAGGGAATGTAGCAGGTAGTTGACACACATTTGCTCAACATGAGGGAGGGCATGTCACAGGTAGGTAAGACATTGTTGGCGAACATGAGAGAGGAAATGTTGGAGGTAGTTGAGACACTGTCTGGGCACATGAGGGAGAGAATGTTGGAATTAGCTGCTGCAATAAGGGAACATGCCCAGACCCAGTGCCCATTGACGGAATCAACCATCACTCCCACTCGAATCCCCCAGACCAGCCTCTGAAGAGGCCCAAGCCGGGCCTTCCATTTTTTACCGGCTGCTCCCCCTGCCACCCGCCCGCCCTAACCCACCACCCGAATCAAGAAGTGCACATTACCAGAGAATAAGAATAAGCTTGGTACCAACCAGAGAAATGCTGTGCCACTGCCTGCGGGCAGAGGTGGTGTCGCCAAGAACAAGTGCAGCGGGCAGTCTTGGAATAAAGTGGAGGAGAGATGGGTGCAGTCTTTCTTTGCTGCTGCTGTTGTTACTGTTGTAACTGTTCTCAAGCCAAAAGATTTTTGTAAGTTATGTAAATTTACCAGTTAGTAAAAGTGAGTAAGTGATAAGTGAAAATTTTAAAGTTTGATAACAAGAATATTTTTATTTAAGTTAAGTACAAACAAATGATAAACTTTTGAATTAAAAAATATTTTAAGTTATAACTGAATCATTGCCATTATTTGTTTGCTTATTAACAACTTTTCGAAGTAAAAAATCATTCCATCATTTGTTCCATCAACACAACATTACGGAATAGGTCCAAACAGTAAACATGGTCCATTTTCAATAGTTGCCCCTGAGCCTTCAGGCAGAAAACCGTTCACGGATGAGCTGCTGGCTCAAGGCTTGAGCAATCGTTAAAGGGGCACGACAGCCCGCCTTCCTCTGCTGTCATGGAAATGGGTGGTCTTAGTGATGGAACAGATATTAGATAGGAAGCTCAATACATGATCAAATATCACACCAAGGCTGCGAACAGACTTGGTCAAACTCATACAGTTGCCAGGGAGAAAGATCGAATCAGTGAAAAGGGAACGGAGGTTGTGGTGTGAACCAAGAACAATGGCTTTGGTTTTCCCAATATTTAATTGGAGGAAATTTCTACTTATCCAGTGCTGGATGTCAGACAAGGAATCTGACAGTATAAAGGCGGAGGGTATCAGCATACATGTGAAAGCTCACCTTGTGTCGCTTGATGATGCAGAACTGGGTGTCATCAGCATACATGTGGAAACTGACGTGTGTTCGGATGATGTCGCCGAGGGGCAGCATGCAGATGAGAAATAGGAGGGGCCTGAAACAGGCTGCGCTGTACCCACTGAACTGGCAACAGTGTAATCAGCCAGAGGTGATGGTGCGGGATCGGGAAGAGAAGCCATTGCATGTGATTCTATGGCTACGGCCGGAAAGATAGGAATGGAACCAGGCTAGTGTAGTCCCATCTAGCTGGATGACAGTGGCGAGGTGTTGGAACAGAATTTTGCAGTCAACTGTGCCAACGATCGAGAAGGACGGAAAAGGATAGTTTATTTTTATCGCAGTCAATTAGAACGTCGGCCCGGAATTTGTATTCTGGATGACGGCGAACTGGCAGCGTTCGTTGTCATTCCGCCTTTAAAACTGATCACAACTTCAGGACTTGGTGCATGTGGAAATCCCGAAGTAGCGGTCATTCATCGACAGTTCTGAAACAGGCTGCGCTGTGCCCACAGAACCGGCAATCAGCCATAAAAGCAGAAAATGCTGCCGGCAGCATCAGGAGGAGGAGGAGGAGAAAGGAGGAGGAGGAGGAGGAGGAGAAGGAGGAGCTACCTGAACCTGGAGCTCACCTGACTCCGCCTTACCTCAACTTATCTGCTGCCAAACCCTCATGCATGCCTTTATTACCTCAAGACTTGACTATTCCAATGCACTTCTTGCCAGCCTCCCTCGTTCTACCGTCTGTAAACTTGTCATCCAAAACTCTTCTGCCCGCGACTTAACTCACCCCAAGTCCCACTCACCCATCTCTCCTGAGCTCGCTGACCTACATTGGCTCCCAGTTAAGCAGTGCATCGATTTTAAAATTCTCATCCATGTTTTCAAATTCCTCCATGACCTCGCCCCTCCTTATCTCTGTAATCTCCTCCAGCTCTATAATCCGCGTAGATCTCTGCGCTCTACTTATTCTAGCCGTTTGAACATTGCCGATTTTAATTGCTCCACTATTGGCGGTCATGCCTTCAGCTTCCAAGGCTCAAAGCTCTGGAATTCCCTAACAAAATCTCTCCACCTCCTCTTTCCTCCTCTAAGACGCTCCTTAAAACCTACCTCTTTATCTGCCCTAACATCTCCTTGTTTGGCTCTGTCTATTTTTGTTCTTTTGTTGCTAACGCTCCTGTGGAGTGCGTTGGGACATTTTATTATGTTGAAGGCGTACATAAATATAAATAGTTGTTGTTAAAGGGACGTCCTGCAAATAGTGACCATAATATGATTGAATTTGATACTATGAGAGGGAGAAGAGAGTGTCACAAACCAAGGTTGCACTCTGAAGTGCTGAAACATAAATTGACCATACTAAACTGCCTGACCTGTTAACTGGTTAACTTACAGAAACCTAGTCAAGAAAAGCTTCATTAGTTAAGTTAAGCTTAATGTATTGTAGTTAAGTGACCATAGTCAACAAGTGAGGGAGAGACCTTCAAGTAAACACTCTAATCACGGTATTAAAGCAAAAATGAGGCAATTCAATTACTAAAATTAATCATAATTGGGAGATACATCATTTTTCAATGTTTTGTGTTGTATAAAGTATTAGTTTAGACCTTCGAGTTACTGAGAGGGAATAAGTGGTGACCAATTTTTTTTCAAAATGTTTTGAGTAGATTTCATTGGTCACCTTATCTCTTTCAATTTTCTTATTGGTAGGTTCTGGTAGGTCAAATGGGATTGGTTGTTTTAATATGTCTTTTGCAGTGTCTCTGTCAGTTTTCTACCTGTTCACTTGGCTTTTGATGTGTCTTTACTGCTGTTTTATGTTGATCCTCTCAACAAAGCATGATGGTGAAACAATATCTGAGCCAATTAATTAAATAAACAATGCTGGAGCCACAGAATGAAATGAGCAATACAAGAACCACAAAATTACATAATTAATCTCAGAGCCACAGAAATATCAGGGCCAGAAATTATGTAAATAACATTGAAGCCATGGAATTGGATAAATGCAGCTGCAGAATTAAATTATTTCAGTGCCAGGATTTCATTAGATGTGTAATATCGGAATCCACAGAATTAAATCAATAACATTGGTGTCATTAACAACCCATTAGGAACATGTCCCTATAGCCCTGTACTGCTGCACATGTGCCTTGCTGCTTACCTCCTGCCGAACACGTCAATTAATTTATGTTTTTCACAGAATAATGGTCACAATTATTCAAACTAGAGGTTGAACCTCCCTTATCTCCGCGATACTCCCTTATTCGGCACCGTCCCTCGTCCGGCACCATTCCCAGCCACCGGGTGGCGCATGCTCAGAACTCCGACATGAACAAATTGAAGTCCTTCCTCGCTGCCGACTCCCGCAATCGCTGGCCTGACCCCGCGATCCACCGCACCCTCCACGATCTCTCTGCCGCACTCCCAGCCCCGAGCCAGCGAGCACCGATATCCCCCTGCTCAGTACCTGTACCATCCAATTTAACACGACCTCCCCTCGTCTGGCAAAATCCCAGGTCCCGAGGGTGCCGGATAAGAGAGATTCAACCTGTAGTAAATAGCTCTAATGCACCCACAAAACTCAAAGTTAATAACTGTAAATCATTGGCCCTGATATATTGCATGTGACATAAGATAAAACAGTGGATCCTCTGACTCTCCAGAAGCAATTCAACAGGAAATTAGTTTATAAATGTTCTGTATAATGCATGCCACCACTCGCTTCCTATAGCACGTTTGTGTAACACTTAATGTAATGCTTCTGTATCATAATCAAAGACAAATTTATTCTATTCCAGCCCTGACTTCCATTATCTTAGGAGCTGCAGCAGACATGGGTAAGTAAGTAAGTTAAAACAATTAATGAACTCCAAACTAGATGTACATGTAGGAAAGCTCAATCTTTTTAAGGATTTCAGCCCCCCCATTCCTCTTCACCAAGTAAAGAAAGAAAGACTTGAATTTATATAGCGCCTTTCACGACCACCGGATGCTTCAAAGCCAATTAAGTACTTTTGGAGTGTAGTCACCGTTGCAATGTGGGAAATGGGTATCAACCAATTTGCACACAGCAAGCTCCCACAAACAGCAATGTGATAATGACCAGATAAACCTTTTTTTGGTTATGTTGATTGAGCGATAAATATTGGCCAGGACACCGGGGATAATCTCCCTACTCTTCTTCAAAATAGTGCCATGGGATCTTTTATGTCCACCTGAGAGAACAGACCAGGCCTCGGTTTAACATCTCATCCGAAAGACGGCAGCGCACCACTCCCTCAGCACTGCACTGGCGTGTCAGCCGTGATTTATGTGCTCAAATCCTGGAGTGGGACTTGAACCCACAACCTTCTGACTCAGAGGCGAGTGTGCTACCCACTGAGCCACAGCTAACACTCTTGTACTCACATTAACTTACGCATTTTCTACCTGCTGCACTTGGTTCCGTGTTTTTTTTTGTGGATGCAAAGCTGTCTTAAATTGCTGTTTCATCTTCCCTTCTCCAACAACATCAATTCCACACTGCCTCTAACTTGATAATCGACCTGTCAGCCAAACAAAGCTAGGCATGCAGAGTAACCATACCTTCTAGACTTAACAGGGCATACCACAATATTGTATTTTACATGGTGTAATATCCCTGTCCTTATAAAACAGGACACTGTTCACTAGTTAGTGAGTTATCAAACAGGACAGTGCTGTTGCACTATCTGATTTGGCACAAATGAGCAGCCAGTGAGTGATGGAAAGTGCTAAAGAGACCCTATGGAGCAGGGGGACAAGAGAGGGAGGCTGTGTGGAGTGAGAAAAGGCAATCTTGTCAAGAGATTAAGGTTGGGGGATACAGGCAACACAGATTTTTAGAAATTGTGTATGGAAAAAGGGTATTCCTGGCTCTGCTTGGAGCTGGAAGGACTGTTGCTGGGCTGTATATAATGAGGGAAAGGGAGAACTTCTACAAAGTTTGAGGGGGGGGGGGGGGGGAAATTGAGGTTGGAGGCTTCCTTCGTACGAATGCCTCTGACCTGAAAAAAAAATCTACAAAAGTACCTGATGGTCCTGGAGGAAGATCCCGGTCGGAGGCCTAGATTTGCTGTGCAGCACATGGGGCGATGCCTTTCAGGTATGGTACGTACATACGGTACGTACGTATATACAAGCTGGAGTCACGTGGGCCTGGACCACCAATCACCATGCAGTATTCTCATTGATAAAAATGGGGGCTCTGTTTATACGGACTCCCATTACTATCAATGAGGAAAAACCCCTAAAACACCGAAACACAGCATAATAAATAAATAAAACATCTTGCATATTTAAAATTAATTGAAATTAAATGTTTGCAAAAAATATATATTTTTTGGATTTTTAAAAATCTTTTAATAGTGTTAAGAATAAAATTACCTTAATGAACAAGGTTTTTAATATAAAAAAATTAGTGTTTAAATTTAATTTTTATGTTTTAAAACTCTTGCGTTGGTAAAAGTAAGCTATACGCCTGCTTTTACCAGGCGTAAAAGTTTGATGGACATTCGCTGGGCAAGAGTTGGGCACATAGCCCAATCTCTCCCTCGTGGATGTCCTTTTCCCGGGGATGCAGAGGATCTGTCAAGAGAAATCTTGACAGATAAGAAAAGCCGGTTTTCGGCGCATGCGCATCGCACCCGAAAACTGGCTTTTGTGAGGCCTCGCCGGTTCCGTTCGCACTTCCGCATGGCCGGAATTTTCGGCCCAGTGATTTGGTCGAGAGAGATGTACAAATGTGACCATGAGAGCAAGAGGGATAATGTGTGTGAGTGAGTGATACAAACAGAGAGACAAACCAATTAAAGTTCAACCTTGCATTTATATAGACTTACGTAACCTCAGTATATCCCAAAGTGCTTCACAGTCAATGAAGTACTTCTGAAGTGTCATTACTGTTTGTAAGCAAATGTTGCCGCCAATTTGTGCACAGCAAAGTCCCACAAACAGCAATGATATTATGACCAGATAATCTGTTTTTTGTTTTGTATGAGGAATGAATGTATGCCAGGACACTGGGAGAACTACCATACTCTTCTTCTTTGAAAGATAACATGGGATCTTTTACGTCCATCTGAACAGGCAGATGGTTTAAAGTCTCATCAAAAAATAACTTTCGATTGGGGAGAAGCAGAGAGGCACAATTTTCATTTCTGTTGTCAACAATGCAACAAGAGATCAGCTAGTTAGTTTACACAATTTTGCTCAATTGATTAAAAGCTTGTGCAGAAAAGATTGTAGGAGTTTCAAGAAAAGGCTAATTGTTGTATCTTCTACAGGACTAATAGTATAAAAGAACAAATATGTAAGAAAGAAGATGTCAGTGCAACAAATCGGCGAGGAAGTCAAACTGTAAGTTGTAGATATTTTTCAGTGTCTTGAGCTGAATTTGCCATTATAGAAACATAGAAATTTACAGCACAGAAGGAGGCCATTCGGCACATTGTGTCTGTGCTGGCCAAAAAAGAGTTATCCAGCCTAATCCCACTTTGCAGCACTTAGCACTGTAGGTTATGGCACGTCCAGTGCATATCCTAGTACTTTTTAAATGTGATAAGCGTTTCTGCTGCTACCACCCTTTCAGGCAGTGAGTTCCAGAACCCCACCACCCTCTGGGTGAAAAAAGTTCTTCTCAACTCCCATCGAAACCTTCTACCAATTACTTTAAATCTATGCCCCCTGGTTATTGACCCCTCTGCTAAGAGAAATAGGTCCTTCCTATCCACTCTCTCTCTATGCCCCTCATAATTTACTACACCTCAATTAAGTCTCCCCTCCTCCTCTGATTCAAAGAAAACAACCCCAGTCTATCCAATCTTTCCCCATAGCGCAAATTCTCCAGTCCTGGCATCATCCTTGTAAATCTGCTTTGTATCCTCTCTAGTGCAATCACATCTTTCCTGTAATGTGGTGACCAGAACTGTATGCAGTACTCAAGTTGTGGCCTAACTAGTGTTTTATACAGTTCAAGCACAACCACCCTGATCCTTAATTCTATGTCTTGGCGAATAAATGCAAGTATCCCATATGCCGTCTTAACCACTTCATTTAATTGTCCAGCTACCTCCATGGATCTGTGGACATACACCCCAAGGCTTCTCTGTTCCTCTACGCTTATTATTCTACCATTTATTGTGCATTCCTTTGCCTTGTTAGTCCTCCCCAAATGCATTACTTCACATTTCTCTGCATTGAATTCCATTTGCCACCTGACCAGTTTCTGCTCAGCTGACCAGTCCCTGCAGTCTACTGCTTTCTTCCTCACTATCAACCACGGACAATTTTTGTATCATCTTCAAACTTCTTAATTATACCCGTTATATTGAAGTCTAAATCATTGATACATACCACAAAAAGCAAGGGACCTAAAAACAAGGGATCTCATACTGAGCCCTGCAGAACTCCACTGGAAACAGCCTTCCAGTCACAAAAACACCCATCGACCATTACCCTTCTGCTTCTTGTCGTTGAGCCAATTTTGGATCCAACTTGCTGCTTTCCCTTGGATCCCGTGAGCTTTTACTTTTCTGACCAGTCTGCCATGTGGGACCTTGTCAAAAAAATCCATATAGACTACATCAAACGTGCTACCCCCATCGACCCTCCTTGTTACCTCCTCCAAAAATTCAATCAAGTTAGTCAGACACAATCTTCCCTTAACACATCCACGCTGACAGTCCTTGATTGATCCATGCCTTTCTAAATGATGATTAATACTGTCCTTCAGAAGTTTTTTTCAATAATTTGCCCACCACCGAGGTTAGGGTGACTGGCCTGTAATTATTCGGTCTATCCCTTTTTCCTTTTTTAAACAATGGTACAACATGAGCAATCCTCCGGCACCACACGTAGCCAGAGAGGATTGGAAAATGATGGTCAGACACCCAGCTAGTTCCTCCCTTGCTTCTCTTAACAGCCTGGGATACATTTCATCCAGGCCTGGCAATTTATCGATTTTCAAAGATGCTAAACCCATTAATATTTCCTCTCTCTGTTTATCTAATCTAATATTTCACACTCCTCTGCCTTCACCTCAATGGCTGTGTTGTCCCTCCCTTTTGTGAATACAGATGCAAAGTATTCTTTAAGACCCATACCCCCCATGTCTTCTGCCTCCACACACAGGTTACCTTTTTGATCTTTAACAGGCCCCAATTTTTCTTTAGTTATTCTGTTGCTCTTTATGCCTTTATAAAACATCTTTGGGTTTTCCTTGACGTTACTTGCCAAGATTTTTTTCATGCCCTCTCTTTGCTTTCCAAATTTCCTTTTTTAATTTCACCCCTGCACTTTCCATACTCCTCTCTGCTTTCTGCAGTATTTAGCTCTTGGTATTTGACATAAGCTTCCCTTTTTGGCCTTCTCTTGCCCTGTACATAGAAACATTAGAAAATAGGAGCAGTAGTAGGCCATTCAGCCTTTCAAGTCTGCACTGCCATTCAATATGATCATGGCTGATCCTCTATCTCAACTCCATATTCCTGCTTTTACCCCATACCCCTTGATGCCTTTTGTTTCTAGGAATCTATCTATCTCCCTCTTAAATATATTCAGTGACTTGGCCTCCACAGCCTTCTGTGGTAGAGAATTCCACAGGTTCACTACCCTCTGAGTGAAAACATTTCTCATATCGGACCTAAATTTCCTACCCTATGTCCTGAGACTGTGGCCCCTTGTTCTAGACTTTCCAGCCAGGGGAAACATCCTCCCTGCATCCAGTCTATTTAACCCAGTCAGAATTTTATACGTTTCAATGAGATCCCCTCTCATTCTTCTAAACTCTAGTGAATACAGGCCTAGTCGACCCGATCTCTCCTCATACGACAGTCCTGCCATTCCAGGAATCAGTCTGGTGAACATTCGCTGCACTCCCTCTATGGCAAGTATATCCTTTCTTGGATAAGGAGACCAAAACTGCACACAATACTCCAGGTGTGGTCTCACCAAGGCCCTGTATAACTGTAGTAAGACATTCTTGCTCCTGTACTCCAATCCTCTTGCAGTGAAGGCCAACAGACCATTTGCTTTCCTAACTGCTTGCTGCACCTGCATGTTTGCTTTCAATGAGTGGTGTACAAGGATATCCAGGTCCCTCTGTACATTGACACTTCCCAAGCCATCACCATTTAAATAATACTTTGTCCTTATGTTTTTCCTACCAAAGTGGATAACTTCACATTTATCCACGTTATACTGCATCTGCCATGTGTTTGCCCACTCACTCAACCTATCTAAATCGCCTTGCAGCGTCTTTGCATCCTCCTCAACAACTCACAATCCCACCTAGTTTTGTGTCATCAGCAAACTTGGAAATATTACATTTGGTTCCCTCATCCAAATCATTTATTTATATATCTCCCTGTCAATTAACCAATTTTCAATCCATGCCAATACATTACCCCCAATCCTATGTGCTTTAATTTTGCACACTAACCTCTTATGTGGTACTTTATCAAAGGCCTTCTGAAAATCCAAATACACTGCATCCACTGGTTCTCCCTTTATCTATTCTCTCACTTTCATCCTCAAAAAACTTCAGTAGGTTTGTCAAGCTTGATTTTTCCTTTCATAAATCCATGTTGACTTTGTTTAATCCCATTGATATTATCTAAGTGTGCCGTTATCACATCCTTTATAATAGACTCCAGCATTTTCCCTACTACTGATGTCAGTCTGTAGTTCCCTGTTTTCTCTCCCTTTTTTTTTAAATAGTGGGATTATATTTGCCACCCTCCAATCTGCAGGAATGGTTCCATAATCTATAGAATTTTGGAAGATGACAACCAATGCATCTACTATTTCCATGGCTACCTCTTTTAGTATGCCCCTTGATATCCAGGGAGCTCTAGATTTGGGAGTTCCACTCTTTTTTTTCTTTGTGGGAACATATTTGCTCTGAACCCTCACTATCTCCTCCTTGAATGCCTCCCACTGCTCTATCACTGATTTACATTCAAGCAGCTGTTTCCAGTCCACTTTAGCTAAATTACATATTTCCTTCATAAAATTGGCCTTTCCCCAATTGAGAACTTTTACTCCTGGTCTATCTTTGTCGTTTTTCAAAATTACTCTAAACCTAACTGAATTATGATCACTACCACCAAAATGGTCTCACATGATGCCCCTTTCACCTGCCCAGTTTCATTCTCTCAACCTCAGTCCAGAACCGTGCCCCCCCCCCCACCCTTGTTGGACTTGCTACGTTCTGGTTTAAAAAAAGTTCTGAATGCATTTTAAGAATTCTGTGCCCTCTATATCTTTTACGCTGACTATACCAGTTAATATTAGGGTCGTTGAAATCCTCATTCTTACTGCCCTTTTATTATATTTTGCAATGGGATATGAATGAGGTTAAATTTTGCATTAATAACTTCATGTTGCCTTTGCTACATTACATTACATAGCAACATCAATGCCTGTACAACATATCTTTACTGAGCTCTGCAGACCAAGATGGTCCTATTTTTAATCTCTGGTCTTTGCTGAACTAGTTATGTACCCAGAATAGCAGCATGAGCATAACATTTGGCCTCTATATCTCCAGACTTGGTTTGGGGATGGGAGGCAGCGGTATCTGCCCAAGTTCATAGGATTACATAGGATATACGGCACAGAAACAGGCCATTCGGCCCAATCAATCCATGCCGGCATTCATACTCCACTCGAGCCTCCTCCCATCTTCCCTCTTCTAACTCTATGGGCATACCCCTCTATTCCCTTTTCCCTCATATGCTTATCCAGCCTCCCCTTTAAATGCATCCATACTATTCGCTTCAACCACTCCCTGTGGTAGTCAGTTCCACATTCTCACCACTCTCCGGGTAAAGAAGTTTCTTCTGAATTTCCTATTTGATTTCTTGATAACTGTCTTATATTGAAGGTCTTTAGTTTTGCTCTTCCCCACAAGTGGAAACACTCTCTCTGTAAACCTTTCATAATTTTAAAGACCTCTATCAGGTTATCCCTCAGCCTTCTCTTTTCAAGAGAAAAGAGCCACAGCCTGTTCATCCTTTCCTGATGGGTATACCCTCGTATTTCTGGTATCATCCTTGTAAATCTTTTTTTGCACCCTCTCCAGTGCTTCTATATCCTTTTTATAACATGGCAACCAGAATTGTACGCAGTACTACAAATGTGGTCTAACCAAAGTTCGATACAAATTTAGCATGACTTTTCTATTCTATCCCTCTAGAAATAAATCCTAGTGCTTGGTTTGCTTTTTTTTATGGCCTTATTAACCTCCATCGCTACTTCTCGTGATTTTGTGTATTTATACTCCCAGATCCCTTTGCTCTTCTACCCCTTTAGATTCTTATTTTCCAAGTAATATGTGACCTCCCTATTTTTCTTACCAAAATGTAATACCTCACACTTGTCTGTGTTAAAATTCATTTCCTGCTCCTTTTATTGCTCTTCAGTAGCTCCTGAATGCCTGTGGATAGCAGATGAGAATAAGAGTGCAGGTGATGGTAGTGGGTTTAGCTTTAATTTCAAAGAAAAATAAAATTTCCATCAATTGCTAAGTTTGCCGGTATCTTTTTGTGATATCCCAGTGGGCCAGAATGTTTTTGATTTGGGGGGAGGAGATAGATTCCAGCTCAAGCCTGGAACACTGGACAGTAGCATTAATGTCTTTCGAGTAGAACAATATTGAGGTGAGCAAAATCATGCAGTGAGTAAAAATGCACCCAAATATCTTTGTTGTTATCTTTTTTAAATTCTTTAAATGTTTTATTGCTCATTTAAAGGCCACATAGAACCAACCTATACATTGATGTTGCATCAACGTTATGGCCTATCGTATACTCTCCTGACTATAATATCTCATTCCTGGGCCTGGAAAAACTTCATCCTTTTGATTCGGGAAAGTGGGGGAAAATTGTCAACTTTTTAAAAGGTATGTAATTTTGTAATTTTTTTACTTTTTTTGATTTATTTAAAGTGTTTTAGGGAGTAAAGACATTTTAATTAACCAATTTGCTCAGAAATGATATTTTGCTTACCTAGTTGTTTCAC
Source organism: Pristiophorus japonicus (assembly GCF_044704955.1). Classification (NCBI taxonomy): domain Eukaryota; kingdom Metazoa; phylum Chordata; class Chondrichthyes; family Pristiophoridae; genus Pristiophorus; species Pristiophorus japonicus. The sequence continues at coordinate 40,951,943 of NC_091988.1, read as the reverse complement.
ACACAAATGTTCAGAACATAGGAAATTCAATGATAAGTTTGAGAATTACTGGGCCGTTCATAGAAACATAGAAAATAGGTGCAGGAGTAGGCCATTCAGCCCTTCTAGCCTGCACCGCCATTCAATGAGTTCATGGCTGAACATGAAACTTCAGTACCCCCTTCCTGCTTTCTCGCCATAACCCTTGATCCCCCGAGTAGTAAGGACTTCATCTAACTCCCTTTTGAATATATTTAGTGAATTGGCCTCAACTACTTTCTGTGGTAGAGAATTCCACAGGTTCACCACTCTCTGGGTGAAGAAGTTTCTCCTCATCTCGGTCCTAAATGGCTTACCCCTTATCCTCAGACTGTGACCCCTGGTTCTGGACTTCCCCAACATTGGGAACATTCTTTCTGCATCTAACCTGTCTAAACCCGTCAGAATTTTAAACGTTTCTATGAGATCCCCTCTCATTCTTCTGAACTCCAGTGAATACAAGCCCAGTTGATCCAATCTTTCTTGATAGGTCAGTCCCGCCATCCCGGGAATCAGTCTGGTGAACCTTCGCTGCACTCCCTCAATAGCAAGAATGTCCTTCCTCAAGTTAGGAGACCAAAACTGTACACAATACTCCAGGTGTGGCCTCACCAAGGCCCTGTACAACTGTAGCAACACCTCCCTGCCCCTGTATTCAAATCCCCTCGCTATGAAGGCCAACATGCCATTTGCTTTCTTAACCGCCTGCTGTACCTGCATGCCAACCTTCAATGACTGATGTACCATGACACCCAGGTCTCGTTGCACCTTCCCTTTTCCTAATCTGTCACCATTCAGATAATAGTCTGTCTCTCTGTTTTTACCACCAAAGTGGATAACCTCACATTTATCCACATTATACTTCATCTGCCATGCATTTGCCCACTCACCTAACCTATCCAAGTCACTCTGCAGCCTAATAGCATCCTCCTCGCAGCTCACACTGCCACCCAACTTAGTATCATCTGCAAATTTGGAGATACTGCATTTAATCCCCTCGTCTAAATCATTAATGTACAATGTAAACAGCTGGGGCCCCAGCACAGAACCTTGCGGCACTCCACTAGTCACTGCCTGCCATTCTGAAAAGTACCCGTTTACTCCTACTCTTTGCTTCCTGTCTGACAACCAGTTCTCAATCCACATCAGCACACTACCCCCAATCCCATGTGCTTTAACTTTGCACATTAATCTCTTGTGTGGGACCTTGTCGAAAGCCTTCTGAAAGTCCAAATATACCACATCAACTGGTTCTCCTTTGTCCACTTTACTGGAAACATCCTCAAAAAATTCCAGAAGATTTGTCAAGCATGATTTCCCTTTCACAAATCCATGCTGACTTGGACCTATCATGTCACCATTTTCCAGATGCACTGCTATGACATCCTTAATAATTGATTCCATCATTTTACCCACTACTGAGGTCAGGCTGACCGGTCTATAATTCCCTGTTTTCTCTCTCCCTCCTTTTTTAAAAAGTGGGGTTACATTGGCTACCCTCCACTCCATAGGAACTGATCCAGAGTCAATGGAATGTTGGAAAATGACTGTCAATGCATCCGCTATTTCCAAGGCCACCTCCTTAAGTACTCTAGGATGCAATCCATCAGGCCCTGGGGATTTATCGGCCTTCAATCCCATCAATTTCCCCAAAACAATTTCCCGACTAATAAAGATTTCCCTCAGTTCCCCCTCCTTACTAGACCCTCTGACCCCTTTTATATCCGGAAGGTTGTTTGTATCCTCCTTAGTGAATACCGAACCAAAGTACTTGTTCAATTGGTCCGCCATTTCTTTGTTCCCCGTTATGACTTCCCCTGATTCTGACTGCAGTGGACCTACGTTTGTCTTCACCAACCTTTTTCTCTTTACATACCTATAGAAACTTTTGCAATCCGCCTTAATGTTCCCTCTGGTACAGCCCACATCTTCGCTCCCTCAAGTCCAAGGGACGCAGACTTGAATAGATATAGCGGACGACAGGTTTAGCCATTCACTGTAGATCTGGCTGGACCACATGAAGCATTGTCGGGTCCTACTCTTGTCCGCCAAAACTGTTCACTATTCCAAAATCATCTGGAATGCAATGATAACCCCTAGCTACTAATTTTTACTGTTAACTATCTTCTTAAACCGCTCTCCACACTCCCCTTCAACAAGTGCAAGGAGCATCTTGTCTCTAAGATTGATATCATTGGATCAGCTGTCTCTGCCAATTCCTTTCCTTCCCCTCCCCTCCCCCTCCAGCCCACCAGGCCAAACTTCCTCTAAGGTTACCCCCTGCCCTGACCTTGCATCTTTCTCCAGTTTCTTTCCAATCTCCCCTCATGACCTCTCCATGCTCATCTTGTCCATGAGACCCGATTCCTGCTCCTTCGACCCTAATTCCATTAAACTGTTGACCACACAACTTCCTTTTCTGGCTCCCAGGTTAGCTGGCATTGTTAACGGTTCTCTCTCCTCGGATACTGTGATCATCTCCTTCAAATCTGCTCTCATCGGCCCTTTCCTCAAAAAAAAAAACAATCCTTGACCCCTCCACCCTTGCAAACTACCACTCCATCTCCAACCTCCCTTTCCTCTCAAGTCCTTGGATGTGTTATCACCTCCCAAATCCGTGTACATCTTTCCTGGAACTCCATGTTTGAATCCCTCCAATCTGCTTTCTGCCCCTGCCACAGTACCGAAATGGCTCTCATCAAAGTGACATCCTTTGTGACTGTGACAAAAGTAAACTACCCCCCCGTCATTCTTCTTGACCTGTCTGCAGCCTTTGACATGGTTGACCACTGCATCCTCCTCCAACGCCTCTCCATCACTGGGTGGGACTGCACTTGCCTGGTTCCATTCTTATCTATCTAATCGTAGCCAGAAAATCACTTGCAATGGCTTCTCTTCCAACTTCTGCATCGTTACTTCTGGGGTCCCCCAAGGATGTATCCCTGGCCCCCTCCTATTTCTCCTCCTATATGCTGCCCATTGGTGACATCATCTGAAAACACGGTGTCAGTTTCCACATGTATGCTGACAGCACCCAACTCTACCTCACCACCACTTCTCTCGACCCCTTCATGGTCTCCAAATTGACACACTGCGGGTCTGAAATCCAACACTGGAAAAGCAGAAATTTTCTCCAATTAAATATTGGGAAGACCAAAGCCATTGGGCTGGGTTTTTGGTTGTCTAACGGTTCAGTTAACGGCCAGAAGGAGTGTTAATGGGAGCGTAAGAAGTTACTGACTGGGAGCGCAGTGTTTATCGCCCTGACTGAAAATTCATTAGAGGCTGACCAGGGGTACAAACCAGTAGTGCCTGGCTGCTGCTGATCACTCCAATCCTGACGGCAGTCCTGGTGCAACAACCACGCTTGCGCCCTGGTCAGTAAGTTAGGTGTAGCCGCCAAGAATAACATCTGGAAAAACAGTCGGTACAGACTTGCAGAGTCGTTAACTGATGGCTACTTAAAGGGATGAGGAAGCGCTTCCCTCGGAGGTCACAGTCAGTGCAATATTTACACACAGCATGGTGGTGAGTCTCTAAGTTTGCAGCGGCAAGCTGAAATAAGAGGTCAGCTTGAGAAAAAGTGATTTTGAAAACTTTACTGAGTGCATTACTATGCAGCGCCTCTAACACTCAGCTTTTCCCGGGATCTGAATCAGAATTCAGCGCATGCGCAATGACTTGGTTAAATTTAGCACCGGCATTTTTGTTGGCATCCCCCCAGCTCTGGTGTGCAACGGTTGATTTAGCGCCCCTTTCAGCTCTTTGACCGATTCTGACGAATTTTTGGACGGAGAGCGCAAACGTTCTCAAGGTGCGAAAATTACTGAATTTCTCCCCCATTGTCTTTGGGGCCCCAACACAAACTCCGTTTCCTAGCCACCAAATCCATCCGTCTCCCTAGTATCTATCTGAGGCTGAACCAGACTGTTTGCAACCTTGGTGTCATATTTGACCGTGAAATGAGCTTCCAATCACACATCCGTGGCATAACTAATAACCTATTTTCACCTCTGTAACTTTGCCCGTCTCCACCCCTGCCTCAGCCCTTGCTGCAGAAACCCTCATCCTTGCTTTTGTTATCTGTAGACTTGACTGCTCCAATGCACCCTTGGCTGGCCCCCCACATTCTACCTGATGCTTGGGGCCCTAGCTATTCACAATCTATATCAATGATTTGGATGAGGGGACCAAATGTAATGTATCCAAATTTGCTGATGATACGAAACTAGGTGGGAATGTAAGTTGTGAGGAGGATGCAAAATGGCTTCAAGGGGATATAGACAGGCTAAGTGAGTGGGCAAGAACATGGCAAATGGAATATAATGTGGAGAAATGTGAAGTTATCCACTTTGATAGGAAGAATAGAAAAGCAGAGTATTTTTTAAATGGTGAGAGATTGGGAAATATTGGTGTTCAGAGGGACCTGGGTGTCTTTGTACATGAATCACTGAAAGTTAACATGCAGGTACAGCAAGCAATTAAGAAAACAAATGGTGCATTGGCCTTTATTACAAGAGGATTTGAGTATGAGTAAAGTTGTCTTACTGCAATTATATAGAGCCCTGGTGAGACCATACCTGGAGTATTGTGTACAGTTTTGGTCTCCTTACCTAAGGAAGATATATTTGCTATAGAGGGAGTACAGCGAGTTCACCAGACTGATTCCTGGGATGGGGGATTGTCCTACGAGGAGAGATTGCGTATACTAGGCGTATATTCTCTAGAGTTTAAAAGAATGAGGTGATCTCATTGAAGCATACAAAATTCTTACAGGGCTTGACTGGGTAGATGCTGGGAGGATGTTTCCTCTAGGTGGGGAGTCTAGAACCAGTGATCACAGTCTCAGAATAAGGGGTTGGCCATTTCGGACTGAGATGAGGAGAAACTTCTTCGCTCAGATGGTGGTGCGCCTTTGGAATTCTCTACCCCAGAGGGCTGTGGAGGCTCAGTCTTCGAGTATATTCAATCAGAGATTGATAGGTTTTTGTATATTAAGGGAATCAAGGGATATGGGGATAGTGCAGGAAAGTGGAGTTGAGGTAGAAGATCAGCCATGATCTTATTGATGGCGGAGCAGGCTTGAGGGGCCGAATGGCCTGCTCCTGCTGCTAATTCGTATGTTCTTATGTACCCTAAATAAACTTGAGGTCAGCCAAAACTCGGCTGCCCAGGTACTAACTCGCACCAAGTTCTGTTCACCCATCACCCCCGTGCTCGCTGACCGACATTGGCTCCTGGTTAAGCAACACCTTGATTTCAAAATTCTCATCCTTGTTTTCAAATCCCTCCATGGCCTCATCTCTCCTTATCTCTGTAATCTCCTTCAGCCCCACAACCCCCCCCCCCCCCCCCGAGATATCTGCACTCTCAAATTCTGCCCTCTTGAGCATCCCTGATTATAATTGCACAACCATCGGTGGCCGTGCCTTCAGCTGCCTGGGCCCTAAGCTCTGGAATTCCCTCCCTATACCTCTCCGCCTCTGTTACCTCCCGGTCCTCGTTTAAGATGCTCCTTAAAACTTAACTCTTTGACCAAGCTTTTGGTCATCTGCCCTAACTTCTATGTAGCTTGGTGTCAATTTTTTGTCTTATAACACTCCTGTGAAATGCCTTGGGATGTTTTACTACATTTAAAGGTGCTATATAAATACAAGTTGTTTTATTGCTCTCCACTCCTAGAGGAAGGTGTGCAGTATTTGCAATCTTGCTAGAGATGAGTCCAATTTTAAGCAACTCCTTGGTACATGTTTTAGTAAAAACACAAATTTGAAAAGATCTTTGCAAATCATGACTTTTATTTCTCTCGTATTTGTTTACTTTTAGAAGAGCAGATGATAAATGATGAGACCATTGTAAAGGCCCTAGAAGCGCAGGAAGATGACTTGTTGGTTGTACACACAAAGCGGTATCTCAATAAACTCAAGGTGACTTGTTTTCAGTGCCTCCTTCCTGATTCTCAACTGTGGATGGGTGGAAATCTATCCATTGAATTAAACTGAAGCAATCAATATCCAGTTCATTAAATCATATGCTTATCACGAGCCAACTGGGGAAAACATGTTAGTTTACATCAGTAGAGAGGTTAAATATTTATGGAGATGATTTTAAGGTGTCTTCTATGTGCTCAGTTTTTAAAAATTCTGCCTTAATGTTTACAGGACATTAGAAGAGTCTAGCTTCTGAAAAATAAAGTACTGTAAGCCAAACTCTTACTTTTGGTCAGTGTTGTCTTTAACCCAAAAATAGAATTGATTTTTGTATTTTTATTTTCTAATCTAATAGGAGCTTGGGAGAAACATGAAATGTTCTGATGAACAGAAATACATATTAATTGCTTGGTTTTGCCTCTTGAAGCCTTTTTAAATAAATATAATACCACCCCTCCCCCCATGTTATCTTATCAGATTTTAACTAACCGCTTCCATTTGCCTTGTACTGAGAAATAAATCAAATTGACCCACTAGTGGGCCGAAATGAAACTAATAAGCAACAAAGTTGCAATTGGATTGGTCAGTACTATATTTGGGATATAAATTGTATTCCACAGATTGTCTTGCATTAAGTAAATAAATTACATTTATTTTAAATGCGAATAGTATTAATATATGGATTGTGGACTCATTCTGGTGATACTGTGATTTTTGTTTGCCTCAATGCTGCTTTTTCTCATCTTTGAAAAAGTGGTTTGTGAAGATTGTGTGGTACGAATATGTTTGTTCTAAAAAAAAAAGAAGCCAAGACGATCATTCTATTTTAAATTTGAATAGTACACATTACATTTGGCTTATCCGTGCAGTGGTGCTTAAACTGTAAGCCACGTCTCACGTGACCTGCCAGGTAGGAGCATAATGCGAGACCCAATCAGTTCTTGTGATCTGTTGCTGCTTTCTGCCCGACTCTTATGATGCAGCTACTCCCTACCTGCTGCTAATGCTCCCATCACTGGTACCACACCCAATCTCCTTGCACTTCAGTTTCTCTCTACACAGCATGGACACTTACAAGAAATGTGTGGCGGGAGGTGAAAGGGAGAGTGTTGATGAGAGAAATGTCAAAGTAAAATAATGGAGACAAATAGAATCCTAAAATAGTGAAGAAAAGGGGGGAAAGGAAAGTAAAAGGGTCGAGAGAAGAACAAAGGAGTGAGCAAGAAACCAAAGGAAATAGGAACATACAAAGGGTAAGCAAAAGGAGGAAATATGGGAAACATTGGAGAGGAGGACAGAATGAAAGGCAGAGAAACAAAAGTAAAGGAGGAGAATGGATTTTTAATTTGCAGATTTGTTGGTTGCAGTATCCATGTGCTGTAGGGGGATTAGACACTGGAATAATTATAGTTGGGCCTCGTAGCCTGGTGTGAAAAAGTTTCAAAATCATTGAACTACAAAGCAGTCAACTGCGGTGTATTCTGGGACTGGATCATTTAATTCTGCCACATAGGGGCCGAAATTCAGGGTCCCACTAAGGCCCATTAATGCCAGTTTGTGCCGGCCATGTGGCAGAATCCAATGGCCGCCGCTTTGCCGTCAACTGGTCGCCACGACCAAAATTAACCTCGTGAGTTTTTGTGCCGTTCTGAGCTTCCACCCTGATCGGCCGATTTCCATGGCGGTATGGGGCTTGTGGCAGTGATGATGCCATCAAAGTGCGCACTGCTGCCGTGCCGCCGAAAGACTTTAATTTACATATTGATTGGGCTAACCAAACCGGTAGCAATACAGTGGAGGAGGATTTCCTGAAGTGTATTAGGGATGGTTTTCTAGACCAATATATTGAGGAACCAACTAGGAAGCTGGCCAACCTAGACTGGGTGAAGTGCAATGAGAAAGGACTAATTAGCAATCTTGTTGTGCGAGGCCCCTTGGGGAAGAGTGACCATAACATGGTAGAATTCTTTATTAAGATGGAGAGTGACACAATTAATTCAGAAATTAGGGTCCTGAACTTAAGGAAAGGTAACTTCGATGGTTTGAGGCATGAATTGGCTAGGATAGACTGGCAAATGATACATAAAGGGTTGACGGTCGATAGGCAATGGCAAACATTTAAAGATCACATGGATGAACTTCAGCAATTGTACATCCCTGTCTGGAGTAAAAATAAAATAGGGAAAGTGGCTCAACCGTGGCTAACAAGGGAAATTAAGGATAGTGTTAAATCCAAAGAAGAGGCATATAAATTGGCCAGAAAAAGCAACAAACCTGAGGACTGGGAGAAATTTAGAATTCAGCAGAGGAGGACAAAGGGTTTAATTAAGAGGGGGAAAAGAGAGTATGAGAAGAAGCTTGCTGGGAACATAAAAACTGACTGCAAAAGCTTCTATAAATATGTGAAGAGAAAAAGATTAGTGAAGACAACCGTAGGTCCCTTGCAGTCGGATTCAGGTGAATTTTTCATGGGGAACAAAAATGGCAGACCAATTGAACAAATACTTTGGTTCTGTCTTCATGAAAGAAGACACGAATAACCTTCCGGAAGTACTAGGGGACCGAGGGTCTAGTGAGAAGGAGGAACTGAAGGATATCCTTATTGGGTGGGAAATTGTGTTGGGGAAATTAATGGGATTGAAGGCCGATAAATCCCCAGGGCCTGATAGAAAGCATCCCAGAGTACTTTAGGAAGTGGCCCTAGAAATAGTGGATGCATTGGTGATCATTTTCCAACAATCGATTGACTCTGGATCAGTTCCTATGGACTGGAGGGTAGCTAATGTAACACCACTTTTTAAAAAGGGAGAGAGAGAGAAAGTGGGTAATTATAGACCGGTTAGCCTGACATCAGTAGTGGGGAAAATGTTGGAATCAATTATTAAGGATGAAATAGCAGTGCATTTGGAAAGCAGTGACAGGATCGGTCCAAGTCAGCACAGATTTATGAAGGGGAAATCATGCTTGACAAATCTTTTAGAATTTTTTGAGGATGTAACTAGCAGAGTGGACAAGGGAGAACCAGTGGATGTGGTGTATTTGGACTTTCAAAAGGCTTTTGACAAGGTCCCACACAAGAGATTGATGTGCAAAATCAAAGCACATGGTATTGGGGGTAATATACTGACGTGGATAGAGAACTGGTTGGCAGACAGGAAGCAGAGAGTCGGGATAAATGGGTTGTTTTCAGAATGGCAGGCAGTGACTAGTGGAGTGCTGCAGGGCTCAGTGCTGGGACCCCAGCTCTTTACAATATACATCAATGATTTGGATGAAGGAATTGAGTGTAATATCTCCAAGTTTGCAGATGACACTAAACTGGGTGGCGATGTGAGCTGTGAGGGGGACGCTAGGAGGCTGCAGGGTGACTTGGATAGGTTAGGGGAGTGGGCAAATGCATGACCGATGCAGTATAATGTGGATAAATGTGAGGTTATCCACTTTGGGAGCAAAAACACGAAGACAGAATATTATCTGAATGGTGGCAGATTAGGAAAAGGGGAGGTGCAACGAGACCTGGGTATCATGGTTCATCAGTCATTGAAAGTTGGCATACAGGTACAGCAAGCAGTGAAGAAGGCAAATGGTATGTTGGCCTTCATAGCTAGGGGATTTGAGTATAGGAGCAGGGAGGCCTTACTGCAGTTGTACAGGGCCTTGGTGAGGCCTCACCTGGAATATTGTGTTCATTTTTGTTCTTCTAATCTGAGGAAGGACGTTCTTGCTATTGAGGGAGTGCAGCGAAGGTTCACCAGACTGTTTCCTGGGATGGCTGGACTGACATATGAGGAGAGACTGGATCAACTGGGCCTTTATACATTGGAGTTTGGAAGGATGAGGGGGATCTCGTAGAAATATATAAGTTTCTGACGGGACGGGACAGGTTAGATGCGGGTCGAATGTTCCCGATGTTGGGAAAGTCCAGAACCAGGGGACACAATCTTAGGATAAGGGGTAGGCCATTTAGGACTGAGATGAGGAGAAACTTTTTTACTGAGAGTTGTTAACCTGTGGAGTTCCCTGCCGCAGAGAGTTGTTGATGCCAGTTCATTGGATATATTCAAGAGGGAGTTAGATATGGCTCTTGCGGCTAAGGGGATCAAGGGGTATGGAGAGAAAGCAGGAAAGGGGTACTGAGGGAATGATCAGCCATGATCTTATTGAATGGTGGTGCAGGCTCGAAGGGCTGAATGGCCTCCTAATGCACCTATTTTTTTATGTTTCTATGAATCTATTTTCAAGTGCCCCCGCCAGCTTTTTGGGTCAGTGCAATGTTGGAGACCGCCAGCTTGCGATCGGGTTGTTGTTCAGCAAGGTGTTCATAGATTTTTGTGTAACTGTGGGGGAAAAAAAACGGCAACAGCCTTGTGGGAACTTTTGCTGAGTGAGCAAACCTTTTTCGCTTCCTCTCATTTGTCGTCACCGGTGGGTGTAATTCTCTCCTCCACGGAGGCCACCAAGTGAGGGCGGAGCCTACAGCCATAATGGGATCAGTTTGGGCAGGGGAACACTTGCAGCACGTTGTCAGAGGCAGGGAGACACGCAGGAGGAGGCGTCGCTGTCACCAACAGGTCCTGAGCCAGCGAGCAAGGGAGGCAGCAGCCATGGCTGCCCAACATGTAGAAGGGCCTGCAGATGACTGCAGATTCCAGCGTCCAGAGGTTGGACAGCAGGGAGATGGTATGAGGAGGCGGGTGAGGTACGCTGACCCCCCCCTCACCAGATAGTGGGTGTGAGAAGCCTTGCCAGCAGCAGCCTGCATAGGCTCCGCACCATCAGCAGGAAGAGGGAGAAGGCGCTCAGCCAGCTGGCATGGGAGGGGCCCAGCACGTATCTCTGGCAAGGAGGCCCTACCATCCAAGGGTGTATCGGCGTCAGTTCTCCTTCCTACAGCTTAGCAACAAGCAATATGTGAGAAGGCTGTGATTCACGAAGGACATCCTGACCGAACTCTGCAGTGCCCTGCGGCCAGATCTGGAGCCTCACAAAAGGGTGAGGACAGCTCTCAGCAACGAGACAAAAATGACGATAGCTCTGAAATTTAACGCCAAGGGCTCGTTACAGTCTGCAATTGTAGACATCTCCAATATCTCCTAATTCTCCGCCCATCTGGCAGGTCACCAATGTGCTATACAAGAGAAGACTCCAATATATATCGTTCCCCATGACCAAGAAGAAACAGGTGAAGCGCCAGGCCAGATTTGTCCGAATTGCTGGCTTCCCCAGGGTGCAGGGGGCCATCGACTGCGCACATGTTGGACTGAGGGCGCCACAAAACCATCCAGAGATATTTATCAACCGAAAGGGACACCACTCCCTGAATGTTCAGTTGGTGTGTGACCACCAGCAAAGGATCCTGGCAGTTGATGCCAGGTATCCAGGCAGCAGCCGTGATGCCTTCATCCTGCGCCAGAGCAGTGTGCCCGCCATCTTCACCGGCCCAATCCAGGACTGTGGGTGGCTGCTTGGGGATAAGGGATATCCCTTGAACACTTGGCTGCTCACTCCACTTCACAACCCCAGGACTGCGGCCGAGCATGCCTAGAACGACGCTCATTGTGGGACCAGATGCGTCATTGAGCACTCCTTTGGGATGCTTAAACAAAGGTACCGTTGCCTGGACCACTCTAGTGGCGCATTGCAGTATTCTCCTGAATGGGTCTCCATCTTTGTAGTCATCTGCTACATGCTGCATAACCTGGCTGTCATGAGGGAACAGCAGCTGGAGGTCGATCCAGCAGTACCACCACAGGAGGAGGCGCAGGAGAAGGAGGACCTGGATGTGCGTCGTGAGTCACCCAGGAGGTGTTGTAGCCATCTCAACCCTGCAAGGGAAATGCAGACACATCTGATTGCTGCTAGATTCAGATAACTTCATCCCCTACTTTCCATGGCCATCCCAATGAGTGCCTTGATGCATCATTGCCCACTGTTACATTCTACACCTGGCCAGATATAGCTGCAAAAAATACAGATTTAATACATAATCAAAATCGCTCCAAATAACAGGACAACTAACAGAACAATAAACAGTGCAGAAAAGTAACATCTATACATAATTTCTCATCCTTGTGCATCTCCTTACAATCCCTCTTATGTGTGCCTACCCTACTGCTGCGCCTCAGTGTCTTCCCTGTGGCTGCCTCATGGGTCTGGGAAGGCTGCTGTGGAAGCTGCAGATGTCCTCTAGGATGCCCTCCAGCAGATTTGGCCCTGGAAGGCCCGGCTGCAGACTGATCAGCACCCCCCTCGCAGGGTTCAGTCTGGCTTGTCTCTGGCGAGTCCATGCGTGGAGGCACTGGCAGAGTGACAGGTTTGGGGCCAGGAATGCTGTGATCCTGAGGGAGCGCATCATCCTTCTCCTGGTCTGAGGAGCCTGAGCACGACACCACCACCACCACCAACCTGAGGGAGCTCAGGTCGGTGCTGTGGCGCCACACCGGAAGGTCCCCTGTGGTGGATCCAGCCGCGAAGGCAACACTGAGGTGTTGGGTGGCATCGAGCTGAGACTGCATGAGAGCAGCCACATTCTCAAAGCCACTAGATATGACAGCACTTAGATGCTCCGCGGCCTGGCGCACAGAGTGCAAGAGTATTCTGAGCTTGCAGGGCCACGGCCATCCTCTTCAAACCAGCACCAATATGCTCGTTCCTTTGTGCCTGTGCTGAAATGGCAGCGAGTTGCGGCCTCCCATCTGGATCCGCACGGTCTCTGGGAGTCCACCCTCGCCTGCACAATGGCAGCGATGGGCTCCATGGAGTGCGCAGTGCTGTCGACAGTGCGGGAGGTGGACTCCTCCTCGCCACTTCAGACAGCTTCTCTGGCACCCTTGCCAGTGTCCCCAACATCTGGGAATGCATGGCCTCCACCTTTCTCTCATAAGCCGCAACATCGATGGGCTCGTCTGAGTCCTCCTCAGCAGAACTCCGGTGTGGACTCGCCCCCCCCCCCCCCCCCCACCCCCCCAAGAGAGATGGCACCTGAGGTTGCCTTGCCCCGTCAACATGCTGCAGCCCGCTAGGCCCCAGTGCAGACCCCTGTACTATCTGAACTAGATCGGACCACGTCCTCCCAGTATCTGAGCTGGTGTGTGTGGGTGGAAGCAGTGACGCGGTGCTGTCAGCGGTTTCCTCTTCTTCCTCTTCATCACGGGCCAGGTCCCCAAAAGATGGAGTAAGATCCAGGGTGTCAGCAATGCTCGATTCTTCAGTTTAATCAATGCTGGCAAGATGTAGATCTCTATCGATGGCAGCAACAGTCTTCTCCAGGCCTCGCAATGGTGTTTCAGGAGGGTCCTCTCCCTCACCTCGGCTGCCACTCGGCCTCACGTCAGCAAGCATAAATGGGAGAAGGGCTGCTGGGAGGGGTGGGGGCGGGAATTTACACATGGAGGCTGCAACTAGCACACTTTCAGAGGGAAAGGCACAGTAGGTGCTGGAGCATTCAGGGAGAGCGAGCATTAAAGAAGGGCCTTCACTTGTCCTCATCGGCATGGCCAGTGCCCTGGACCACAGGGGGAAGGCACCTTGTCGGCCGCCGAGCACCTCCACCTTCGCCTCCAACGGTGTGAGGATTTGAATGTGGGCCTCGCCACCACCCCTCCTTCCTAGCTCCATTCCATTTATGAGTTAGTTTGGCCTGCAAGACAAATAATAGTTGGTTTGCAGTACCATGATGACGCATCAGAAATGAAAGCACAAGTGTGTGTCCCTGACATACATACATATATATACATAAAGACTGAAGGTGGGAAATAAGAGAAGGATGAAGGAGAGGCTCGCAGATGGAAGGTGAGCATTTGATGGAACAGGTACTCACTTTCACCAAATTAATGATGTCGTTCAGCCTTTTTCTACATTGGGTCATTGTCCAATTATAGATGGAGGTCCCTGACACCTCCACAGCGATCTCCCTCCAGGCATTACTGAACACTTGGCGAGTTGGTCTCCCCGAGTTTGGATAAAGGACTCTCCTCCTTCCCTCGACGCCCTGAATGAGGGTTTCCTGCTCCACATCAGAAAGTCACCTTGCCCTCCTTCCAACATCAGCAGCAGCACCAGCCATGGCCTTCCCTCAGGGCCCAGCTGCAAACCCGGGCCTTTCAGAAGGACAGGGAGCACTGACTCGTAGGCTGCAAATCACCATAAGGGTGAATCTTCCCATGTCAATAGCGCCCCAATCAGTCAACCCACCTGCACACCATTGCAAGGTACTAATTCAGAAGCGCAATTAATGCTGGAGCACATTTTCTTTCCAAAAAAATGAATATCGCTCCATTGGCAGTCGCAACCATAGCGACGGTAATTGTGGGGAAAAGGTGCTAAGTGCGGCAGCTTTCTGTCAGCACTGAATTTCGGCCCCATAGTCTTTAATAAACTGAATTTCGCAGTTTTGCCCGTGCTTGAAGCTGCCCCATTTACATTGATGGCTCTTCACAGAGCAATTCCATGGCTAGAAGTTAATTTACTATCTTGGAGTATATACCCGATACTCTATAGCTTGTAGAGTGCATGTGTGTAGACTGCTTTGTGTGTTTAATATATGGCAGGCAAAATTGAAGAGGTGTAGTGGACAGGGCAAATTATTGCGCTGTCTTGATTTTTTTTTCAAACTAGAAATAATGGTGGGTTTATCTTGAACTAAGACTGATTTTCCGAGCATATATTTTAGACAGTTTACACTGACAATGGAAAGTTGACTTTAGTCAGGTTGGAATTGCTCTGATTGTGAATTACTAATGTAATTGGGGATTTTGGCTGTTGATAGAATCAGTTATTGATTTAATTAGAAATGGAGAAAATGAAATGTACATCTAAGAATGGAAAATTATGTGCAATAACAAATAATTTTGCGGCATTTATATATCTTGGACCAATATAGACTAGCTGCTAAAACATAAAACTGACCATAGTTGCTCCATTTAAATAAAATGTGAGCAGTATTCTCATTTCTTTTCTAAAATAAATCTCTCCACTCCTCCTCTCCTGAAGATTGATGATGTGATATGGCTCCATGTGCTGCAGCCTCCCTTCAGTACCTTGTCCAAGTGTCAATTCTATGTATGTAAGCGCAAGTAATGAAAGTAGACAGGCTATTTGACCACTGGGACAACACAGCTGAGCCAATTTCTGTCCGTGCTTAAAGTCTACATCTTGCCTTTGAGGCAGATTTTGTGGGCTCCCAGGCTTGGGTGTATCAAGTAGACTGGTACTCCTGTGCAGTATCAGAAATATACACTTCATTATTAAAGATCCAGTCCTTTGGATGAGAGATTTTTGTTTTGGTTGTTCAGATGAATGTTAAAGTTCCTCATAAGAGCAGGGGGTTCTCCCAGTGTGCTGACCAAAACCACCGCTTTCAAAAGCAGAATAACTGGTCATTCATTTCATTGCTGTTTGTGGGATTTTGCTGTGTGCAAGTTAGCAGTCGTGTTATCCTTCAGGTGTAATTATGTGAGTGCTGGGAGAGATTTGAGAGATGTAATAAGGCATTATATGAATATGTATTTCCAGCAGGGGTCACTGGATAATAATCCATTGTGGGCTGTGTGGCTATATCCCATCTCCCTAGGGACACAGCAGCCGGTTGTAACAACCATATTATCATTGTTGCTAAGATCAGAAATCTCAGCACAGACTGATGATTAAACCTGGGATTTATTGGCCTCTATAGCACATTTGCACATTCGGCAATGCACTTACCAAATGAGCCACCAGACGAGGCCCATTTGGCTGATTTGATTGCAATGAAATATTGTTTTGTTCTTTTGATTACACAATCAATTTTTCTTAGCAAAACATATTCTTGTGAATGAAAAAAGCAGTTCTGTACAATGATTTAATATCAAGTGTAACGTTGGACATAGTTTTGCTCTGAGAGAAGTTGTACATCGTGAAACCAAATGTTAGTGGCGTGGAGTTTCCGCTTTGGGCACAATCGGTGATCCAGGTGCAAATTGCGCTAGTTTTGAGAAGTGTTTATTTTCTCAAGTTTCCGCTCAAACTCATTTGCATATTGGCGAACTTAAAACTTGCCATGAACCAGCGCATTCGGGCAGCGTTTTAGAATGTCATTTTAAAACAAAAATTGACTAATATATATTCCCTGATATATTTAAGAGTGGCAACTTGTTGCAGTTTGATTAATATAGCTGAAAATGGATTTATCACAAAAAAAAATCAACATTTATAATCAGTGTCCAGTCCACCACCTGTGTTACCCGATTTTTAAATACCTGAAAATGATTTTTAAAAACTATACGGAACCATTTGCTAGTTATATTGGTGTACAATAGTCAGTTTTAGCAAATTTAAAATAATATATATTCAAAAGCTTTCAAAATGTTTCCTTCCAGCTTGCGGAAGCCCAATTTGCACTTGAAGTTCCACGATCTTTTTGTGCTAGTTTGGTCGATTTTGAGCGAATTGCGTTTGGAGAAAAACAGCGCAACCTAGCGGAAACTCCAAGCCAGTATTTTTATCTAGCTCCTTGATTATTTAATTTTTATTAATCTCTTTAATTTGTTCACTGTTTGAAGCCTCCTTTCTGTGACTACTGAATGAATGAATGAAGCGTTTTCAGGTTCTATTTAGTATGGTTGTATCTTGCCCCACATATTTCAATCTTCATTCTATTTTTATAGACTGTCTCATGTGCTTTGTGGTGCTGGAAAGGTTTTTAAAATGCCAGGAGAGGCTGATTTATTTTTACTAATTAATTGAATTAAAAACTGGCTTGGCAATAGAAAAGAAATGGTGGTTGGGAAATGGGAAAGACTTTGTCTGACAGTGACGAGTAGAGTTATGCATAGATCAGTTTTGGGTGCCCTACTCTGCATCAAACATGATACAAAGGACAGCAATTCTATTATTGTTGTAAAATTTGCTAAAATTACCAAATTTTGTGGTTAACTGATCACATTTTGCTGATTTCATCAACAAAAGGAATTTATAGCATTATGAATCTGGGAAAATTTAAGCAGGTGGCAAATGTATTTTTATCTTGAATCATTTTAGGTTAATGCATATTGAAGCACAAAAAGTTTGTGGGTGTAAAATTACCTTTCATTGAAATGGGATGGTCGGCATGTTGCTGCTGCCCTGTTTGTACTTAAAAATGGAGTGGTAGCAGAACCAAAATGTTGCGACTGATGGATGCGCCAACTTGCCAGCGAGTTTTCGTCGATCTTGATTTTCAGGCGGTCCTCCATCCAGACAGCCAGCGGTCCTGCCTGAAACAAGTGGGGGGCTCATAAACATTGGTTGCAATCGAGCAACATTCCCTGGAGTCTGGAGAGGGCTCAACGGATTGGAAAACTGCAAATGTAATGCACCTATTTTATTTTAAAAAAGAGGGAGACAGAAAGCAGGAAACTATAGACCAGTTAGCCTAACATCTGTCGTTGGGGAAAATGCTGGAGTCCATTATTAAAGAAGCAATAGCAGGATATTTGGAAAATCATATTGCGGTCAAGCAGAGTCAGCATGGTTTTATGAAAGGGAAATCATGTTTGACAAATTGCTGGAGTTCTTTGAGGATGTAACAAGTAGTGTGGATCAGGGGGAACCAGTAGATGTGGTGTATTTGGATTTCCAGAAGGCATTCGATAAGGTGTCACATAGAAGGTTACTGCACAAGTTAAGAGCTCACTGGGTTGGAGTAATATATTAGCATGGATAGAGGACTGGCTAACTAACAGAAAAGAGGGTCAGGATAAATGGGTTGTTTTCCGGTTGGCAAATGGTAACTAGTGGGGTACCACAGGGATCGGTACTGGGGCCTCAACTATTTACAATCTATATGGATGAAGGGACCGAGTGTAATGTCGCCAAGTTTGCTGATAGAAACAGAAAGTAGGTGCAGGAGTAGGCCATTCAGCCCTTTGACCCTGCACCATCATTCAGTATGATCATGCAACTTCAGTACCCCATTCCTGCTTTCTCTCCATAGCCCTTGATCCCTTTAGCCATAAGGGTCACATCTAACTCCCTTTTGAATATATCTAACGAACTGGCCTCATCAACTTTCTGTGGTAGAGAATTCCACAGTTTCACAATTCTCTGAGTGAAGAAGTTTCTCCTCATCTCAGTCCTAAATGGCTTACCCCTTATCCTTAGACTGTGACCCCTGGTTCTGGTTCTGGACTTCCCCAACATCGGGAACATTTTTCTTGAATCTAACCTGTCCAACCCTGCCAGAATTTTATGTTTCTATGAGATTCCCCCCTCATTCTTCTAAATTCCAGTGAATCTAAGCCTAGTCGATCCAGCCTTTCTTCATATGTCAGTCCTGCCATCCCGGGAATCAGTCTGGTGAACCTTCGCTGCACTCCCTCCATAGCAAGAACGTCCTTCCTCAGATTAGGAGACCAAAACTGAACATAATATTCAAGATATGGTCTCACCAAGGCCCTGTACAACTGCAGTAAGACCTCCCTGCTCCTATACTCAAATCCTCTTTCTTTGAAGGTCAACATGCCATTTGCCGCCTTCACCGCCTGCTGTACCTGCATGACAACTTTCAATGACTGATGTACCATGACACCCAGGTCTCATTGCACCTCCCCTTTTCCTAATCTGTCACCATTCAGATAATCTGCCTCCCTGTTTTTGCCACCAAAGTGCATAACCTCACAATTATCTACATTATACTGCATCTACCGTGCATTTGCCCATTCTCACCAAATCTGTCCAAGTCACCCTGCAACCTCTTAGCATCCTCCTCACAGCTCACACTGCCACCCAACTTAGTGTCAAATGCAAACTTGGAGATATTACATTCAATTCCTTTGCCTAAATCATTAATGTACATTGTAAATAGCTGGGGTCCTAGCACTGAACCTTGCGGTACCCCACTAGTCACTGCCTGCCATTCTGAAAAGGACCCGTTTATTCCTACTCTTTGCTCCCTGTCTGCCAACCAGTTCTCTATCCACGTCGAAACATTACCCCCAATACCATGTCCTTTAATTTTGCACCCTAATCTCTTGTGTGTGACCTTGTCAAAAGCCTTTTGAAAGTCCAAATACACCACATCCACTGGTTCTCCCTTGTCCACTCTACTAGTTACATCCTTAAAAAATTCTAGAAGATTTGTCAAGCATGATTTCCCTTTCATAAATCCATGCTGACTTGGACCGATACTGTCACTGGTTTTCAAATGCGCTGCTATTACATCTTTAATAATTGATTCCAACATTTTCCCCAGTACCGATGTCAGGCTAACCAGTCTATAATTCCCTGTTTTCTCTCCCTTTTTTAAAAAGTGGGGTTACATTAGCTACCCTCCAATCCATAGGAACTGATCCAGAGTCTATAGAATGTTGGAAAATGACTACCTATGCTTCCACTATTTCTAGGGCCACTTCCTTAAGTACTCTGAGATGCAGACTATCATGCCCTGGGGATTTATCGGCCTTCAATCCCATCAATTTCCCTAACACAATTTCCTGACTAATAAGAATTTCCTTCAGTTCCTCCTTCTCGCGAGACCCTCGGTCTTCTAGTATTTCTGGAAGGTTATTTGTGTCTTCTTTAGTGAAGACAGAACCAAAGTATTTGTTCCCCATTATAAATTCACCTGATTCTGACTGCAAGGGATCTACATTAGTCTTCACTAATCCTTTTTTCTTCACATATCTATCAAAGCTTTTGCAGTCAGTTATGTTCCCTGCAAGCTTCCTCTGACACTCTATTTTCCCCCTCCTAATTAAACCCTTTGTCCTCCTCTGCTGAACTCTAAATTTCTCCCAGTCCTCAGGTTTGCTGCTTTTTCTGGCCAATTTATATGCCTCTTCCTTGGATTTAACACTATCCCTAATTTCCATTGTTAGCCACGGTTGAGCCACCTTCCCCGTTTTATTTTTACGCCAGACAGGGATATACAATTGTTGAAGTTCATCCAGGTGATCTTTAAATGTCTGCCATTGCCTATCCACCATCAACCCTTTAAATATCATTCGCCAGTCTATCCTAGCCAATTCACGTCTCATACCATCGAAGTTACCTTTCTTAATTCAGAGACTAGAGTCCTGAACTTAAACTGTGTCACTCTCCATTTTAATGAAGAATTCTACCATATTATGGTCACTCTTCCCCAAGGGGCCTTGCACAACAAGATTGCTAATTAATCCTCTCTCGTTGCACAACACCCAGTCTAGGATGGCCAGCTCTCTAGTTAGTTCCTCGACCTATTGGTCGAGAAAACCATCCCTTATACACTCTAGGAAATCCTCCTCCACTGTATTGCTACCAGTTTGCTTAGCCCAATCTATATGTAGATTAAAGTCACCCAAGATAACTGCTATACCTTTATTGCACGCATCCCCAATTTCCTGTTTGATGCCATCCCCAACCTCACAACTACTGTTTGGTGGTCTGTACACAACTCCCACTAGCGTTTTCTGCCCTTTGATGTTCCGCAGCTCTACCCATATAGATTCCACATATTCCAAGCTAATGTCCTTCCTTACTATTGCGTTAATTTCCTCTTTAACCAGCAACGCTACCCCACCTCCTTTTCCTTTGTCTTTCCTTCCTGAATATTGAATACCCCTGGATGTTGAGTTCCCAGCCTTGGTCACCCTGGAGCCATGTCTCCATATTCCCAATTACATCATATCCGTTAAGAGCAATCTGCTGATGATTCAAAAATGGGTGGGAAAGCAAATTGTGAGGAGGACACAAAGAATCTGCAAAGGAATATAGATGGACTAAGTGAGTAGGCAAACATTTGGCAAATGGAGTATAATGTGGGAAAGTGTGAGGTTATCCACTTTGGCAAGAAAGATGAAAAAGCAAATTATTATTTAAATGGAGAGAGATTACAAAATGCTGTAGTTCAAAGGGACCTGGGGTCCTTGTGCATGAATCACACAAAGTTAGTATGCAGGTACAGCATGTAATTTGGAAGGCAAATGAAATGTTGGACTTTATTTCAAGGGGGATAGAGTATAAAAGCAGGGACATCCTGCTACAACTGTATAGGGTATTGGTGAGACCACACCTCGAGTACTGCGTACAGTTTTTGTCTCATTTAAGGAAGGATATACTTGCATTGGAGGCAGTTCAGAGAAGGTTCACTAGGTCACTAGGTTGATTCTTGAGATAAAGGGGTTGACTTATGACGAAAGGTTGTGTCTATATGCATTGGAGTTTAGAAGAATGGGAGGTGATCTTATTGAAACAAAAGATAACTGAGGGGGCTCGACAAGGTAAATGCAGAGAGGATGTTTCCACTCGGGGGGGGGGGGGGGGGGGGGGGAAGAAAGCTAGAACTAGGGGGCATAGTTTAAGAATAAGGGGTTGCCCATTTAGAACTGAGATGAGGAGGAATTTCTTTGAGGGTTGTAAATCTGTGGAATTGTCTGCCCCAGAGAGCTGTGGAGGCTGGGTCATTAAATAAATTGTAGCGGCAAGGATGTGGAGCTGAGCCCGAGATCAGATCAGCCATGACCTTATTAAATGATGGAGCAGGCTCGAGGGCCCAAATGGTCTGCTCCTATTTCTTATGTTCTTGTATGCAAATTGGAGTCGAATGACAGAGTTGCGACCCCCCCGCCCCCCCATGCCATGTTCACCTCTGCCTGCCTGCATTGCTATTGCCACTTATTGCTCCCGCCTGTTAACCATGAACAGTTCACATTGGGTAGGTGGCCATTTGCAGTGATATTCATTTAGAAGCATCCTCGGCTGTTTTCAGGTAAAGCTGTAGAACGTTTTAAGACATGTTGGGGCCAAAATTCAGGGTCCCGCTAAGGCTCGTTTGTTATGTGTGCAATAAAGGTTCAAACTGAGTACTGTTTAACTCAGCAAGGTACAACCTTGGCTTTGCTTTATTTAGGCCTAAAGTGCCTGGCTCTCAAAATGGCTGGCCTTTTATACCTGAGCAGCACCACATGCGTGCTGCTCAGTGGCCTCCAACAAAGATGCCATCTGGTGGCTACAAACAATATACATACATGACACTGTTAATGCCAGTTTGCGGCGTCATGCGAAATCCAGTGGCTGGTGCTTTGCCGTCAACTGGTCGCCGCACAGAAATTCACCTCCGGAGTTTTTGTGGCGTTCTGAGCTTCCGCCCCGATCAGCCGATTTCCGTGGCGTTGTGGGGCTTGCAGCAGTGATGACGCCATTGCCACGCTGCCCCCAAACCTATATTCAGATGTAAAAATGCTGGTTTCTTACTGGCAGTACCCCGCCAGCTTTTTGGTTCGGTGCACTGCTGGAAAATGGTTGGTTTGTAGCACAGTGATGATGCATCAGAAATGAGAGCACAAGTGTGTATCCCTGACATGCAGAGGTTAATGTGAAAGAGTTCGTGAACTGCTGCTTTCGTGACGGAAGTGTGAAGGTGGGAAATAAGAGAAGGATGAAGGAGAGGCTCACAGATGGAAGGTAAACAGCTGGTGCAGCAGGTACTCGTTTCCATCAAACGAATGATGCCATTCACCCTCTTCTGGCATTGGGTCGCAGTCCGCTTATATATTGAGGTCCCCGACACCTTGCCTGCAATCTCCCTCTAGGCATTGCTGAAGACTTGTCGACTAGGTCTCCCTGAGTCATGATAAAGCATTTTCCTCCTTCCTTCGACACCCTGAATGAGAGTCTCCAGCTCTGCATCTGAAAATCTCCTTGCCCTCCTTCTCACATCAGCTCCAGGACCAGCCATGACCTTTGCTGAAAGGCCTTCCCTCCTCAGGGCCTCATTGCAAACCCGGGCCTTTAAGAAGGCCAGGGAGCAGCCGGCTCGTTGGCTACAAATCACCGTAATAGAGCCCCAACATTCCACCCACACTGCTGCAAAGTGGCAATTCTGAAGGGCAATTAATGATGGAGTACATTTTTTTTTAAAAAGCTGAATTTTGATCCATTGGCCGCTGCAAACAGCGGCGGTAATTGCAAAAAAAAGCTTTCTGGCAGCACTGAGTTTCCGCCCCGTTGTGCTTGCTTTTGCTTGAGATCTTTCACTGTGTAGACAATTTCAAAATGCTTGTAGGTGCTATAGAGCAGTCTAAACTGGTAAGATGCTTCTGACTTCACACTTCATGGAGGTGGGATCCTTCTAAGAACCCCACGCTGGCAAGAGGAGGAACAGCTGACTGTCGGACCAAAATGGTCTCCCTCAGCTGCAGACCAAATAAAAGGTGGTGTGCTCCAAGAATTCTTACCATTGTAAGTGTTGTCCCCTCCTGTGACAAGACCTGCAACTAATTGCCACAAATTACACGGCATTATTGTTGCATTCAAGATCACCGTGGCTCTTGACTTCCTTGCCTCTGGCTCTTTCCAAGCTCCACAGGGCATGTTGGTAACTTAATCATGTCCGTGCTTGCATTAAGCAGGTGAGTGATGTTTTGTTTGCCAGACGAAGCAGTTTTATCATTTTCCCCATGGACATACAGAAGCAGCAGGATAGGGCTCTGCACAGATTTCTGGAATCCGCAAAGCCCAGGTTGTTATTGGCTGCACCTTAGTCTGCCTGTAGGCCTCTTCACATGATCCCACAGCCTTGACAGGGCTTCTACTCCATTAACGTGTGACTAGTGTGTGATCACCAGCAGTGGATCATGCAGGATTCTGCCTGTTTTCCCGACCGCTGCCATGACACTTTTATATTGTGCTAATCCTTTGCCCCTTCACAGCGAGTGAGAGGCTGACTGCTTGGGGACCAGTTCTGTCCCCTGCACGCTTGGCTCATGACTCTTCTTAGAAACCCACGCTTGGCTGTAGAAGTGTGCTACAAGCCAATCTGTTGGGTCAGCTAGATCCCTTTTTGAGTAGACCATTGGATTCCTCAAAGAACAATTCTAATTGTTCTAATTCTAATGTCTGGATAGGTACAGTTTTTGTCTAAGGAAGGATATACTTGCCATTGAGGGAGTGCAACAAAGGCTCACCAGACTGATTCCTTGGGGGCCGGGGGGGGGGGGGAGGATTGTCCTATGAGGAGAGATCGATTAGACTGGGCCTATATTTTCTAGAGTTTAGAAGAATGACAGGTGATTTCATTGAAACATACAAAATTCTTACAGGACTTTACAGGGTAGATGCAGGGAGGATGCTTCCCCTGGCTGGGAACCAGGGGTCAGAGTCTCAGAATAAGGGTTTGGCCATTTAGGACTGAGATGATGAGAAACTTCACTCAGAGGGGAGTGAATCTTTGGAATTCTCTACCCCAGAGGCTGTGGAGGCAAAGTCATTGAGTATACTCAAAGACAAAGGTCGATAGATTTTTGGATATTAAGGGGATATGGGGATAGTGCAGGAAAGTGGAGTTGAGGTAGAAGATCAGCCATAATCTCATTGACTGGTGGAATCGGCTCGAGGGGCCAAATGGCCTACTCCTGCTGAGATGAGGAGGAATTTTTTCTGAGGGTTGTAAATCTGTGGAGTTCTCTGCCCCAGAGAGCTGTGGAGGCTGGATCTTTGAATATATTTAAGATGGAGATCAACATATAATTGAGCGATAAGGGAGTGAAGAGTTATGGGGAGTGGGCATGGAAGTGGCGCTGAGCCCAGGATCAGATCAACCATGATCTTAATAAATGGCGGAGCAGGCTCGAGGGGCCAGATGGCCCACTCCTGCTCCTATTTCTTTTGTTCTTCAAAGCAGCAAGTGTAGCCAGTGAGGTAATGGTAAGGTTCTGCAGGACTGTGCAGAGGGAATGAGAGGTATGAAGGGGAAGCTTGCCTTCGCAATTCATTACATTTCTTTCCACACTGTAGCCAGGTCTGAGGGATTGGCATTTGCATTTCTGTTACCTCTTTCTGTCCTCATTCACTAATTTGCCTTGCTACCCCTCGGCTATCTGTGGGACCTCATCCTCATGACCACTTGTTCTCTTAATATCTCCATCACTGCATTGGAAAATCTTGGGGACCCTGTTGGAGCTGGTGTTGCCCACTGCTACACAATCTTGCTTTTCTGTTTCCCACAAAAAGAACCCTTTTTCTTAAGGTTCTGCTACAGGCCGTTGCACATCTGCTCGCTGCTGGATTTCACATCTCTTTACTGGCAAGCTGCTTAACGGGAGTGTGTTTCTGACTGGCGGTTCACTGAATAATTGGGGCCAGCCAATTCTCCAGGTAGTCATGTACCAGCTATCCACTGCCTGCCTGATTTACTGCCACATGAAAATGTCCCTGAAGTATCTGGTTAGTGTTGAGATGTTTGCAAATTTTGAATACACCTTGCAGGCATTTGATTTGACTTTGACAAATACTACTTTAGTGTGCATAACTCATTAGCAAGAATATATTTAGAATATTGTCTACAGTTTAGAGCACCTTTTTTACCTTTTTATAGAAATGCTCTGATTATTGGAGACAAAAGCAAGAGACTCTGAGCTGAACTCTGCTTTCTTTGAATAAAGATGATTGAGAAGAGCCGAGAGCACAAGGAAAATACATTCTGGATGAATATTTAAGAATAGGACTTGGTTATAAAAATAAACAAAGATCATCAAATACTGTGTGGATTATTATAGTTCCTGTGTTGCTTGAACCAATTTCATTTGAAAGTTGAGATAAATGTAATTGCAATTGTGGAAGGGGCTTGTTGGTGAGCTGCTAGCACTCAACAAGACCATTAGCTTTTTAAGCTTTTTTGGCACAAACCACTTGGGCAGTTAAATAACTTTTTGAACGTAGTTGCCATATTCAGCTTTGTATTATTTACAAATTTATAGGTGCTCAAGCTAAAAATTGTAAATAAAAGATGTTATAATACAATACAACATATAAATTGGCCAGAAATGAGGACTGGGAGAAATTTAGAAGTCAGCAGAGGAGGACAAAGGGTTTAATTAGGAGGGGGAAAATAGAGTAGGAGAGGAAATTTGTTGGGAACATAAAAACTGACTGCAAAAGCTTCTATAGATATGTGAAGACAAAAGTAGGTCCCTTGCAGTCAGAATCAGGTGAATTTATAATGGGGAACAAAGAAATGGCAGACCAGTTAAACAAATACTTTGGTTCTGTCTTCAGGAAGGAAAACACAAATAACCTTCCAGAAATACTAGGGGACTGAGGGTCTAGCGAGAAGGAGGAACTGAAGGGAATCCTTATTAGTCAGGAAATTGTGTTAGGGAAATTGATGGGATTGAAGGCTGATAAATCCCTAGGGCCTGATAGTCTGCATCCCAGAGTACTTAAGGAAGTGGTCCTAGAAATAGTGGATGCATTGGTGATCATTTTCCAGCATTCGATCGACTCTGGATCAGTTCCTATGGACTGGTGGGTAGCTAATGTAACCCCACTTTTTAAAAAAGGGAGAGAAAACAGGGAATTATAGACTGGTTAGCCTGACATCGATAGTGGGGAAAATGTTGGAATCATTTATTAAAGATAAAATAGCAGCGCATTTGGAAAGCAGTGACAGGCTCGGTCCAAGTCATTTATGAAAGGGAAATCATGCTTGACAAATCTTCTAGAATTTTTTGAGGATGTAACAAGTCGAGTGGACAGGGGAGAACCAGTGGATGTGGTGTATTTGGACTTTCAAAAGGCTTTTGACAAGGTCCCACACAAGAGATTGGTCTGCAAAATTAAAGCACATGGTATTGGGGGTAATGTATTGATGTGGATAGAGAACTGGTTGGCAGACAGGAAGCAGAGAGTCGAGATAAACGGGTCCTTTTCAGAATGGCAGGCAGTGACTCGTGGGGTCCTGCAGGGTTCAGTGCTGGGACCCCAGCTATTTACAATATACATTAATTTAGATGAAGGAATTGAGTGTAATACTTCCAAGTTTCAGATGACACTAAGCTGGGTGGCGGTGTGAGCTGTGAGGAGGACGCTAAGAGGCTGCAGGGTGACTTGGACAGGTTAGGTGAGTGGGAAAATGCATGGCAGATGCAGTATAATGTGGATAAATGTGAAGTTATCCACTTTGGTGGGCAAAAACACGAAGGCAGAATATTATCTGAATGGCAGCAGATTAGGAAAAGGGGAGATGCAACGAGACCTGGGTGTCATGGTACGTCAGTCATTGAAAGTTGGGATGCAGATACAGCATGGGGTGAAGAAGGCAAATGGCATGTTGGCCTTCATAGCTAGGGAATTTGAGTATAGGAGCAGGGAGGTCTTACTGCAGTTGTACAGGGCCTTGGTGAGGCCTTATCTGGAATATTGTGTTCAGTTTTGGTCTCCTAATCGGAGAAAATACTTTCTTGCTATTGAGGGAGTGCAGCGAAGGTTCTCCAGACTGATTCCCACGATGGCAGGACTGAGTTATGTGGATAGACTGGATTGACTGGGCCTGTATTCACTGGAGTTTAGAAGAATGAGAGGGGATCTCAGAATCATATAAAATACTGACGGGACTGGATAGGTTAGAGGCAGGAAGAATGATCCCGATGTTTGGGAAGTCCAGAACCAGGGGACACAGTCTAACGATAAGGCGTAAGCCATTTAGGACCGAGAAGAGGAGAAGCTTCTTTATTCAGAGTTGTTAACCTGTGGAATTCTCTACCGCAGGGAGTTATTGATGCCAGTTCATTGGATATGTCCAAGAGTGAGTTAGATACTGCCCATACGGCTAAAGGGATCAAGGGGTATGGAGAGAAAGCAGAAAAGGGGTACTGAGGTGATGATCAGCCATGATCTTATTGAATGGTGGTGCAGGCTCGAAAGGCCGAATGGCCTATTCCTGCACCTATTTTCTATGTTTCTATGTATATTAAATATATTTTTTATCAGCTCAATAATGCCCAGTAATTTGCTGGTGTTCTTTAACAAGTGAAATAGACTACACATTCTATCTCGTATTTGCTGCATCGGAAAGTTATGGCGCTCGTTGTATATAAGCTGAAACATTATTGGCTCTTTTTGCCCTGGATTGTTTCTAAAAATGGCATCATTTTGACTCCCATATCCTTACAGTTCACTTAATGATGGCTGTCTTTTTAAATTCTTCTCCATCATGCCAACGTTTTCTATCAGTAACAATTATTTTACCACAATGCCAACATCTGGATAAAGTAAATTCCACTTTTTTTTTCAATTGCTTCACAATGCACAAACCAACCAGACCAGCTATTTGATCTTGCCAACTGCTACTTGAATGCATCGCAGTGCAGCAGCTCTCTATCTCAGAGCACACAACAGAACGCATATGGTTGTAAATGCCCACAAAATAAGGTTTAGCGAACAAACCTCCCACATTCACTGAAATATAGATAAGATACATGACTCTGATTTTTATTTTTGAAAACTAATCTATCATAATTTGCTCTTAATATTCCACATGCTTTGGGATCATGTAAAGATTAATTTTCAGTAAACTACCAAATCTCCTATCTCTTCGACACTAAAAACAATGCTGCGAATTCCCTGTCACAAGTGAGCATCTTTTCTATATTGGCAGTTAAAGTTTCTTTTTTTTAATAAAATGCTCAATATTGGAGGCTGTACTATGAACGTATTCTCGTATTTTGTTTCATTTTATTATAACTTATTCATTCAATTTAACTTTCAAAATTCAAGATGGAAGTATAATATGGGTTCCTTTTGGTATAATGTGCACTTTTTAGTGAATGCTTCCAAAACCACTTCATTCTGAATTGCTGGTGTCAAATATCTTGTTTAATGTCTGGAAATACATAATACAATAAAGCCGTCATATACATATGTTGAGTGATTTAGTGCTATCCTTGCTGTCTTTGCATGATGGCAATATTCTTCATCATCATGTGCGATTTGTTTAAACTACTGTCCTGGCACCTAAAATGAATTTCTTCATTGTTACATCCATTTTAAATTCTGTGAATATATTTTCTCTTCTTGCTGCATACAGAACCATTTCTTGGAAGGCTTACAAGAGGTATCCCAGTAAATCTTCTTGTGCTTCTGTTGTGTACATGCTTGTGAAAATGAATGAACTCAAAAGCTAGCCCAAGATTGTGATCTTGAGTTTAACATTTCTTTTGCCTGCCGTGATCAGTAATGATTACAATGAAATTGTTTTGCGCAATTGTTTTTTGTGGTTCAATATTAAGCAAAAATGCAACCTTTTCTTAATACAGATGAAATTCACTGTTTCTGTGTTTTAAGTAGAATGGGCCCAGTTCTCCACCCTAACACTGGAAGTGCAAAATTGGCGCTTTTCCTATCTGTTACTGTTCTAAATGTCCAATGTCCAATGTCCGATTTTCAGATTTAAATAAACAGGTACATAAGTGCATCTTAAATGGACATTTGGAAGCTCTATAGGAAGGGAGTTTTCATTGTTGGCAACCTTCAGTAAATCTTCTCCAATAAATATTTTATCATTATTTAAAATCAAAATTCCCAGGTTGTTCATTGAATTTTTGTCCCAATGGCGACAGGAAACCTAAAACTTGTGAAAATGATTTTGATTCTGACCTACTGTAAATCTTATTTACACACAAATTTTGGGGTTACTTCTCAAAGGAAAAGAATTTATGCACAAATTTAGGGGTTAATAGCCAAATGATCAGCAGGACTATGTGCAGGATGCAGCAGCCTGTTCTGTTGATAATTGACCTGACAATCTCCAAGTATAGGTGTTTACTTCTAAGTATTTATGTAAACCATGCAAAAATTGCAAACTCATTGCCAGTTGATTTGCAATTGCAATATGTGTAGGCTTTATAAACAAATGGCATTTGCTTCTGGCATGTGGAGGGGGAGGGAAATTTGGCCCTATATGTTGTATCCCAATGTGTGCTTTGATTATTTGGCTTGCTGTATGTGCTTATAAATGCTTACTGTTTGTGTATATGTTTTATGTTCATAAATAATAAAGGCAGAATTTTCATCCAATGTGCTAATGGAAAATGTATAGTGTATGAAAATTATATCTCCAACACTCTACATCCTGCACATGGTTGTGAAAATGTGCAGTAGTATTTCAGAAGCAGATCAGATACTTTGATCTAATGATTATGTTGGACTCGTTACAGTAGAGTATAAGGCATTGCATCCAGAGAAAACGATAGAAGTGAATACTTGAATGTAGCATATTTATTTTTAGAGAAGAAGGCAAAAGTGTTGATTGCCAGGGTAGTTGCTGAGAGGTTATTTTCCCTGGCTGGGAGGTCTAGAACTCGGGGTCTCAGGATAAAGGGGTCGTTCATTTGAGACTGAGATGAGGAAGAATTTCTTCATTTGTAGGGATGTGAATCTTTGGAATTCTCTATCCCAAAGGGTTGTGGATGCTGAATCGTTGAATATATTCAAGGCTGAGATAGATAGATAGATTTTGGACTCCAGGGAATCGAGGGTTATGGGGATCAAACAGAAAAGTGGAGTTTTGGTCGAAGATTAGCCATGATCTTATTGAATGATGGAACAGGCTCGAGGGGCCATATGGCCTACTCCTGCTCCTAATCCTTATGTTCTTATGACAAAGATTTAGAATTCGAATTTAACCAATAGACCTATTTCATTGATCTAACATTATCTCATAAGGAATTTGTATATTTGTATCTATTTTTACTATTTTGCTTAGAAAATTGGAGACAGTTTTCTTCTATTCTTCCGTCACCCAAAACAAAGATGTCTATCCTGTTCCTGACTTGTAATGCATAGATTGTTGCTAATGAAGAAAATACTATTTTGGTCTGGGCTGGAGTAAATTCTGTTTATGCTAGTGGAGCTTGAAAATACATAAATGATTAGTTATAAGAACATAAGAAATAGGAGCGGGAGTAGGCCATACGGCCCCTCGAGCCTGCTCCGCCATTTAATATGATCATGGCTGATCCAATCATGGACTCAGCTCCACTTCCCTGCCCAATCTCCATAACCCCTTATTCTTTTATCGTTTAAGAAACTGTCTATTTCTGCCTTAAATTTATTCAATGTCCCAGCTTCCACAGCTCTCTGAGACAGCGAATTCCATAGATCCACAACAATCGGAGAAGAAATTTCTCCTCATCTCAGTTTTAAATGGGTGGCCCCTTATTCTAAGATTATGCCCTCTAGTTCTAGTCTCCCCTATCAGTGGAAACACCCTCTCTGCATCCACCTTGTCAAGCCCGCTCATAATCTTATACGTTTTGATAAGCTCAACTCTCATTCTTCTGAATTCCAATGAGTCGAGGCCCAACCTACTCAACCTTTCCTCATGTCAACCCCCTCATCTCTGGAATCAACCTTGTGAACCTTCTCTGAACTGCCTCCAATGCAAATATATCCTTTTGTAAATATGGAAACCAAAACTGCATACAGTATTCTAGGTGTGGCCTCACCAATACCCTGTACAACTGTAGCAAGACTTCCCTGCTTTTATACTCCATCCCCTTTGCAATAAAGGCCAAGATTCCATTGGCCTTCCTGATCACATGCTGTACCTGCATACTAACGTTTTGTGTTTCATGTACAAGTACTCCCAGGTCCTGCTGTACTGCAGCACTTTGCAATATTTCTCCATTTAAATAATAACTTGCTCTTTGATTTTTTTTTTCTGCCAAAGTGCATGACCTCACGCTTTCCAACATTATACTCCATCTGCCAAATATTTGCCCACTCACTTAGCCTGTCTATGTCCTTTTGCAGATTTTGTGTGTCCTCCTCACACACTGCTTTTCCTCCCATCTTTGTATTGTCGGCAAACTTGGCTACGTTACACTCAGTCCCTTCTTCCAAGTCGTTGATATAGATTGTAAATAGTTGGGGTCCCAGCACTGATCCCTGAGGCACCCCACTAGTTACTGGTTGCCAACCAGAGAATTAACCATTTATCCCGACTCTCTGTTTTCTGTTAGTTAGCCAATCCTCTATCCATGCTAATATGCTACCCCCAACCCTGTGAACTTTTATCTTGTGCAGTAACCTTTTACATGGCATCTTGTCAAATGCCTTCTGGAAGTCCAGATACACCACATCCACTGGTTCCCCTTTATCCACCCTGTTTGTTATATCCTCAAAGAATTCTAGCAAATTTGTCAATTATATATAAATATTGGCCTAGAATTTGCTGGAATGACACATTTGGCCACAAACGCTATCTGTTAGATGGGTTGCACGTCCCAATACTCCAGTGGCTTGATGCTAAAATCATCTGGAGAGCATTAGAATATGGTGGCGTTTCTGAAGCAGCGCAGCTAATAGCCAATGTATTAATCCCTTCACTCACAACATCTAAAAAGCTATGAAGATGTAGCAATCTCCAGCTAGGATACCATGATGTATTGAATGAAATACTTGGGTGTTTATTAAAAATTAAATGTTAAAGCACAAGTGATTAAAGAGAGCCAGCTGATGGAGTACCTGCCATGTACTGCCAGAGTCTGATCAAAAGAGTGACCAGGAAGCATCCAGGAGATAGATGTAGACATGCTACTATCTCATTTTAAATCCAGTGTTCTCAGATAGTCTGAATGAACCTAAAGCTAAAACAACTATAGTTGTCTTTTTTTAAAGTTATTGTCTAAGGTCTTGATATTTGCAAGGGGTCAAATTCTGTTTTGGTTCAGCCAGTATCTTCAACTACAGGGTGTTTGACTGGCTCTGCTGTCTGCATATGCATGTTTCAATTTGTGTTTATTCTACTAAATGTAATTGCCATTTAGTTAATTTAGCACTTACTAAGTGAGTGTATTTTCCAGCTTGTTGAAGTTCTCCAGTTACATTTTTCACTTCTCTTCCTTCAATACAAATCAAACCACTCCGTTGTGTCAGCGGTGATCAAAGCCGCATTAATGTAGCAAATTTGGACATCGCCATTGATTTTACAGGGAGGTGGGAGTTTCAGTGAGGTCCACGGCAGAGAAACGCAGAGGGTGCCAGGAAATCTTCACGTGACACAAATAATGGCTTGAGCCAGCGACGCCACTATTCCCTGGAAAATAACGGCCTGGAATTTGTGGTCAGTGGCGAAGCGACGGTGCTGGCCGTTGACCTCAAAGAAAGCTGCCCACAAAGGTCTAGCAATCTCTGTGGTATAAATTTCATCTCTCGTGAAATTTGCTTGACTTGTTGCCAGATTCAAACTGATCTTCAGCGTCCAGCAACAGTGATGTCATTGGCTGCTTAGCCTGCTTAATCATATTGAGGAATTCTCTCAGACAACAAAACAGGAAGGCACAATTTATAATTTTTACTTTTTATAAATTTTAGAGAGCAAAATAAAAATTGAGGCATGCATATAGGATTAAAGTAGAAGCTGAAATATAAACTTAAAGAATTATATTAAAAGCTGTGTAATTCGTATCATATTTCTCATTCCACAAAAAAAGGGCCAGAATGGTTGTTCAGCAGTCAATATGCTGTTTAAAAACCCAGTAACACCTCTTTCAACAAGGCTTAACTTTTTCACGGGAGCGTGGGGGGGTGTTTAACAGCAATATTCCAGAAATAGGGGAAGTTTCCGCCAGGAACTGTGATTGAATTGATTGCCGGCTCTGGGGCATTCTACAGCGCAACCTGTGAAGGAGAATGGCATCAATGGCAGCAACATCTGAATTTCTGCATGCGCTGACTCCAGAAGTTGCTGTCACTTTCAGAGAAGTAACGATGGGGAACGCTGGCAGTTTCGCCATCATTACCACCATAGTATGCCATAGTAATGCCGTACATTGTGTAGTTGTGCCATTACTATGGCGTACGTTTACAGCAAATTTTGTCCCAAAGTTTGTAGTGTTTTGCTGTGGTGCTGTACAAGTACTAAGCATATTATTTTGATACAAATCAACTGAGATTTCTTTAATGTAACTGTTACAAATTTATACCTAAATCCATTTTTATTTACTTTGGGTACAAATGTTATTTGCCACAGACACATTAAGTTTGCATGCAGTTTACTGGGGGTGAAGATTGAGGAATTAAATGAAGATCCCTTTCTTTTCCTGTATCAAATTGGAAAAGGGATTATTTAGCTTAGGAATGAGAAATAACCTATTCTGACATTGTATTAACTCTATAATATAGATGGAACTGCAATTATTTTGAGAGAAAAAAATGAATTTGCTGCTTTCTCTCTCTGGTTAAAAAGCCATGCAGCAAAATGTGGAATAGTATAAATTTCTGAAAGCAGAGAAAAGTAAAAGCTGGATATAATCCAAGAAATAATCGATTTTAACCACTTTGAGCGTAGTAGAAATTTTACCCATATGCTAACTTGTTTTTATTCATTTATCTTCATTAATCATAGTTGTGAAAATACTTCAGTAATCATTGAAATATGTTTTTTAGTATCATTGGTGCAATTTTAGACAAATGAAGTTTAAGAAAATCATTAACAAATTTCAGACAATTTCTAAAATTTAGCATTGTATTCCATCCATTTTGACTTCTATGTCAATATTTTTTCTTGATACAAATTACAAATAGGTAAATTTTATAACACAGCACCTAATCTTCCACGTATCTTTCTTCTGCAGTGGTCATTTATAGTTGCCACGATTACTGAGATCCTACCCGTGGCATTCCTGCCTAACTTTATCATTCAGAGAAAAGTACTACGACCTTTCAGGACACAGACTGGAGGAACAATTATGGTAAGAACATTGTTTTATTTGCAGGCTATCTTGCGACTGGGCATGGTGAGTTACCAATTTTTTTTTTGATAACTTAAAAACTGTGTGTCTGATCCCGTCATTTTGCACAAGTGATTCAAGATCTGAAACTTAATATCTCTGGTGAGCCATTGTTAATGAAAGATTAAGGAAATATTTGTCAGTATTTAAATGCTACAACACATGCAGCTGCCAGTTGTTAAATGTGCGTTATCACTCCTATATAATGAAAAATTCATTCCTGCAGAATAGCTTACTGTGAATTATTCAGAGCCTTAAGTACAATTTTACCTTGGGAGGAAAAAAATAGTTATGCTCAATTCTTAGTAAGAAATGCCACATAATTGTGTTGCTCAAGATAAAAGGGTAGAATGCATGATCGGTGAAGTTCGTGTATGA
The DNA here is from genome assembly GCF_044704955.1 of Pristiophorus japonicus. Taxonomy (NCBI): domain Eukaryota; kingdom Metazoa; phylum Chordata; class Chondrichthyes; family Pristiophoridae; genus Pristiophorus; species Pristiophorus japonicus. Next base: position 40,917,115 of record NC_091988.1, on the reverse strand, counting down.
ACACTTAATGCACTCATACTAATTTCCTTTGTGTGCTGTGTTTATATGGGCTTAATAAACTGGTTAACATTTACGTAAAAATAGGGAATGTAGGATTGTAGTAAAATGGTGTTATGGTGAATGTTTGTTGATTGATTGATTTAAAATTTCTTCCCTAACATTTGGTCCTGTATAAGGTGTATCTCTTTGCCCCAACTGTGGATGAGTTCACTCTGCCCTCCTCTCTTCTCCCAACATACATGAGACATGTATCGCAATCCAAGTGACTGATGTTCAGCCTTTCCCTTCAACAGGAGAAATATCAAACAATCTGAGGTCTGGTCCTGGAGACTCAATTGTGCAACTTCTGGCAGACACTAAACCACCTCCCTGTAATCAGGAAGCGAATGGAAGCCAGCAGCATTGATTCCAGCCAACAACAACTATTAGAAGGCAGGTTCTCCCCGGACTAACACAACTCAATCCCATAAGAATAAGATCAAATTGCTTCAATCCTGATTCTTGCATTGCTCCCAACACTGCCAAGCCATGCTAAGAGAGTTCAATTTATCAATGAAATCTCCACATACATCAATATCCATGGCGTCATAAAATGTATATATATTTGACCAACTATACAGTGTGGAACTTCTAAATATCATCTTTTACCTATCCCCCAACTTTAAGTATTTATTTCATCTCCACCCCCCACCCCGGCCAGTCACACAATTTGACCGAGGAGAAATGTTGGGTAAAGAATCAAAATGTTGATATTAAGCTGAACTTGGCACATATACATGTTAAATCTACAGAACATACAAGCTTTTGCAAATGTGAGTTAAATCCAGATGATCCAGCTGAAGTGGTGCTTCCTGCCCACCATATGAGCTTGAGACGTTGGAGCTTTGATAACATTCCAGTAAAAATTTGCATGTGAGATGTGGAGCTTCATTCAAGTAAGCCCAGTGGGAGTAGCTGCCAGGAAGTTCACACCTTGGAGGGTGGTAGCCAGTTTGATTGGCAACTCAACTGGCCAAAATCCCAGACATGAAGGGCTGGATTCAGCTATAAAAAGACCAATGGTGTATAGAAGTCTGGTCTGGAAGTGAGAACTTCTTTCTTAAGTTTAGCGCTAACCAGTTTCGGGGAATTGCTAGTCAGAAGAATGAATTTACCGGTCATATTGTTTATGTTATAAGAAGCATTATACTATATGTTTTCGTTCATATTTGTAAAATAAATCTGCTTGTTGGCTTAGAAATTAGGGCCCAAGTTTCGAGCCGCGCCTAAAAAAAACCCTCCAGATTCTCCAGCTCCCTGCAGGTCTTCTGGTCCTCGGCGCAGCGCAGCACGAGCTGTAGGGGGCGGAGCCAGGTCCCTGCACTGAAAACAGTGCCGGGACCTCTGCACATGTGCGCTACAGTGGGCGCGCAAGTGCAGTAGCTCCAGGCGCCCGAAACTGTGGAAGGGGCCTGAAGCACGCAGCCCCTAGCCCTGGCCCAATGGCCTCACTGGGGCGGCGTGAATAAGGCTCCTCCCACGGCCAGTTCCTGCTTCCTCCCGACTCGACTCGACTCCCGCTTCCCGCCCCCCGCCTCCAGACCGGACCTGACACTGACCCCACTCCCCCGCCTCCGGACCCGACACCCGCTCCCCCCCCCCCCCCGACCCGCCCCGACTCCCGCTCTTCCCCCCCCCCTCCCCCCGGATTGGATCCGACCTGACTTCCCTCCCCCCGACCCGACCTCCCTTTCCCTCCCCCCGACCCGAACCGAACCGACCTCCCTCCCACCACACCCCAGACCCGACCCAACGCCACCTACCTGTAAATCTGGTGCTGGGGACGGGCCCTGCCCGAAGTCTTGGGCCCGGCCCGTTCATTCTCCTTTCCGTCCCCCCCCCGTCCCCCCATCTCCTTCCCCCCCCCCCCTCAATCTCCATCCCCCCCCCCAATCTCCTTCCTCCCCCCCAATCTCCTTCCTCCCCCCCCAATCTCCTTCCCCCTCTTCCCCCTTCCTCCCCCCCCCCCATCTCCTTCCCCCTCCATCCCACTCCAATCTCCTTTCCCCCTCTCTCCCCCCCAATCTCCTTCCCCCCCCCCCCAATCTCCTTCCCCCTCCCCCCCCCCCCAATCTCCTTTCCCTTCCCCCCCCCAATCTCCTTCCCCTTCCCCCCCCCCCAATCTCCTTCCCCTTCCCCTTCCCCTTCCACCCAATCTCCTTCCCCTTCCCCTTCCACCCAATCTCCTTCCCCTTCCCCTTCCACCCAATCTCCTTCCCCTTCCCCTTCCCCTTCCCCCCCCCCAATCTCCTTCCCCTTCCCCTTCCCCCCCCCAATCTCCTTCCCCTTCCCCCCCCCAATCTCCTTCCCCTTCCCCCCCCCAATCTCCTTCCCCTTCCCCCCCCCCAATCTCCTTCCCCTCCCCCCCCCCAATCTCCTTCCCCTTCCCCCCCCAATCCCCTTCCCCCCCCCAATCTCCTTCCCCTTCCCCCCCAATCTCCTTCCCCTTCCCCCCCCAATCTCCTTCCCCTTCCCCCCCCCCCAATCTCCTTCCCCTTCCCCCCCCAATCTCCTTCCCCTTCCCCCCCCCCAATCTCCTTCCCCATCCCCCCCCAATCTCCTTCCCCTTCCCCCCCCCCAATCTCCTTCCCCTTCCCCCCCCCCCCCCAATCTCCTTCCCCTTCCCCCCCCCAATCTCCTTCCCCTTCCCCCCCCCCCAATCTCCTTCCCCATCCCCCCCCAATCTCCTTCCCCTTCCCCCCCCCCAATCTCCTTCCCCTTCCCCCCCCAATCTCCTTCCCCTTCCCCCCCAATCTCCTTCCCCTTCCCCCCCCAATCTCCTTCCCCTTCCCCCCCCAATCTCCTTCCCCTTCCCCCCCCAATCTCCTTCCCCTTCCCCCCCCAATCTCCTTCCCCTTCCCCCCCAATCTCCTTCCCCTTCCCCCCCCAATCTCCTTCCCCTTCCCCCCCCCAATCTCCTTCCCCTTCCCCCCCCCAATCTCCTTCCCCTTCCCCCCCCCCAATCTCCTTCCCCTTCCCCCCCCCCAATCTCCTTCCCCTTCCCCCCCCCCCAATCTCCTTCCCCTTCCCCCCCCCCCAATCTCCTTCCCCTTCCCCCCCCCAATCTCCTTCCCCTTCCCCCCCCCCAATCTCCTTCCCCTTCCCCCCCCCCCCAATCTCCTTCCCCTTCCCCCCCCCCAATCTCCTTCCCCTTCCCCCCCCCCAATCTCCTTCCCCTTCCCCCCCCAATCTCCTTCCCCTTCCCCCCCAATCTCCTTCCCCTTCCCCTTCCCCCCCCCCCCAATCTCCTTCCCCCCCCCCCCCATCTCTCTTCCCCCCCCGCTCCATCTCCTTTCCCTCCCCCCTCCTCCATCTCCTTTCCCTCCCCCCTCCTCCATCTCCTTTCCTCCCCCCCCCCAATCTCCTTTCCTCCCCCCCCCCCTCTCCATCTCCTTTTCCCCCCTCCCCCCTTCTCCCACATCCCTCCCCCATCCCTCCCTCTGCTCCTCCCCCCGCTGTCAGAAACACAGACACTGACAGACAGAGAATGAGAGACACACACAGACAGACAGAGAGATAGAGACACTGACAGACACACTGGGGGGGGCATCCCAGCACGCTGTTGGAGGGCTCCCGGTGCTGCAGTCGGTAAGTAGAAAATGTTTTATTGATTTAAAAAAAAAAAAATTATTTCATCTTAATTTTTTTTGATTGATTTATTGATGTATTTATCATTTATTATTGATGATGGCTCTTTATTTGTAAAACTGAAGTGTTTAATGTTTGTAAACTTCCCTTTAAACACCCCCCCCATTCCCTACGCCTGATTTGTAACCTACGCCTGATTTTCTAAAGTGTAGACAAGGTTTTTTCGAGCGTACAAAAATCTTCACTTACTCCATTCTAAGTTAGTTTGGAGTAAGTTTTCACTGACGAAACTTTGAAAACAGGCGTAAGTGGCCGGACACGCCCCCTTTTGAAAAAAAAATCCTGTTCCAAAGTGAAACTGTTCTAACTGACTAGAACTGGAGCAAACTAAATGACGAGAATTCCGATTTCTAAGATACTCCGTTCTACACCAGTTGCTCCTAAAAATCAGGAGCAAATCATGTGGAAACTTGGGGCCTATATTAGTGTTCAACATTCTGCCTTTCTGAAAATAAGAGAAGTGCACGTGGGGGCATATGCGAGATTGCAGTATTAAGCTCACATAACCATTATTGCAGCTCCTGACTTATACCATTGTATTGACTAGATTTTGGGCATTAGAGAATACTCCACTGACAGGAGAGACCAGTGATGTTGATCTCGAGCAAATATGCAGTGCAGATATTTAAAATAATGCTCTCTTCCACATTGGTATTGAATATTAAAAAGATTGTCAGTGTAGTACATATTTTGAGTCCTCATATTGCCTATTATTTCGTTGGTAGTTTTGAGACCTGTGTCTGAAACCATACTCTTAGCAAAGCTAAACTCAGTAACTTCTATCATTTTCTATAAGTTTTATGTTAGCAGCACAGAGGTGTTGAATCAGTGGCCATGGGTTCAAACGTTGCTTAATTTGAGGAAATAACTTATTTATAATATTTAAGGAAGGAACATGCTGTTGTTTGAGATTGAAGGTTTAACTTGTTTGTATGCTATTAACTTCTCAGTTGTTGAATTGCAGTTCTGTAAAATGTGAAACTACATTATCAAACAGCAATAACCTTCCTCAAATAAATGTAATAAAATTTATAATGGGGTACTGTTTCATGTTCGAAACATTTCATGCAGTGTGCATTCTCATAGTCATATCGCTACTCAATTTAAAACAGAAATATATTCTGTTAAATTGGCAAATGTTCTAAAACATACACATTTAGTCATGTGTCTTGTTGCATCTTATTGCCCCCTTTTAAAATTGCTGGCTAGAGTCAGCCTGACAACAGACTCAGCCTGACAACAGACTCCATGTAAAATGGTACTTCTGCATACAGAAGTCCTGCTTTGACATTACAAAGCTCTGGCCTGATGATATAATAGTGAATACAATGGATAACGCAATAATTTTTCAGGCAGGAGTAAACAATCAGTCCGTCTAGTTTAACCATTCAACTTCCCACAAGATTACAAATTTTACACAATTATAAACCTAATAATTGTGAATCCCATTAACTTGTCCAATTCCCTGTTGAACTCAATCATAGTTTCTTGTTTCACCATCGTTGCTGGTACTCTGTTCTAATATATATATTACAACAATAGCAACTTGCATTTATGTAGAGCCTTTAATGTAGTAAAACTTCCCAAGGCGTTTCACAGGAGTGTTGGACACATAAGGAGATATTAGGCAGATGACCAAAAGCTTGGTGAAAGAGGTAGGTTTTAAGGAGATTCTTAAAGGAGGAGAAAGAGGTGCAGAGATTTAGGGAGGGAATTCCAGAGCTTAGGGCCTTGGCATCTGAAGGCGTGGCCACCAATGGTGGAGCAAAAGAGGTCAAAATTAGAAGAGCACAAATATCTTGGAGGGTTGTGGGGCTAGAGGAGATTAGAGAAATAGGGAAGCGTGAGGCCATGGAGGGATTTGAAAACAAGGATGAGAATTTTAAAAATGAAGCGTTGCTTAACCGGTAGCCAATTAGTTCAGGGGTGATGGGTGAATGGGACTTGGTATGAATTAGGACACTGGCAACTAAGTGAGTTTCTGATAATCTCAAGTTTACGGAGCGTAGCACGTGGGAGGCCGACCAGAAGGGTGTTGGAATAGTCAAGTCTAGAGGTAACAAAGGCATGCATGAGGGTTTCAGCAGCAGATGAACTGAGGCGGGCGGTGATGTTGCGGAGGTGGAAATAGGCGGTCTTAGTGATGTCACGGCTATGTGATTGGAGGCTCATCTCTGGGTCAAATATGACACCAAGGTTGCGACTAGTCTGGTTCAGCCTTAGGTAGTTACCAGGAACAAGGATGGAGTTGGTAGCTAGGGAGTGGATTTTGTGGTGGGGACCAAAGACCCATGGCTTTGTTCTTCCCAATATTTAGTTGGAGGAACAGTCTGACAATTTAGATACTGTAGAGAGGTGGCGGTGAGATCGACTGGATGTCATCAGCATACATGTGGAAACTGTGATTTGGTATGATATCGTGAGGGGCAGCATGTAGATGAGAAATAGGTGGGGGCCAAGGATAGATCCTTGGGGGACACTAGAGGTAATGAAACGGAAAGAGAAGCTGTTGCAGGTGATTCTCTGGCTACGATTAGATAGATAAGAATGGAAGCAAACGAGTGCAGTCCCACCCAACTGGATGATCGTGGAGAGGTGTCGGAAGAAGGCTTTTGTGGTCAACCATGTCAAAAGTTGCAAACAAGTCGAGAAGGATGAGGAGGGATAATTTACTTTTGTCACAGTTACATAGGATGTCATTTGTGACTTTGATAAGAGCCCTTTTGGTACTGTGGCAGGGGCGGAAACCAGATTGGAGGGATTCAAACATGGAGTTCCGGGACAGATTGGCACAGATTTTGGAGGCGACAACATGTTCAAGGACTTTGGAGAGGAAAGGGAGGTTGGATATGGGCCAGTAGTTTGCAAGTCGCACTTGTTGGTGAGGGTGGAGGAGACAGGGGAGAGGTTTAAGAAGACGATTTATGGTAGAGAAAAGAAGGGGGTAACTTTGCATTCCAGGATGATCCTGGAATAGTGAGCAGTTCTGGCAGTTGTCCGACACACCCGTTCAAGTCTGTGTCCCTTGGACTTACCGGAGCGGAGATAGGGGCCGTACCAGGGCAAAAGGCCAGGTTCAAAGAGAGTAATGGTTTTAATGGGGACCAGGGCATCAAAGGTGGAGGCGGGGATATGGTTGAGCTGCAGCAATGTCGTGGTGAATGGAGGGCCAAAGGATAGACGGTCGGGATTTTGAAATTGCAGTTTTAAGTGATGGCCCTTTTACTGAGAAATGTTGCCTAAATTTTCTTTTACTGTCCTTAATCTACAACCCATTGTTCTTTAACCTCACATATGGCAGATCAACTTAAATTAATTTGCATTCTCCAGTTTACTCGTCGTTTCAAATAAATCCTAACTAATCAGCGCTCAGTATTTTCTTTTCAAATTACTGAAGTCATAGGGTAGCTAACCCTTCCTTGTAGCTCTGGAGGGAGCGGTGTGGCAGCCTAGCCCAGCAGTCTGTGCAGCTCCCGGCCTGCGAGCACCATCGGAGCAGGCCGGGGAGCGGAAGGAGCAGTGTGGCAGTATACCACTGCATGGAGCAGGAGAGCAACGGCAGTGAAAAGGGACATCACCAAGGTCCAGGTCGGTGATTGGAATGTGGGCCAGTACATCAGGAGCGGCGAGAGATTGTAGAGGGATGTGATCGGGGCCCACGAGAGGCGTGAGTTCGGGGCCCTAAAGAGACGAGGGCCCAGGGGCAGCACGGGCCAGCCCACACTGCGATATGTATGTGCATTAGGTCCGTGCAGCAGAGCAGGTCTCCAGTCGTCTTGATTACATAGAAACATAGAAAATAGGTGCAGGAGTAGGCCATTCGGCCCTTTGAGCCTGCACCGCCATTCAATGAGTTCATGGCTGAACATGCAACTTCAGTGCCCCATTCCTGCTTTCTCACCATACCCCTTGATTCCCCTAGTAGTAAGGACTTCATCTAACTCCTTTTTGAATATATTTAGTGAATTGGCATCAACAACTTTCTGTGGTAGAGAATTCCACAGCTTCACCACTCTCTGGGTGAAGAAATTCCTCCTCATCTCGGTCCTAAATGGCTTACCCCTTATCCTTAGACTGTGTCCCCTGGTTCTGGACTTCCCCAACATTGGGAACATCCTTCCTGCATCTAACCTGTCTAACCCCGTCAGAATTGTAAACGTTTCTATGAGGTCCCCTCTCATTCTTCTGAATTCCAGTGAATACAAGCCCAGTTGATCCAGTCTTTCTTGATAGGTCAGTCCCGCCATCCCGGGAATCAGTCTGGTGAACCTTCGCTGCACTCCCTCAATAGCAAGAATGTCCTTCCTCAGGTTAGGAGACCAAAACTGTACACAATACTCCAGGTGTGGCCTCACCAAGGCCCTGTACAACTGTAGCAACACCTCTCTGCCCCTGTACTCAAATCCCCTCGCTATGAAGGCCAACATGCCATGTGCTTTCTTAACCGCCTGCTGTACCTGCATGCCAACCTTCAATGATCCTTGCTACTGGACCAAGCCTAGCTCAAGCCCGTGTGGTGGCTGTTGTGCAACAGCCACCATACGTTTAAAAAAAAAATCCAAGCACAGGCATCCTCCACCCTTCTAGATGTAGTTCGGGATTCGGAATATTAGGTCCTATATTGAAACACCTGTGAACTTTTTGACATGGAAGCAAGTCATGCTCGGTTCGAGGGACTGCCTATGATGATGGGGAGCTCTGTACCACCTTGTCTGTATCAAATCTCGTAATCCTCTACATTCTCAGTGATAGCTTAATAATTATTTTTTAAATGGGGAGACCAATACTTCTGATGTGGTCTCATCAAGACAGGATGTAATTCTAGAATTGCCTCTCTTCACTTTCCTAACTTCTGGTGAACACTTTATTGATGGGTTTAGCAATAGGTATTACAAATGTCTCCTGTTTTTCATGACTTCCTAAATATTTCAGTTTCTGTTTCTTCCTTTTAAAGAAGAATATCACTAAGTTCTGAAACTTTCTTTTAAGCAATGAGGTTACACCAAAATCCTTCAGTTTGCAATGTTACTAGCAGTTTGAATGTTGTAAACTTAAAGAATTGTATTTTTTTAATGCACTGTACTGTAATTATGATACTGAGATAAGGTTTTGCAGTCAAGTTGAGAGCCATTCAATTGTGTGTAATTAAAACTCAAAAGTTTGTGTCTAAATTTATCTTTTAAATTATATAAATGAATATGTGTGCATTATGGTGTTCTATCGTTAAATTGAATGTTACCGTGATTCTAGGAAATCCGTATGAACATAAAGTATGGAACAAGAAAATACCATTTAGCCTATGTATAATATACTGCATCATGAATTCAACCTTCAGAGGAAAATCACTGCATAAATACTTCTTCATTGCTGATGGTAATTAAACAAAATTCCAATACAAGTGTATAACTATCTATCCATCCACATTAGTCGACTTTTTACCAACGCGCCTTCCTTCCCCCTCAAGCCAACAGCACATGAACAGTCATTCCATGGAGTAATTGATCATCTCAATTTGCACCTATTGTTGTACCTCATCATCATCATAGGCGGTCCCTCATATCAAGGATGACTTGCTTCTACGCCAAAATGGGATGAGTTCCCAGCTGTTTCAATGAAGGATCTAATATTCCAGATCCCGAACTACATGTTGAAGGGTGAAAGGTGCCTGTGCATGGATTTTTTTAATGTGTGGTGGCCGTTGCACACCAATCGCCACACGGGCTTGACAGAGCTAGGTCTTGGTCCAGTGGCAAGGATTAACCAAGACGACTGGAGACCAGCTCCGCTGCACAGACCTAGTGCGCATACATAATAACATAAGAAATAGTAGCTATTGTAGCAAGCGGGGGGTGGGGAGGGTGGGGTGGGTGGGGTAGTGGAGAGCAAATTTTAGTGTTCCTCTTTAGATCATGAGGCCAAGAATGTAATGAGGAGTAGCTTGAGGATGGTGCCACCAACCAGAAGAGGTTAGATTTATGAGAGAAATGAAGAAACCGTCTTTGAAGAATTGAAATGAGCAAGATTTTCACATCCTCATCAGAAGGCATGAAGGAGCTCAAGGTGTGGTTCAGCCATTGCATTGCAATATGAATGGAGGTTATGAATATATGATCTGAAGCAGGTTCATGAATGTAGAGTGCAGTAATCAGCAAGAGTGGACAGGATTGGATGAGGAGTGGAGGAGGAGGCCCTTGGTGCCATACCGTAGAAGAAAATAAGTTGATTATTGGGTGAAGTGTGACTCACCAGATGCTATTTAAATAGTGTTTTTGATATTGATATCGTATTTTATAAAATTAAAAAAATAGGATTATTGCAAAGTCTATACAGTACCTACATACATACAGATGTACATAATTGGGGATTATAAATCAGATATCAAGTACAATTAAAATCCCAGTATAATAAAGCGACTGGAATTTATAGTTTTAGTACAGTGCTATTAATCCTCTACTGCAAAAAATAAATCTTAATATTAGAAACTGGAGCTGTGGTGTTCACGTTCAGGGACGTACTTCTTTATCATTCATCTGGAAATTTGTAGACGTAGCAGATGCATCCAGATTATATGCACCAAAAACATTTGACATTCACCAAATGTACGTGTGCTGCATAAGAAGCTGCGTTGACTTTTTTGGAAAGGGCATACATCATGTTGCATGACATGGTCTGAAAACTGAAAACTCAGTCACCGCACCAGCCAGCTCTGAATCCATTGCTTAATGAGGAAAGCTATGCAGAGTGCAGCAATGGTCATTAAATGCCTTTTTATATGGTTCAAAAATATTACTCTGTTAATGATGGGAAGTCTAGATCAGTGAGCTTGAAACCTTTTTTATTGGAGACACATTTTAACTTGAGACATCAAGAACCTTTTAATCTAAAAGCCTTAAGCATCCCCTTACATTATCGGAAATAAAACAAACCTTAATATATACTTTTTCCAGCACCTTGGAATACATTTCGAATTGAGAGACCTCAGATTGGTAAAGTGAGGCCTGCAGCAGTATTGTAATATTAAAAAATATTAATTGCTGTCAGTGAATTATCTGTGACCAATGACTTTGATTTCCAAAAACATGTCAATCTTGCAGTGATTGTTGAAAGACATAGATAAAATTCCGTTTCAGTCTCGTCCTAGGTCAGTATTTTATCTTGATGTTGGACACTGTGGAAAAGCCCAACCCCCACTTTACCTCTAGAACAAGAGCTTTCTTTGCTTTCAATGTACACTTCATTATACACTTGTGGACCTTAATTGAAGCAGAATTAGAGAATGGTGGAGAATTGGACCAGGGCAGATGTAATTCACCAGCATTTTAGAGACATACATTATGTCCTTATTTTTATTTTAAATTAAATTCCTGTGGGTACATTTAGAACAGAAAACGAGAGAGAGAGAGAGAGACTGCCTGAGATAACTGCAATGTGCAAGGTGGTTGTGCAGGTTGCTGTGAGCTGGCCAGAATGCGCTGCATGTTTCATTTTCCAGCTTCAGCTCGATCTTTTTGGCGCACATCTTGGGCTCCACCCACAGAACTTAAAGACAATGTGCACCGGGCCACATTCACAAGTTAAAACGGGGAAACTTTCAACTTTTTTTGGCGTAGTCGGGCCCCAAAAAACAGGCATAACTCTTCAAATACACAAAAAAACGGCATTGGGGAAAATTGAGCCCTATATTAGGGTATTTGAAGTCCCTTACTATTACTATTCATTTTGCATTTCTGAAATTTTGCTCCTCTATCTCCTTTTCACTGGGGGTCTATATTGAACACCCAGCAATGCAATAGTTCCTTTTTACTGTTCCTTAACTCTAACCAAATAGCTTCAGTATTTAAACCCTCTAATTTATCATTCCTCTAGAACTGTAATATTATCCTTAATCAATATTGCACCCCCCCCCCCTCCCCATTTATCTTTTTTTTTTCTCCCCTATGCCTCCTGAAAACATTGGGTTGAAAATTGCGTTGGAGGCTTCCTTTGGACGATTGCCTTTAACTTGAAAAAATCTACGAAGGTACCAGGACATTTGCTGGGCAAGAGGTGGGCAAATAGCCCAATCTCTGCCGCGCGGATGTCCTTCCTGCGGGGATGCGTAGAATCTGCCTAAAGAAATGTTGACGGATCGGAAAAGCCGGATTTTGGCGCATGCGCATCATGTGCTCAGAACAGCTTTTGCGAGGCCTCGTGGGTGTGCGCGCACTTCATATGCACCTGGCGGAATGGTTAGTTCCCATTCGTGCCCATGTTTAAACCAGATCTCTGTTATAGCTACTATATCATAACACCATGTGACAACATTTGCCTGCAGCTCATCAACCTTAACACTTCTCGCATTAACACACGCATTCTAGCAGCATGCTAGTCTGGTTTGGTTTTTTTCCTCCATCTAATTGCTGCTCTTTCTGCACTATTTTATTATGTTGCTATTTGTCCCTCCTAGTTTTCTGTGCACCCCTCTCCTGTGTCTCTCCTCTCTGCTGCCACATCCAGGTTCCTCTCCCCTCTGCCAAATTAGTTTAAACCCTCTCCCACAGCACAAATGAACCTCCCCGCGAGGACATTGGTCCCAGCCCTGTTCAGGTGCAAGCCGTCCAGCTTGTACAGGTTCCTTCGGCCCTGTAACTGGTCCCAATGCCCAGGGATCTGACATAAAATAAACGTTTTTGATGGAATCAATAGCAACATATTAAAATGATTAATCAAATGGAACTGACGGAAATGTTAAAATTTAATAAAATTAATTGTAAATCAGCAATATTTGAAAATAAATTTTGAACACTGGGATGATGTGAAGAGAAGTTATGTGGGAGAATTGATGCCTTAAATAATAGAATCATAGAATGCTTACAGCATGGAAGAAGGCCATTTGGCCCATCGAGCCTGTGCCGGCTCTCTGCGAGAGCACCCACTCCCCCGCCCTTTGTTAAAAAGCATTTAAATGTTTTAAATAATTGCCAGAACCTTATTTAAAACTGAATGCTTACATTGGGAGAAACAAAAGAACTACCAGGGAGCACTTTTGAGGCCCAACATTGGGGTCTCATTTAATCAGGAGTCAGGGCTGGCTAGCACTTGGTTGGACCAAGAGACCAGTCTTTCAAAAGGGGGAAAAGGTAATTAAAATTAGTAGGAAATTGGGTACTGGAGAGAAGCCAAAGAAAGGGCAGCAGGAATGGAAAGCAGTTTTAAAAAAAAAATCTAACCTATATATTTAAATGAAAATTAAAAATACATTCTGAATTTGACATTTTCCAAACGCTTCACAGATTGAAATCAACTCGCATGCAGGCCATACAGGGTAAAGACAGCAGTTTCTTTCCCTGAACGACATTAGTGAACCAGTGTGTTTTTTTTGACCGTGCAACAATTTCATACCAGTTTTTTTTTTTAATTCCAGATTTTTTTTTAAACGGAATTCAAATTCTCAAACTACCATGGTTAAAATGAGTTGCATTTGTGGCTGAGGTTCAAGATAACTCTGTTACTGTTGTCTGTCCTTTATAGTCTGCTGGCATTTGACTGCCAGCAACATTAACATGGTGTTTGCTCTAGAGTGAGTCTGAAAGTAATTTCTCTCTCGCCGCATCCCTTTATTTAAACAAATGCTATGTGGATTAAATATTTAACATGAAGTATAATCTGTATGTTTCATTGTGTTAAGGTCAAAGCAACATTTGACAGGTCTCACTATAATGTACTCATAGTTTTCAGCTTGTTTTACTTGCATTTTGAGAACTTTGTGACTAATGTTTTTATGCCTACTGAATGTAGTCTTGATGATTTAAGAATATTGAAGTAAGTATTAATCTTATCTTAATTTTAAATGGTATCAGAGGTTATGCATGTAGGTTTACAGTCTACATATTGCAATGGTAGCAGTGTATCTCATTCTTTTATTCTGTAGTCATCAAAGGTCAAGGATAAATGTTTTCCCAAGAGAGAAAACAGAAGATGCTTTGTGTGGGGAAAGCATATCAAGTACTTGCGCAGGAGAAATCACTGCTGGTATTTGGTGTCAGACTTAATAACAGTACAGAATTTCCTGAAATGGCGCAATACTGACATACGCCATTAATTACGCTGTTTTGCATCCCAATCTTCCCGTTGTGACTTTACAGCAACATTTCCAGGAAAAGTAAATTTGATTACACCGCAGCGAGCATAATGGTGAATCTAGGACCTCAAACACCGTTGCCAATTCAGTCACGTGCTACTATATAAAAAGCTCAGAACAGACATCATTCCTCATAGTGAGGCTTGGGAGTGTGAGGTAAGTGTCAGAATTCTTTAACTGTCTTGTTAGAAATAGCTATAAATCATCTAAAATGGTTAATTTTAGTTGAAAATTGCTGTAAAACACTATAACCAGGTTTCTGAACATCCCGATTTTTGCAGAAATGTTGCAAGATAAAGCACAGAAGAGAGCTCTAAACTTCGGAGTCGAGGATCTGCAGGCCCTCCTCCATGAGGTGGAACGGTGCTGAGAGTGGCGACTGGGGACGCTGAGGGGGAGGAATTGGATGTGGCCTGAATGCCACTTGGTTAATGCCACGGACAGGGGACCAGTTTTGGGAAAAGTGCAGTAACCTGACCTGGAAGGCAAGGTTACTAACTCTGTCTGCAGAAAATAAAAAGGAAACCCAACCAAAATACTGCAGAGTTTTCTTTCTTTACAGTTGCTGCCTCTTATCCTAAGTGTTTCCAGCATGTTTTGATTTTGTTTCATGTTTTAAAAAGTCAAGATGGCCTGTCAGCAGCAGGTGCCAAATAGGAGTTGGTCATTTGATGCAGGAATCTGACTTGTGTTCAAACCTTCAGGCCAAATGTGTTTGTATACAGGGTACTTGGGTCAGCAGTCAATGTGTTGACCATCTTCTTGAATCTGTAATTGAATTGGCAGAAGCATGTTCCTGGTCAAGGACACATTGCAATGTCTGCAAAGTTCCCTGAGAAAGTGGCAACTCAGTAGCAGACCCCTTGAACAAGCTGGTACCCTGACATCTGCACCACTCCTATATTCTGTTTTCCCTCCACGGGGCAATTGGCACATAATACACGTGTGTTTAAGGCACCCAGCAGGGACATTGCTGCCTTCTAAGCACTGACTGCATGAGGAGAGCGCCCTCCAGAGGCAGGGAAGGCACCATGCCTTGCTTGTGGTATGTGCTGAGGTTGGTGGCATCAGCACGGCATAAGGTGAGCCCTTGTTTTGTCTCCAGGGCAGCAGTCCAACCCAGGCCTGCGTCTGAGGATGGGCAGCTGCACCATTTTAACCTTTTGTCTTTTCTCCCTACAGATCCATAGAGGACTGCAAATCCGAGGGGAGTGGGCAACGGAACAGGAGAGCAAGGATGAGGAGGAGGTAGAGCAGCCCCAGGAGTGAAGTTGGGCGAAAGGACGTGGGCCTTTCTATCCCCACACTGCAATGTGCGAGTGCTGAAGTGCAGGAGAGAGGAGACCAGGGCACCCGTCCTTGCTCCTTGTCTGAGTGCAGTCTCCTCACCAACTCCTGGCCCCATCCACTCTGCAGCATATGCAACTGCCTCACCAACTGCGTATATCTGACGGGTCGGGGGGCCACAGAGAGTCAGAAGAGGGGGAAAATGTGCCCCAGTACCCATTGAGGTATCTTGAAGTGCTTGCCTGCCTGTAAAGTCCAGCTCCTCCTGTTCCTTCTCGCTCTCTGGTTCCTGACAGGCACCTTTTTTGTTGTTTAACTCTTTACTACTGAGATCCGGGACCAACGGGGGGTGCTGAGCCGAGCCCAGCTGGTTCAGAGGTCGAGCCCAGCGGGGGGGCTGAGAACCGGGACAAGTGGGGGCAGCGGTCGAGCCCAGCAAGGGGTGGTGCAGCATTTAACAGTGGCGGGGCCATGGCCCAGGAGCAACACAGCATATAATAACAGAAGGATCGTGGCCAGGAGTGGCGCAACATTTAACAGCAGCAGGGGCCCAGGGGAGGCGCAACACAGCTTGGTCTCCAGTCGTCTTGGCCAACCCTTGCCACTGGACCAAGACCTTGCTCTGTCAAGCCCATATGGTCACTTGTGTGCGACCTCTACGCACAGGCGTCTTCCATCCTTTAAGATGTAACTCATTGTAACAACTGTGAGCCCATTTTTTGGGTGTGGAGAGCATCATCCTCGTCACGAGGGACTGCCTAATAGTACTGTAAATATTTTTTCATGCTCTTAATCTCTTTTAAAAGCAGTTATGCAGACCTATTTAAGAAAATGTCTTCATTGTGAAACAAATAGCTATTTAAACTGTTGTCACAGGAAAATCTATGCAACACTTTGCACAGCTTGATACTTTACTACCTCACCAGTCACGGATCCTGGCCTTTCAGTCCACAGCCATCTCACTCTTTTACAATAATATCTAGATGCTGCATTGAGTGTTTGAACTGTTAACCGTTTTGTTTTATGTATGGACCAAGCTATTTGTGTTTTCTGATTTGGAAAAACGTTCAGTTTTCTGTCTTTGCATCTTGTTAAATAAACCTTTTTCAGATGTTGTCAGTAATGATAAGAGTTTAGTGCAGCTAGTTTATCAGCACGTTTTTCACTGTTGACTGGAAGTTTCACTACACTTTTACTGAATAAAAGTTGTTACTTGTTAAATTATCTTGCTTCTCATTACTTGAGTTCCTCATACCACTTGATTCGGTGGGTTTGATGTAGATGGGGGGCGGGGGAGGTGGGATTGAGGGTTGGGTTGGGGGTTATCATGGCCAAAGACCTGTCACTGGCCGTTGTCAGCATAAAATCCTCCGAGGGGCCATGACCCCTAGGTTCGGGGACATGCAGGTCGGGATCCTCCAGGTTTCTCTTCCACCAGGTCCAGGCTGAGCACTTTCTGCAGGGTGGAATTGAGCAGTTCACAGCACGTCGCTACAATCTTTCCCACCTTTTTGTCGGTGGTGTGCTGCAGGACACCTTTCCCACGACTCTTTCCCCCCCCCCCCCCACCCCACCCCCCCCCCCCATCCCCCTCAACCTCTCGGGCGCGTGAACGTACTTGAAGGTAAATCAGTGTCCGAGCAATGGGAGGCATTCAAAGAGGAGATCGTGAGGATTCAGAACAAGTATGTTCCCTTAAAGAAAAAGGGTGGGACTAACAAATCCAGAGCCCCCTGGATGTCAAGGGACATACAGGGTAGGCTAAAGAAAAAAAGGGAGGCTTATGGCAAGGGCTCAATACTGCAGAAACCCTAGAGGAGTATCGAAAGTGTAGAGGTGAAATTACAAAGGAAATTACGAAAGCAAAGAGAGCATGAAAAAATATTGGCAAGTAAAATCAAGGAAAACCCCCAAAGATGTTTTATAAATACATTAAGAGCAAGAGGATAACTAAAGAAAGGGTAGGGCTTATTAGAGACCATAAAGGTAATGTGTGTGTGGAGGTGGAAGACGTGAGTATGATTCTTATTGAATACTTTGCATCTGTTTTCACAAAAGAGAGGGGCGATGCAGACATTGTAATCAGGAAGGAGGAGTGCAAAATATTAGATGAAATAAACACAGTGAGAGAGGAAGTATTAAGGGGTATCTTTGAAAGTGGATAAATCCCCAGACCCAGATGAAATGTATCCCAGGCTGTTAAGAGAAGCAAGAGAGGAAATAGCATAGGCTCTGACCATCATTTTTCCAATCCTCTCTGGCTACAGGTGTGATGCTGAAGGACTGCTGATATCATTATACCATTGTTTAAAAAGGGAGAAAGGGATAGACTGAGTAATTACAGGCCAATCAGCCTAACCTTGGTGGTGGGAAATTTATTGGAAAAATTCTGAGGGACAGGATAAGTCTTCATTTAGAAAGACACTGATTAATAAAGGACAGTCAGCATGGATTTGTTATGGGAAGGTCATGTCTGATGAACTTGATTGAATTTTTGATGAGGTAACATGGAGGGTCGATGAGGGTGGTGCATTTGATGCAGTGTATATGGAGCTTAGCGAGGCTTTTGATAAGGTCCCACATGGCAGACTGGTCACAAAAGTAAAAGCCCAGTCTGAGATCCAAGGCAAAGTGGCAAGTTGGATACAAAATTGACTGAGGTAGGAAGCAAAGGGTAATGGTCGATGTGTGTTTTTGTGACTGGAAGGCTGTTTCCAGTAGGGTTCTGCAGGGCTCGGTGCTGGGTTCCTTGCTTTTTGTGGTATATATCAATGATTTAGACTTGAATGTAGGGGGTATGATTAACAAGTTTTCAGATGATACAAAAATTGGCTGTGTGGTTGATAATGAAGAAGAAAGCTGTGGATGACAGGAAGATATAAATGAACTGGTCAGGTGGCAGAACAGTGACAAATGGAATTCAATCTGGAGAAATGTGAGGTAATGTATTTGGGGAGGTCTAATAAAGCAAGGGAATACACAATAAATGATGGGACACAGAAGTGTAGAGGAACAGAGGGATCTTGGAGTGCATGTCCACAGATCCTTGAAGGTAGTAAGCCAGGTAGATAAGGTGGTTAAGAAGGCAGACGGGATACTTGCCTTTATTAGCCGAGGCATAGAATATAAGTGCAGCGAGATCATGCTTGAATTGTATAAAACACTGGTTAGGTCACAGCTAGAGTACTGTTTGCAGTTCTGTTCACCACATTACAGAAAATATGTGATTGCATTAGAAAGGGTACAGAGGAGATTTAGAAACATAGAAAATAGGTGCAGGAGCAGGCCATTCAGCCCTTCTAGCCTGCACCGCCATTCAATGAGTTCATGGCTGAACATTTACGATGATGTTGCCTGGACTGGAGAATTTTATCTATGAGGAAAGATTGAATAGGCTGTGGTTTTCTTTGGAACAGAGGAGGCTGAGGGGAGACTTAATTGAGGTGTATAAATTATGAAGGGCCTAGATAGAGTGGATAGGAAGGTCCTATTTGCTTAGGAGAGGGGTCAACAACTAGGGGGCATAGATTTAAAGTAATTGGTAGGAGATTTGAGGGGAAATATCTTCACTCAGAGGGTGGTGGGGGTCTGGAAACTCACTGCCTGAAAGGGTGGTAAAGGCAGAAACGTTCACCACATTTAAAAAGTACTTGGATGTGCACTTGAAGTACTGTAACCTACAAGGCTACGGGGACCATGAGCTGGAAAGTGGGATTAGGCTGGATAGCTCTTTATTAGCTGGCACAGACACAATGGGCCGAATGGCCTCCTTCTGTGCTGTAAATTTCTATGATTCTATGAAGTGAGCTTTCAGCACCTCCATGGTACTCTACTCCATGGTACTCTACACCATGGGCTTGATCGCTGCCTGTGCATGGTTGTATCTTTCTTGTGCTGCATTTGTCATGAGGCGGAACAGTGTCATCAGCCACGGCTTCAGGGCAGAGGCCTTGTCCCCCCCCCCCCCACTCCTTCCAGGATCCATCAGCCTCCTTGCCCCTCTCCTGAATGATTCATAGACAGTAGCAAAGGTGGCATGACAGCTTCCCTGATACTTAGAGTTTACATGCAGGATCCTTTGCTGACCATGCAGACAATTTTCACATTTAATGAGTGGAATCCCCTTCCCGTTGATAAATGTGCCAGGGCCCTTTTGGAGCCTTCAGTGCCAAGTGGGCATCAGTAATGGCCCGCTGCGACCTGGGTGTAATGACTCAAGAGTCTGGTTACTGTAAACTCACTCAGGTGCAACCTGATCCATCTTTATTCCAGCCAAAGTGTTCCAGCATGACAAAGACAGCCAGCTTATATACAGGTGACCAAGCACACATGCCACATGCGTACAGCCCGATGACCTCTGACCGTGGTACTGTCTGGTGACCCCCAAGCATTAATACATAACAACATCCCCCTTTTAGTAACGTAGCAAATTAAGACGATCTGGGGCTTTCCTCTCACGAGTTGATCATCTGAGTTCAACTTTAGCTCTGGGCGAGCGCTCTGAGTCTGTTGAGACTGAGACTGAGAAGCCGATCTGATGGGAGTGGTCATGACCACATCAGAGACTGAAGGTTCAGAGTCAGTAATGTCAGCAGAGTCACCTGATGAGTGAACAATGGTTGTTTGGTCACTGACTGCATCTTCCTCACTCAGTTCCAGTTCATCTGTTTGCCGCAGTTTAACCTGGTCAAGGTGTTTCCTGCATGTTTGCCCATTCTTGAGCATGTCAATAAACCTTCTGTTACCCTCCTTGGCTGAAACAGTGCCGGTGATCCACTTTGGACCCTGACCATAGTTCAGTACATAAATCAGATCGTTGACAGAGATGTCACGTGACACGGCAACACGATCATGACACCATTGCTGACTTTGACGTCTGTTTTCAACACGATCATTCAAATCAGGATAAACAAGAGAAAGCCTGGTCTTGAGATTTCTCTTCATCGATTGTTCAGCAGGAGGAACCCCAGTAAGCATATGAGGTCTTGACCTGTAACTGAGCAATATACATGACAACCATCTCTGCAGTGAGCCCTGAGTTACACGTTTCATACTTTGCTTGATCGTTTGAACGGTACGCTCTGCTTGACCATTAGAAGCAGGCTTGAATGGAGCTGATCTCGCATGTCAAATGCCGTTGAATTTCATGAATTCCTGGAACTCCAGACTTGTGCAGCAAGGTCTGTTGTCGCTCACAAAAATGTCAGGCAAACCATGAGTAGCAAACATGATACGAAGGTTCTCGATGGTAGCTGTAGACGTGCTGGATGACATAATAACACACTCGATCCACTTAGAATATGCATCTACTACGACAAAAAACAGAAACGGGCCCGCAAAATCAATGTGGATCCTCGACCATGATTTGGATGGCCACGACCAAAGACTCAGCGGAGATTCCACTGCTACTTAGCTGCATGCAAGTATTGCACTGATGCACGCATGATTCCAGATCAGAGTCAATTCCAGGCCACCATACATGAGACCTAACAATGGACTTCATCATGACGATACCAGGATGAGTGCTATGAAGTTCATGTACAAATTTTTCTCCACCTTTCTTCGGCATGATTACACGATTACCCCACAGTAAACAGCCTGACTGAATGGACAGCTCATGCTTGCGACGGTTGTAAGGTTTGGTCTCCTCACGCATCTCCATAGGTATGGCAGACCAATTACCACTGAGTATACACCGTTTCACAACTGATAAAATAGTGTCATGGCTGGTCCAGATCCTAACTTGTTGAGCAATGACAGGGGTTCCTTCACTCTCAAAAGCATCCATTATTAACAGTAGATCTGCAGGTTGCGGCGTCTCCATCTCAGTTGTGGGTAAGGGCAGACGACTCAGCACATCGGCACAATTCTCAGTACCAGGTCTATGACGGATGACGTAATCATAGGCAGACAATGTCAGCGCCCACCTTTGAATGCGGGACGATGCATTGGTACTAATACCTTTGTTTTCCGCAAACAATGAAATGAGTAGCTTGTGATCCGTTTCTAGTTCAAAACGAAGACCAAACCGGTACTGGTACATTTTTTTTACCCCATACACACGGGCCAAAGCTTCTTTCTCTAACATACTGTAAGTTCTTTCCGCTTTAGACAGACTTCTTGAAGCATATGCAACAGGTTATAGCTTGCCCCATTCATTTGCTTTGTGGAGTACGCAACCAACCCCATATGATGAAGCATCACAGCCCAATGCAAGACGCTTACATGGATCATAATGAACAAGCAACTTGTTTGAACATAGCAGATTCTTGGCTTTCTCAAAGGCTCTAGCTTGAGATGCACCCCAGACCCAGTTGTCGCCTTTTCTTAGTACACTTGCAGTGGCTCCAGTAAACTGCTCAATCTGGGTAAGAAATTACCAAAGTAGTTGAATAGCCCACGGAAGAAACCCAGATCTGTCATATTCTGAGGCCTGGGTGCATTTTTGATGGCCTCGGTTTTCGAATCAGTGGGCCTGATGCCATCAGCAGCAATCTTCCTCCCGAGGAATTCGACTTCAGGTGCCATGAATACACACTTCGAGCATTTCAGCCTGAGTCCCACTTTGTCCAAACACTGTAGGACTTCGTCAAGATTGTTCAGATGTTCAGCAGTGTCGCGACCTGTGACCAGAATGTCATCTTGAAACATGACAGTTCTAGGAACGGACTTCAGTAAACTCTCCATATTCTTCTGAAATATGGCTGCAGCTGAACGAATCCCAAAAGGACACCTGTTGTAGACGAACAGTCCTTTGTGGATGTTGATGCAGGTGAATTTCTTCGAAGTGTCGACAAGCTCCTGGATCATACAGGCCGACGTCAGATCCAGTTTTGTGAACGACTTTCCACCAGCTAGCATGGCAAAGAGGTCATCAGCCCTTGATAACGGATACTGATCCTGTTTCGAAAATCGGTTAATCGTAACCTTGTAGTCTCCACAAATCCTGACAGTGCCATCACTCTTCAACACAGGAACAATGGGACTAGCCCACTCGTTAAACTCAACCGGTGATATGATCCCTTCACGTTGGAGTCTGTCAAGCTCAATTTCAACCTTCTCCCTCATCATGTACGGAACAGACTGAGCTTTGTGCTAGACAGGCCTTGCATTGGAGTCCAGGTGAATCTGCACCTTGGCTCCCGTAAAATTACCAATGCCCGGTTGAAACAAAGAAGGAAACTTTTTCAATATTTGAGCACACGAAGTATCATCCACTGAGGATAACATCTTGACATCATTCCAGTTCAGCTTGATTTTCTTGAGCCAATTCCTGCCGAACAGCGTTGGACCATGACCTGGGGCGATCCATAATGGTAGCTCGTGAACCACACTTCGATTGCTGCACTGCCGAACACCGGTATGAGTTCCTTAGTGTAAGTACATGACTTGGCCTTGACTGGACTCAGCTTCAGTTTCGCAGCCTTAGTGTCCCACAGCTTGTCGAATGTCCTTTGGCTCATTATCGACTGGCTCGCACCCATGTCCAGCTCCATTGATACAGGTACGCCATTCAGCTTCACATTAACGACTATCGGCTGGCTCTTGCTTCGGAACGAATACAGTCCATTCACTTCCTCCTCGGGTTGCGTATCTGAGCCATCACTGAACTGGTGAGCCGCACCATGCTTGCTCCGTTGTGGACACATCCTGTGAAGATGCCCCACTTTCGAACATCCATTGCATGAGTATTGTCTAAACCGACATTGATGAGGTCGATGATTGCCCACAACGCCGAACATGCGTGTAGAAACGGTATCGTGATATGATGATCCCCTCTTTTGGCTTCAGATGCGGTTACCCACCAACGTACACAATTCCTCGTACCCTTTTTCTACTGGACGTACAGACAAGAGAAGATTCTTCATGAGGTCGTAAATTTTCGGACCACAAACGGTGAGGAGAACTGCCCTGCACTTAACTGCGTAGGCCTCTGCCTCCATGCCGTTGGCCACAAAATACTGATCCAGGCGGTCGACAAAATCCACCCAATCCTCGCCCTCCACGAATCTCTCCAGGATTCCAGCAGTGCCCATTGTGCATGCGAAGTTTCTTAAATTACCTCGTCGCCAATTGTAAAGATTCAAGAGTCTGGTTACTGTAAACTCACTCAGGTGCAACCTGATCCATCTTTATTCCAGCCCAAGAGTGCCAGCTTGACAGACACCCAGCTTATATACAGGTGACCAAGCACACATGCCTCATGCGTACAGCCCGATGAACTCCGACCACGGCGCCCTCTGGTGTCTGGTGACCCCCAAGCATTAATACATAACACAGGGGAAGCGAGAAAGCCTGTGGAAGTTGATGGTCTTGTCTCTTTGCTCCGCAGGACGACCTGTCGTATTTGATGAGGTCCCACACCCTGTGGAAGAGGACATCTGCTAGCTGTTGCATGAACGCCCTCGTATCTCCCTGGCTGACATTGCACACATCTCTAGTGGATGACTTGAAGGAAATTGAGCCATAGCAATTAAAGGTCGTGATCACCTTCCATTTCACAGGTGGCCAGTAGCTTCTCTGATGAAGCACAGTCTGCAAGGACCCTCCGACTGCTGCTGGTATAACATTCATTCCCAGGGGGCAGGAGATAGCAGTGGTGCAGTCTCTGGACATGGTGCCTCACATGTCGTGCCTCTTGCCTCTGCTCCTCCTCCTCCTCTTTGTCCATGATAATGCAGAATAGAGGACTGCCCAGCGGGAAGACCATTGCAACCCTTTGTCCTTCTGAATGTGTTAAGAGGAGTCGGGGCCTCTGAAAGTATTACCTTTAGATACAGGACTCGGGATGGCAAAAACTGTAGATCTCAATCCAAGAGAAAAATCTGAGAGATCAACTCCAGAGTGCAGAGGTGAAGCTCCACAGCTTTAATGGTCTTCCCAGACAACCAAGGGTCCACCTGCACAATTGCGTTTCAGTTTAGTGGCCGCGACGAGAAAATGAATTAAAATCAAGGAAATTTGCAATCGCTATTGACATGAATAGGCGCAGAGCCATGATCACCTTTTCACTTTCAGCAAGGGTTTTGGTGGAGGGGTGCAAAATTCCCCAGGAAATTATAGTATAGCATGAATAATGGCTATACTATAATTTCCTGGGACTTTTGAACTGAAGAATACCCTACATCGTAGATACACCATTCCAATGGAACAAGTCTGCAGGAAATTCACACCTAACATTTCAGGAACTAAAGTTTTCCCAGTTTTCAAGAACTTTGTTACTCTACAACATTTTTACAATAAAATTCTGTGTGTGTGTGTGTGTGTGTGTGTGTGTGTGAGAGAGTCATGTATGTCAAGTCGGTCATCTACGTCATGACTTTTGAGCCATGGACCATTTTCTCCTTTTTCACTGGTTAAGTGGTTAAGTCTGCTTTTCTTCTTTCTCCGTGGTAACCACTCGAGACCTTTCTCACTGATTTTAATTTTCACTCCAGTCACATTACAACAAGAAAGGCTACCATGTCGCAATCAGTTTCAAAGAACCAAAAAGATTCCGTCCTCATCAAGGCTTAGACTAAGAAGAAAGTTTGTATTAAGTGTCACTTTAAATATTGTAAATTGAGTTGAATGTATTATCAAACACCTGGGAGTGAATTGCTTAAGAAATTACCGACACAAATCTGCAACTTCATTTAAGCATGCTGCTATATATAGGCCTGGGCTTCCAAGAGCCTTGGACTCTTTTAAGGAGCTTTCATCTCACACTCTACCATTCCCACATTCACTGCCACCCCACATATGGGGCCCAAGTTTCCACACGATAAAAAACGGGCGCCCCTCCGGAAAAAAACCGGGCGATTCTGGAGCGCCCTGCAGCTCCATGTCTGCTTGGCGCGGCGCCCAGGGGGCGGAGCCTACCATTCGCGCTGATTTTGTAAGTGGGAGGGGGCGGGTACCATTTAAATTAGTTTTTTTCCTGCCGGCAACGCTGTGCGTGCGCGTTGGAGCGTTCGCGCACGCGCAGTGTGAAGGAAATATTGGCACTCGGCCATTTTTGTCGTTCTTTGTAGCTGTTTAATTTTGAACATTTTTTAATAAAAGCACATCACATCAGCACTGAGGCTTCTTGCAGCAGTGAGAAGGCTGCAGGAAGCCTCAGAAAGTTGAGGCAGCCGTTTCCGTCCCCCCCCCCCCCCCGCAGGAACGAACAGCTGCCCCCCCCCCAAGCGGGAACGGCTTCCTCCTCCCCCCCCCCCCCCCCCCCCCCCCCCGCGGGAACGAACGGCTGCCTCAACTTGTGAGGCTGCCTGCAGCATTCTCCCTGGCTGAAGCACTTTCACACAGGTAGGAAGATGGTTTATTTAATCTTTTCTTTGCTTATAAATGTTTATTCAGGTTGGATTTATTTGTATAATATTTGTATAAGTATAAATAAGGATTTATTATAGAATTTAATGACTTCCCTTCACCCCCCCCCGCCCCCACCTCGTTCTGGACGCCTAACTTGTAACCTGCGCCTGATTTTTTAATGTGTAGACAAGGTTTTTCCAGTTCTACAAAAATCTTCACTTGCTCCATTCTAAGTTAGTTTGGAGTACGTTTTCACTGTGGAAACTTTGAAATCAGGCGTCAGTGGCCGGACACGCCCCCTTTTGAAGAAAATATTCTGTTCCAAAGTGAAACTGTTCTAACTGACTAGAACTGCAAAAAAAAAAATGTGGAGAATTGCGATTTCTAAGATAGTCCGTTCTCCACCAGTTGCTCCTAAAAATCAGGCGCGAATCATGTGGAAACTTGGGCCCATAGGTCCAGCTTTGCTCCAGTTGTCCTTTTGCTCGCTCACACACACATCCCAGTCTCTCTGGCTCTGCTCCCTCCTTCACATTTCCAGCACTGACCTGGCTCTGGTGGGTACACATACTAGGGTTTTGTTGCCATCCGTTT
The DNA here is from genome assembly GCF_044704955.1 of Pristiophorus japonicus. Classification (NCBI taxonomy): domain Eukaryota; kingdom Metazoa; phylum Chordata; class Chondrichthyes; family Pristiophoridae; genus Pristiophorus; species Pristiophorus japonicus. The sequence continues at coordinate 40,891,134 of NC_091988.1, read as the reverse complement.
CTGCAACCTGGTAGCAGGATGGTGACTGGCCTCTTTATTTCAAGTATTGTTCAGCACAGCTACAGGGAGCTGCACCTGCTGCTTCATCTTTGAATATGCTTTAAATGTGGATAATACCAGTGCTGTCAAAAGATTTAAAATGAACCAACTGGAGATGAGGTTTTACACATTTCTGTACTCCTGCACCGAGGTTTTGCTCTGGTCTTTATTTCAGAACCAGGCAATTTAAACAAAGTTCTGTAAGGCTGACATTGGTTCTGTATAAATGCAGTCTTTCTCCACATTTGAGTTGTTGGAGGAATAATGCTAATCTTTATGAAAATTAGTATTAATCGGAGAAATTTTGCAGTCCCTTTCGCTATTCTCTCAGAGCCATGCAATTAAAAAAATCACCATTGGAGCAGATCAGGGGCCGAAGTTGGTGGACCGCGCAATTCTCGGCAGCCTCGCGGTGGTCGGTCAATCTTCACCGCCCGGTACCGCGGATTGCTGGCGGTGCGTCAGCGGAGTGCAATGGACAGTCTGGTCCGGCGGCGCAGGGTAAGTTGTCTGGGACTCGGGGCTCTTCGGGTCCCGAGTTCTGCGCACGCACGCTCTTCCATCGACCTCTGAACCCCCACCCCCCCCGCCCCAGAAGAGCAGTCCGGAGGCCAGAGACTGCCGACGTCGGATCGCAAGTAAGTGTCTCCAGTGAAGTTTAGATTTTTAATTGTTTTATGCAGTGTTTTTGATGTATTTATAATATATTATTTTATTTATCATGTTTTTCTGGGTGGGGGGGGAGTGTAGGGGATAGATCTGGGGGAGAAGGACTAGATCTCTGGGGATGGGATTAGATCTCTGGAGGGGATTAGATATCTGGGGAGGGGGGATTAGATCTCTGGGGGGGAGGACTAGATCGCTGGGGGAGTGGAGGAACATTGTAGTTTACATACCACTGACATGCCATCGGCACAAAACCACCTTTTTTCAGACGGCGTGCAGCTCCGGTGGTATGTCGGCGGTATGCTACCAATGTTGGACTTTTGGGCAGTCTGAAGGGTGCTCGGTGTGGGCGGTATGTTGCTGATGAATTTCCCGCAGGGCGGTATGTGGGCGTTATGTGGGTATTTTTTGAACAATTTGGCGATTTGGGGCGGGATATCTAACAATTTCGGCCCTACTGCCTTGAATGTATTTGAGTAAAGTTTAAAACTGAAAAAAAGCTTTCACTAAGTTTTGCACGGGTCACACTGGTATTTGTAGATTCACTATTAATGCATTGGGGCCTGGATACTGGTCAAATTTTAATTTCAGCCAAATATGGTTCCTATAATTATTTCATAGAAGACTATTGTTATATCTTGAATAAAGAGTCAGACTAGATACTGCAAGCTCAAAGTAAGGTGTGACCGTAGTCCTTTATTACAGATTTCAGAGTGCCTCTCCAGCCTGTGATGCCTCCTTATATACAGGTGCTCCCAAGGGATTGTGGGGTCCCTTGGGACTCCAGGGGATAAGCCCTCTGGTATTTACAGGTTTACATACATAACAACACTTCCCCCGCCCCCCCCCCACCCCCCTCCCCAAAGTCAATTGTGTAACTATTTACAATGTCAATCGATCTGGGGCCTTCCTTTCCCTGGTTGATCGTTTCGGTGCAAATGCTGGTTTTGGTGAGTCGTTTGTTGGGCCCTTGCTGGGCTGCTGTGCTGCTGGGCTTGCTGGGCTGCTGGGGATGGTGAGTCCTGCTGGGCTGCTGCGGGTGATGGATTCTGCTTTGTGGTCAACCGTTGGGTTGGTTGCCACTTGTGTGTGTGTTGGAGGGTCGAAAAAGGTAGAGTCTATTGTGGGTTGTTTTGGATAGTACATAAATCTGAGTTTGGTTTGGTCCAAGTGTTTTCTGCAGGTGAGTCCATTTGAGAGTTTGACCACAAACACCCTACTCCCCTCTTTGGCCAAAACAGTGCCAGGAAACCACTTGGGACCTTGTTCATAGCTCAACACAAATTCAGGATCATTTATCTCAATTTCATGTGACATATTTGCACGATCATGATATGTATTCTGTTGAAGCCACCTGCTCTCTACCTGTTCGTGTAGATCAGAGTAGACTAACACGAGCCTTGTCTTAAGTGCCCTTTTCATGAGCAGTTCAGCGGGAGAGACCCCAGTGAGCGAGTGGGGTCTTGTGCAGTAACTAAACAAGACTCGGGATAAGCGAGTCTGCAGTGAGCCTTCAGTTACCTCCTTCAAGCTCTGCTTGATTGTTTGAACTGCTCGTTCTGCCTGACCGTTGGACGCTCGTTTAATCGGGGCAGATATGACATGTTTGATCCCATTGCGGGTCATGAACTCCTTGAACTCGACACTGGTAAAGCACGGCCCATTGTCACTTACAAGGACATCTGGCAGGCCGTGCGTGGCTAACGTGGCCCGTAGGCTTTCAATGGTGGCAGCGGACGTGCTTGCCGACATTATCACACATTCGATACATTTGGAGTACGCATCTACAACCACTAAGAACATTTTTCCCAAGAATGGGCCTGCATAGTCGACATGGATCCTGGACCACAGTTTGGAGGGCCAGGACCATAAACTTAGTGGTGCCTCCCTGGGTGCATTGCTTAACTGTGAACACACATTACATTTGTGCACGCAGGACTCTAAGTCTGCATCGATACCGGGCCCCCACATGTGGGATCTGGCTATCGCTTTCATCATTACGATGCCTGGGTGGGTGCTGTGGAGATCACTAATGAAAGTGTCCCTGCCCTTTTTTGGCACCACTACCCGATTACCCCATAGGAGGCAGTCTGCCTGTATAGATATTTCATCTCTGCGCTGCTGGTATGGCTTTATTTTTTCCTGCATCTCTGATGGGACACTAGTCCAACTCCCGTGGAGCACACAGTTTATTTATTAAGGACAGTAAGGGGTCCTGGCTCGTCCAGGTTTTAATCTGTCGGGCGGTAACAGGTGATTGCTCACTCTCGAATGCTTCCATTACCATGACTAAATCTGCGGGCTGTGCCATCTCCACCCCTGTGGTGGGCAATGGCAGCCTACTGAGAGCATCGTCACAGTTTTCTGTGCCTGGCCTGTGGCGGATGGCATAGTTGTATGCGGACAATGTGAGCGCCCACCTCTGGATGCGGGCCGATGCATTCGTATTTATCCCCTTGCTTTCAGAAAAGAGGGATATACGCGGCTTATGGTCAGTTTCCAATTCAAATTTGAGTCCGAACAGATATAGTTGCATTTTCTTTACCCCATAAACACATGCTAACGCTCCTTATTCGATGATACTGTAGGCCCTCTCAGCCTTAGACTTCTGGATGCATAAGCAACTGGTTGCAATTTCCCAAATTCATTAGCTTCTTGTAATACACACCCGACCCCGTACGACGACGCATCACATGCTAGTACCAAAGGCTTACATGGATCGTACAACATGAGCAATTTGTTTGAACATAACAGTTTCCTAGCTTTCTCAAAGGCATTTTCTTGGCTTTTACCCCATACCCATTCATCTCCTTTACGCAGTAAAGAGTGCAGGGGTTCTAACAATGTGCTAAGACCCGGTAAGAAGTTACCAAAATAGTTCAGTCGTCCTAGAAACAACTGCAGCTCTGTCACGTTCTGTGGTCTCGGTGCGTTCTTGATTGCCTCAGTCTTCGAATCGGTGGGCCTGATGCTGTCCGCCGCGATTCTTCTCCCCGGGAATTCCACTTCAGGCACCAGTAAAACGTACTTGGAGCGTTTTAGCCTGAGCCCCACACGATTAAGCCGAATAAGAACCTCCTCCAGGTTCTGCAGGTGCTCGACGGTGTCCCAGTTCCAGCGTATCTTTCCCAGCCAGCTCCTGCCGAACAGCATGGGGCCATCGCCCGGTACCACCCAGAGTGGTAACTCGTGCACCGCTCCATCGTAGGAGACCTTTACGGTAGCACTGCCGATTACGGGAATCAGTTCCTTTGTGTACGTTCTCAGTTTAGTGCGAATGGGAGTCAGGACTGGCCTTGAAGCCTTGCTGCACCACAATTTATCGAAAGTCTTTTTGCTCATTATGGACTGCCTTGTGCCCGTGTCCAGCCCCATGGACACTGGGAGTCCATTTAATTCAACCTTCAGCATTATCGGGAACACTTTGTGGTAAATGTGTGCACTCCATATACCTTTGCCTCCTTGGTCTGAGGCTCTGGTTCGTCATGATCCACCGTGGATCTGCCCTCCTCTGCAACATGGTGGTTTGCAGGATTAGCAGGGTTTGCAGCTCGTCTGCACATACGTTGGAGGTGTCCCATTGTTCCACAGCCCTTGCAAACGTATCCTTTGAAGCATCATGAATGGAAACGATGATCATCCCCGCAGCGCCAACAAGGTGTTAATAGCTTTGTATTCACCATCCTTGATGGTGGACTCTGAGTCATCTGCGGACGTGCAGCTGCAGGCGTGTAATTCCTGCGCTGTACATTTCGATTCGAAAACAACGTTACTTTGTTCACAGTACTTGCAGCAGCACTAGTGTGCTGAGAAATTTGTTTAGTATTGTCATTGGTGGCGATAAATGCCTGGGCTATCGCTATGCCTTTACTCAAGGTTGGGGTCTTTACAGTCAAAAGTTTGTGAAGTATTACTTCATGGCCAATGCCAAGTACAAAGAAGTCCCTGAGTATTTGCTCCAAGTGTCCCTCAAATTCGCAATGTCCTGCAAGGTGCCTTAGCTCGGCGATGTAGCTCGCCACTTCCTGGCCTTCAGACCTCTTGTACATGTAGAACTGATACCTCGCCATCAGAACGCTTTCCTTTGGGTTTAGATGCTCCCGGACCAGTGTGCACAACTCATTGTACGACTTGTCTGTGGGTTTCGCCCTTCTCCTTCCAACTCATTGGCCATGAAGTATTGGTCGAGTCACTCCACGAAGGTTTCCCAATCATCTACCTCCGAAAATTTCTCCAGGATGCCCACGGTTCTCTGGGGTGGGGTTCGTCATCTTTATCTTGCCGCCAGTTGTTATGTCTTGAATAAAGAGTCAGACTAGATACTGCAAGCTCAAAGTAAGGTGTGACCGTGGTCTTTTATTACAGATCTGAGTGCCTCTCCAGCCTGTGAGGCCTCCTTATATACAGGTGCTCCCAAGGGATTGTGGGATCCCTTGGGACTCCAAGGGCTAAGCCCTCTGGTGGTTAGACATGGAATTTACAGGTTTACATACATAATAACTATGCTGTTAGAAAATTAGTTATGATCATCTGACCAGGGCTTTGCAGTCATTAGCACTAGTGAACGGGACTAAACACATTATATTACCTTAAATTATATTTCAAATCTCTTTATACTCATATTGGCTAATAAGAACAACTTCTGCATTTGTGCCTAGATACACCCACAATCTGGGTGCATACAAATTACATGGCTTAAACGATTGCGGAATTTTGGTTGTAAGCGCGTAACTACAATAGTCCAAGTCGCCTCGATTTTTCATGTCCGTCCACCAAACCCTCCGTCTGAACAAATCTCTGCCACAAGACGGGTCACGCTTCTGACTCTCAAATGCGAGTCTCCTCCAATTGCATTGGTTCGGGGTGTCTCAACTTGGGCCCAGATTTTCAGGCGCGGCAGGAAACAAAGTTTTTTTTTTCTGGTCATTTAATTGCAGTATTTTGTGTTTATTAAATAACATTATCCTCACTGAGACCTGATTTATATTTTCTGTTTCTTAATGTCATAAGTTGAAGTCACATGAAAATTTAAGAGCTTTCCCAATTGCAGGTTCCTATACATGCTGTGCCTGTTGTGCATGAATGATGGTTAAATTAGTCTAATTTGCGTCCAAGGAGGAACTCCCAGGCTTGGGATTGATTTTGCTCAACGTTCTTTCATTTATTCCATATACGACTTTATGAAGGCATATAGCGCTTTGCTGCCTGTGGTTTGGGTTCACATCTCTCTAATTACGGGTCAGTTGTGCATGTTTTGGGAGTACGTATGCTTATTTCAGTTTGGAGACTGCTACCTGAAGCTTATTAAGTGTGATCAGCTGTGGAGCAAGTAGTCTGCTATTAGTGTTGTGGTACTATGACTTTGCTTAATAATCAATAGGCAAGAAAGACATTGATAAATTTGAAATTTTGGTGAACAGCTATTGATTTATGCAAACTAAGGTGGGCTGAAGGGGTTTTGGTTGAATACATTTTTAGCATGTGAAACAACATTTCACTTATCTTTCAGTTGCTTCCTGGCAAGCTTCTACAATTTCTTAACCAGCGTATGTGTTCAGATCTGCTGAACATCTGTTGGATTTTCATGGGTAGTGTTTGAATTCATGAGGCTTCATTTCACTTCACTGCGGTATTTAATAAACATGTTCCACGCGCCTACGGTTTTCTTGGGTGGCCCAGTACTGTGATCTATTTTTTTCAGGAAGGGGTAGTTTTTGCACTACTGAGGGTTCAGTGGCAGGGGGCTATCATGTAATTTTAGACGCAGTCCCATTGCAATCAATTTGTCATATAATGTTACATTAACAGTGTCAGCTACAAGTACAGTACCGTTGGAATCTTGAGACCATCATTTATTTTAATATATTATAGATGGCTGTATTTGCATTTGTCTTCACAAAGGAAGCAGATTATGTGAAGGTTACACTAAAACAGGAGAGGCAAGTTATGGACAGGATAGTAATAGATAGAAAAGACTTACTAAAAAGATTAGCATTACTGAAAGTTGATAAGTCACCTGGTCCAGATGGAATACATCCTTGGTTGCTAAAAGAAGCAAAGGTAGAAATAGCAGAGACATTGGTCACAATCTTTCAATTATCATTGGATACAGGAGTAGTCCAGGAGGGTTGCTAATGTCATACCACTATTCACAAAAGGGGAGAGGAATAAACCAGAAAACTAAAAGGAAAAGACTGACTTGTATTTATATAGCGCCTTTCACGACCACCAGACGTCTCAAAGCACTTTACGCCAGTGAAGTATTTTTGGAGTGTGGTCACTGTTGTAATGTGGGAAATGCGGCAACCAATTTGCACACAGCAATGTCCCACAAACAGCAATGTGATAATGACCAGATAACCTGTTTTTGTTATGTTTATTGAGGGATAAACATTGGCCAGAACACCAGGGATAATTGCCCTGCTCTTCTTCAAAATAGTGCCATGGGATCTTTTACGTCCAGGGACTTGAACACATAAATTTAGGCTGACATTCCAGTACACTGTCAGAGGTGCCGTCTTTTGGATGAGATGTTAAACTGAGGCCCCATCTGCTCCATGTGTTCAAGTCCCTGGAGTTAGATGTGAACTCACAACCTTCTGACTCAGGCGAGTGTGCTACCCACTGAATTACAGCTGACACACTACAGACCAGTCAGACTGACATCGGTGGTTGGGAAGATATTGAAAACCATTATTAGGAACAAAATAAACACTCAATTGGAAAGGCTGGGGTTAATCAAGGAGAGCCAGCATGGATTTGTTAAAGGCAAATCGTATCTGATTAAATTAATTGAATTCTTTGATGAGGTTACAGAGAAAGTTAATCAAGGTAGTACAGTAGATGTATATATGGACTTTTGGAAGGCATTCGACAAAGTGCCACAGAGGACGTTTATTAAAAAGATGGTGGTAAGGAGAAAGTGGGGTATGGATACATAGTTGGCTCAATGACAGGACGCAAAGGGTGGTGGTGGTTGGATGTTTTTCAGACTGGGTGGTGGTTTGCAGTGGTGTTCCCAAGGATACGTTTTGGGTCCATTACTCTTGCAATTTTTATAAACTACCTAGACTTGGGTGTAAGGAGCAGCATTATTAAGAACATAAGAAATAGGAACAGGAGTGGGCATTCAGCCCTTCGAACCTGTTCCACCATTCAATGAGTACCATCGGAGCAGGCCGGGGAGCGGAAGGAGCAGTGTGACAGCCTAGCCCAGCAGTCTGCGTGTCCCCCAGCCTGCGAGCACCATCAGAGCAGGCCAGGGAATGGAAGGAGCAGTGTGGCGGCCTACCACTCCAGGGAGCAGCACGTGCTGGAGCAGGAGAGCAACAGCAATGAAGAGTGATGTCATCAAGGTCCAGGTCGGTGATTGGAGCGTGGGCAGGTACTGCAGGAGTGGCGAGGTCGGGGCGAAGGAGCGGCGAGAGATTGTAGAGGGATGTGATCGAGGCCCAGGAGAGGCGCGAGTTCAGGGTCCAGAAGAGGCGAGGGCCCAGGGGCAGCACGGGCCAGCCCACACTGCGATATGTGTGTGCACTGGGTCCGTGCAGCAGAGCAGTTGTCTTGGTTAATCCTTGCTACTGGACCAAGACCTAGCTCTGTCAAGCCCGTGTGGTGGCTGGTGTGCAACGGCCACCACACGTTAAAAAAATCCACACACAGGCATCTTCCACCCTTCAAGATTTAGTTCGGACCTGGAATTTTAGGTCCTATATTGAAACACCTGTGAACTTTTTGACGTGGAAGCAAGTCATCCTCGATTCGAGGGATTGCCAATGATGATGATGGATGATCTTCTACCTCAATTCCATCTTCTCGCATCATCCCCACATCCCTTCAGTCCTTTAATATCCAAAAATCTAAAGTTTGCAGATGATATGAAACTTGGCAAAGTAGCAGAGATGAGGATAGGTATAGGCTTCAGGATGATGTAGACAGCATGGTGAAATGGGCAGAAGCATGGCAGATGAGTTCAATGTGGAGAAGTGTGCAGTGATACACTTTGGGAGGACTAATATGGAAAGACAGTATATAAATGGCACGATTTTTAAAACTGTAGCTGAGCAGATGGACCTTGGTGTCCATATGCACAAATCCTTAAAGGTGGCAGGGCGCATTGATAAGGTGGTTAAAAAAGCATATGGGTTACTTGGGTTTATAAATAGGGGAATAAACTATATAAGCAAAGAGATCATACTTGAACTTTGTAAATCACTGGTTCGGCCTCAACTGGTGTATTGTGGACAATTCTGGGCACCACACTTCAGGAATGATGTAAAGGCATTAAAAAGAGTGCAGAGGAGGTTTACCAGGGATGAGGAAATTCAGATATGAGGAGAGGTTGGAAAAGTTAGGACTGTTCTCCTTGGAACCGAGAAGATTAGGAGGTGACCTATTGGAGGTTTTCAAGATGATGAGGGATTTTGATAGAATTATTCGAGAAGTATTATTCCCTGTGGTGAGTGGGTCAATAACAAGAGGTCATACAGTCAAAATCGTTGGCAAAAGATCTAGAGGGGAGATGAGATTTTTTTTACTCAGAGTTGAATCTGGAACGCTCTACCTGAAAAGGTGGTGGAAGCTGATTCCATAACTAATTTTAAAAAGGAGTTGAACAGGTAACTTGAGGACGAGGAACTTACAGGGTTACAGACAAAAAACGGGGATGTGGGACTAAGCACGACCTGCTCTTTCAAGGAGCCAGCACAGTCACAACAGGCCAAATGGCCTCCTTCTGTGCTGTACATTTCTATGATTCTGTGATATGCTTTAATAATTCCTAACGAATGAATGTTACCGATGAATGCATGTGTGAAATGTGATTCATGAAACTGCATTGTGTATTTTTTTGACATTAATAAATAGCTGGTAGACGATTGTTTATTTCTAAAGTATACATAATATCGACCATATAGTCAGTAAAATTGTTTTATGAACTGCTGGTCATACATTACTGTTGCCCTTTTGAATCATTTATTTCATGGAAGCTTTGTTGCAGTAATAATTTGTTTCCTTCATTTGTTTCCAATGTTTAGGCTGGGAAACTGGCTATCGACCGAGGATGGGCAATCAATGTCGGTAGGTAGCAAAACTTAATTACTGAGAATATCTGTAGGCCATGTACACGTCATTTAGATTTGCATTTTAATTTACTGTCGAGCAAATAATCTGGACTGCTAAAGTGACAAAGAGGGTTGTTTTTATAGTTCATCAGTCAGCTAGCTGAATATAAAGGCAAATGTAAAGTGTGATGAAATGTATTGCAGCAGCTGTGTTTCTAATATCAGGATACACTGGACAAAGTTTCTCGTTTTTACCTCGCCCAGGAGATCACATGGCTCCGGTTGGGATGGAGTGTAGAATGTTTCTATGCAAGGGGTGTCGCAGTTGTGTGGGACGGACTGGTTGGGCTGGGTGCTCTTTGCCTTTCCGCCATTGTTCATTGTTCATAGGTTTATATGTAACCTTCAGGGCTGCTGACCGAGAGCAGTGCGGCTCTTTGTCGGCCGGCACGGACACGGTGGACTGAAATGGCCACCTTCTGCGCTGTAAATTTCTATGTTTGTATGTTTCTAAAGTGAAACCTTATATTAGAAGCTCTGTTATTGCAAATAAATTTCACCAGACTTTCCTGCTATCCTCCTATTTCAGTTGGCTAACTGATGAACTATAAAAACAGCCGACCACCCAGATTATTTGTCCTGCAGTACTTCCAGGTAAATGACTACTGTGGTGACTATTACAGGCATATAATAGCCAGCAATATATATTTTTAAATACTCTAGAGAAAACTTGTAGAAACCAGATTTGTATGACTTGCTCAATTATTTGAATTTAAGATTAAATGTTAAATTTAAGTGTGTCTGCAGTATTTGTTAATCCCAGATGTCCTTTCAGTTGTGATGAAAGTGACACTATTTTCCTTTTCAAGTACAATGAATTGTATACCAAAAAAATCCCATGTTCACTGGCAGTTTCTTAACATCATAAAGCTTTGGGTATGTTTTGAAGACTAAGAAGTGCTATATTTGATGCCGAGCACATTCGAATTACCACATAAAAACAGAAAATGCTCGAAATCTCAGCGGGCGAGGCAGCATCTGTGGAGAAAAAAACCAAGTTAACGTTTCAGGTCGAAGACCCTTCGTCAGAACTGGCAATAGTTCGAAATGTAACAGATTCTTAAGGAAGTGCAGGGGCACTAAAAGGGGAGGAGTGGTGGAAAGGGTGATAGAGTGGAAGTCAGAAGAAATTTGAGAGACAAAGGGGATGATGGGCTGAATTGAAATGGTAATAGCACAGGTTAGGAAACAAAAGGTGAATCTAGATAGGGTGTGATTGGCACAATGATTATCAGCTTCCACGGAAAACAGAGAGAAACAAACTAAAAATAAAGAAGTGCGGTGGGGGGGGCGGCGGGGGAGGGGAGTTTTTGTTAAAAAAGAAAGCAAGGAAAGGGAACAAAATGTGAGGCAGAGATTATGGTCTGAAATTGTTGAACTCAATGTTGAGTCCTGAAGGCTGTAAAGTGCCTAAACGTAAGATGAGGTGCTGTTCCTCGAGCTTATGTTGAGCTTCATCGGATCATTGCAGGAGGCCGAGGACAGAGAGGTCAGAGTGGGAGTGGAGCGGAGAATTAAAGTGACAGGCGACCGGAAGCTCAGGGTCACCCTTGCGGACTGAACGGAGGTGTTCCTCTGACATGTGCTTCTGATATGTCATCCTTTTTCTTAAACCGAGGATTCCCCTCTACCTTGTCTCCTCTACATTGGGGAGACCAAACGCAGATTGGGTGACCGCTTTGCGGAGCACCACCGCTCAGTCCGCAAGGGTGACCCTGAGCTTCCGGTCGCTTGTCAATTTAATTCTCCGCTCCATTCCCACTCTGACCTCTCTGTCCTCGGCCTCCTGCAATGTTCCGATGACGCTCAATGCAAGCGCGAGGAACAACACCTCATCTTTCGTTTAGGCACTTTACAGCCTTCCGGACTCAACATCGAGTTCAACAATTTCAAACCATAATCTCTGACCACATTTTGTTCCCTTTCCTTGCTTTCTTTTTTAACAAACACTCTTCCCACCCCCCACCCCCCCACTTCTTTATTTTTAGTTTGTTTCTCTGTTTCCCGTGGCAGCTGGTAATCATTCTCCCATTCACAACCTATCTAGACTCATCTTTTGTTTCCTAACCTGTGCTATTACCATCTCAATTCGGCCCATCATCCCCTTTTGTCTCTCAAATTTCTTCTGCCTTTCACCCAATCACAGACCTGCCCTTTTGTTCTTTCCTCCCCCCCCCCCCCTTTTCAGGGCCTCAGCACTTAATAATAATAACTTTTATTTATATAGCGCCTTTAACATAGTAAAACGTCCCAAGGCGCTGCACAACAGTGTTACAGACAAACAGATAAAGTTGACACCGAGCCACAGAAGAAATTAAGGCAGATAATCAAAAGCTTGTTTAAAGAGTTAGGTTTAATGAACGTCTTAAAGGAGGAAAGAGAGGTAGCGAGGTAGAGAGGCATAGAGGTTTAGGGAGGGAGTTCCAGAGCTTGGGGCCGAGGCAGTTGAAGGCATGTCCACCGATGGTTGAGCAGTTGTAATGAGGGATGTTCAAGAGGCCAGAATTTGAGGAGCACAGACATCTTGGGGATTGTGAGGCTGAAAAAGATTACAGAGATAGGGAGGGGCAAGTCCATGGAGTGATTCGTAAGCAAGGGTGAGAATTTTGAAATCAAGGCTGTTTAACTCGGAGCCAATGTAGGTCAGAAAGCACAGGGGTGATGGGTGATCTTGACTGAAGAATCACTTCCTTAAGAATCTGTTACATTTTGAACTATTGCCAGTTCTGACGAAGAGTCTTCGACCTGAAACGTTAATCTATTTCTCTCTCCACAGATGCTACCTGACCCGCTGAGAATTCCAGCATTTTCTGTTTTTATTTCAGATTCCAGCATCCACAGTATTTGGCTTTTGTATTTGCATTGTCGTACATCATTTCAGAGCACCCCAGCAGTCCGGAGAGAAGTGTGGTGGCTGCATTTGTCTTAGTTCCCAGTACATTTATCAAAGGATTTTTTTGGAAATATATTCGAAGTACCTGTTAAACAATTCAAGCTGACATTTCCAAGGTGAAGTTCACAAATATGATTTTAGCCTGCCTTTCTTTGAACATTCCTTTAATAAATACATTTTCACAACAAATTAGGAATAGAACATCCAATAAACATTTTTGAAAGAGGAAAAACCTGCCTTTATATACAGGTTGAATCTCTTTTATCCAGAACTCCCTTATCCAGAACCACCCCTCGTCCAGAACCATTCCCGGCCACCAGGTGGTGCATGCGCAGAACTCCGACATGAACAAATTGAGCAAATTGGAGTCCTTCCTCGCTGCGTCTGTCGCAATCGCTGGCCTGACCCCTTATCCAGAACACGCCAGTTCCCAAGGGTTGCGGATAAGGGAAGTTCAACCTGTATTGCCTTTATGTCTTCAGATTGTCCAAAAGAGCAGCACAGCCAATTAAATACTTTTGAACTGCAGTCACTGTTATGAAGAGAAATGCTGTAGCCAATTTGTACACAGTAAGCACCCAAAAATGACAGTGAGATAAAGGTCCAGGCAATCTGTTTTTGGTGATGTTGATTGAGGGATTAATGTTGGCTAGAACATTAGAACATTATGCTTCTTTGAATTGTTCCATGGGATCTTTTACGTCCATTTGAGAGGACAGACAGTACCTCGGTTTAACCACCGAATGGTGGTACTTCCAAAAGTGCAGCACTCCCTCAGTAATGAACTGGAGTGTCAGCCTGGATTGTGTACTCACATTTTTGGAGTGAGCCACGGAACCATTTGACACCTTGTTAAATTTAAATAGCTCATTTCCTTTCACAACTCACCTGTGACTTCACTGTGCATGCATTACATGCTCATATTTACTCCTAGCAGAAAAAACATGTTCCATTGCTATCCACTTAGTTGTTGTCCTTGATACTTACAAAAATAGTTTTTGATGTTGAAGTGCCAATAGGCTTATTAATTATTCATAAATTCTAAATGTTTCAGTAAGTCATCTCAGTTGATTTAATCATTTTGCGGTAAATATAAACTTGTGCATAGAGCATTTTTGCATTTTAACAATTTCAAAGTTCAATTTTGTAGGTCTTACAATAATCAGTGCTTTCCTTTCATTAGGTGGCGGCTTTCATCATTGCTCAAGTGAACAAGGAGGAGGGTTTTGTGCTTATGCTGACATAACTTTGGCAATTAAGGTGAGAATATGGAGTAAATGAATGTGAAATTTTGTATCTGACTATAAGATACTATGTTGCAAAATGTGAATATTAATTGGATCTATAAGGTGGAACTCGTATTAATTGTAATTAGATATGAATATAAAATGCATTTTAATTATTATTACAATACAAATGTTAATTTATTTAACCCTAACCCAAATGTAAAATCCTCAGACTAGCTTCCTTCCGTGTCGTAATTTTTCTATGATTCTAGATCCGAGGAAAATAAATGTCTTCTTAGATTGGATGATTTTTTTTAGCTCTGGTTTTGTTAAAATAAACACTAATATTACAGTAATAGAGATGCACCAATGTCACTCAAAATAATTTCCAGATCTGTAACTCTGATGCTAAACTACTGAAGAAATTTGTTAATTTCAAATGTTTTTAAAACTTGAATTTTGCTTATTCTGGCATACTTATTTCCCTCTGATAACAGCAAAGCAAATTAATGGGGGGAAAGTCTCAATCAAAATGATCCGTGTTCCAAGTGTTATCGTTTTGCTGCAGGCTAAATCTGAAAGGTTAACTTGCATTGAACTTCTTCCTTTTCAATGCAAATATAATGTTTTTAAAGATATTAGCCTGAACATTACTGTGAGCGATGTTACCATACATGCTTAATCCATTTATATTGAATTCCTCTGCTATTTTAATATAAGTACTAAACCATTTAGAAGGAACAGCTGTATGCCTCTGTTAAAACCGTGGTGAGGAATGAGATTCATGTTCATACAATTATGTCACTCAAAATAATTTCCAGCCACCTTTAAATGTGCCATCAACACTCCTTTGTCTACATAGTTTTATTCAGTCTGTATGTATAATGAGTAATGATGCAAATCTTGTAAATTTTGTTAGATGTTAGCGACTTTGGGACCACATTGAATCTTGTAGCATCACTTTTTTTACATTTCTTATGTACATTTTGTTCACATCTATCTACAATTTTGTTGATCATTCCACTCTATGTTTATCAAGTTCCTTCAGAGCACATGCCTGCAGTGTACATAATCTTCATTATTTTAGTAGTATAATGGTGGAATTAATTTATCTTGATCAAGGATAGATATGGATGAGGAAGGCCATTTGGCCAATCTTTGCTCATCTATCCAGAAAAAAAGCCTATTGTTCACCCATCACAACCTCTATTTTGCTTCCTCTTTTCCTACCCAGAAATCTTCTGCTGATTACATTTTGTATTCATGAGAACTTTACAACTTTAATTCCAAATGTACTATATACTGGTTTGATCCAATGTCTCCTTGTCCTCACGTCACGGTCTAGTTTGAAGTAGTGTGCTGGATATATCTTTACTATACTATTTATTATCCTGTCAGCCTCCATGAGGTCACCTCTTATTAAAGCTGAGGCAGCCCAAATTTTTCCAATCTTTCTGTATGACCCAGTCCTCCCACACCAGGGATCAGGCCTCCCTCCTTTGTGCCTTAGTCACCAGAACTTGAACGAATACTTGATGTATGGTCAGAGCAGAGCACTGTAGTTTAAGTGTGCCGCCTTTGTGCAATGGTAGTCTTGTCTTTCTCAATCATTGGAAAAAAGTTCCACATGATATAAGTTTTTGTAGTCCTAACCCAGTTCCTGGGAACACAAATCAACGATTCAAACCTATTTGTAATTCAGCAGTATTTGAAGCTACATTGACAGTCTCACTCAAATGTTACAGTGATGCTTAATCTAGGAAATGGAAGTGTAACAATTCGGGGGTGATTTGGAGGTTTGGATTAACATGCATTGTTTGGGCAGAGCAGAGCTTTTTACTGTGCTTCTGGTTTGTGGTGCACTGGCCTTTATGGCCTGATGCTGACACTGGACGTCAAAAGTTGAATAATGATAATTCTCCAGTATTGACATCCTTAATATTGACAATAAAACAATTCAGCAAAAAATACATTTCTTTGTGCATGCACTTTATTATATGCCATATAGATATGTGTATATTTAGCAGTTAGCAACTTCATTACACATTATCATTACAACTTTGGAATCTATATCCGCTGTCTGAAAATCAAAATTCATTTTCAACATTTTATTTATTAGAGCACATTATAGGTTCAACATAAATTGCTCAATTTAACCACTTGACCAGTTGAGACAATCTGGTAAAATACTCTGTCCCCGTTGATCTGTCCCTCTTATTTGAGTAAATGTAAGGTGGAATCTGTCCGGATCTGATACCTGTCTCTTATTGTTTGGGCAGTACAAAGGAAACTTTGCGCAATTGCCAAGATTGGCAAAAGCTGTACTGGGAATGGCTGGTTATTGCCGATATCCCACACTGCACTGAAGTAACTCGGCCCATTTTTACAGGGTCAGCTCATGGAGAAGTTTCAAACGTTTTTTTTTAATTAAAAATATTACAATTATCATTTTTGTGCAAATGTCAGTAATGCTATAATGTGCCCTTTGTTGAAAGGAACTGATGAGTATGGCAGGACAAGAAAGTTTTATGATGGAATAAGATCATATTCTCTCAGAGACGGGTGTCAAGTGTCCACAATCATCTATCATTTTTTTTTGGAAGAATGGGAACCATCTTGTTTTATGGCTTATAATGACACTGGTATGCAGATTTGTGTCATTGAACTGAAACCCGACTACCAGTATTATACCAGAGACAGCACAGCTGTGAATGCTGCAGTAAGCACATACTGTGGATAATAAAGGCCCTAGAATACTTCACGGACAAGGGATAATAGTGGTGTCCTGACGTGCATTTTAGTGGACACCTTTGCAATATTAATTTCTGTACTGTATAAGCATTCTATTATGATCAAATATTTTTTTTTAATTTTTTGAAATTGCTTGTGCAGAGACACATTTCTACTTTTATAACACACCCTTCTTTCTGCTCCAAGATTTTGTTATTCCTTTTCTGTCCACCTTACATTTACATTTATATTTCCCCGCATTTATTTCAAATCCAAATGGTTACCTCTATTTCAAAGTATGTGACAAATACAAAAAGTATTTTTTATTAATTAGTAACAATATCTGGCTGTTTCCATGTGTCTAGTTCTTTTTTGTTTAAATTTTCTCTGTACTTCATACATTAACAGTATCCTAATTTTTGATGTCATGTACAGTAATTCTATGTGCAGTTATGTAGCTACTTTTGCTTGTGTGTAATTATGACTGTATTTTTGTTGCAGTTTTTGTTTGAGAGAGTGGAAGGAGTGTCTACGGCTATGATCATTGATTTGGATGCACATCAGGTAATTTACCACAAATTTTATATAACTAAGTGGAAAGTGTTTTCTCTTTTTTCTCTCCTGTTTTAGGAACTGAAGCAGGTAATTGACTTGCTGAGGTAATTGGTTTGTAAACATTCATGTCAGAAATGGGCTGATAGGTAGCTAAGTGATTTGTATTGTTATAAATGGTGATGAGAAATGACTTATTTTTGTGATAGAACGGGCTACCTTGTGAATTGGCACAAGAAAAAAAATGTTTCTGATTCGTTGCTACTGGTATTGTAAAATCAAGCGATTGTTCTTTCCCCGACATTGGATTTCCCCAAGCCTAAAAGAGCATTGGTATATTTTTGTGCTTCTTTTTTGTGGCCGTGACTGTGTAAATGGTGACTCACCAGGAGGCGTACAGCAGTAGCCCGGATTGACTGATTGGTGGAGAAATTCGAACTGCGTCCAAAACGGGCACAAAGTCAACAGAGCAACCGCATTTGAATGAAGGCTTCGGAATTCATTCACATTGCCACTTGTGAGCTGTGGGCGCCAAACGGCTATCCAGCTGCAGCTCCCTAGTTGATTGGCTGGCTACTACGCTGAGCTGGTTGGCTGGGCAGAGCAGGTCTGGTCTGAGGGGATGTGGACGGCAGGCGGAAGTCAATCCATAAGCTGGGATGGGGCAGGGCAGGGCCTCGAAAGGGCCATCAGCGGGCCAGAGTTTATTTATGAGCCCATCAGGGAACTCCTGCTTCTCCTGGGCCCACAAAAATAAAAAGTCTAAATTTCAGTCATTCAGGGGCCGCTAGCAGTCACTTTAAGTCCCACTGGTGAGGCCACTCAGTGACTAGTACCATTAAGCAGAACATGCATGGTGTATGCTCTGCCTGTTTGTACCTGAACTTTGCCATCAGGGTCGTACAACCGGCGCAGAACTTTGATTTGTCTATTTAAGCAGCCTATGCCTGTTTCAGGCAGGCTGGCTGCTCACCCGTTTATAAACCTGCCCGAATATAACATCAAGCGGGCCTTGAACATCAGTGGGGCAGCCGAGGTGCCCCTTGATTTTACAACTGCTGGCCGCCCATTTTTCAGGTGAGAAGTGGGCGGCTGTGTGTTTAATTTCTCCCCCATTATTCCTACTGCCTGGTGGTGGTAATCAGCACCTCCACTCTGTACCTTCCCTAGACGAGATGGTGAGATAAGGAATCTACTCTGCAGGGAATTGTGCTCAGAAATGATCTTCTTTTTAACTACGCTATAGTACGTTGTGGAATGACATGCTGAACCATCGTTTACATTTAGTTTTTAGTTCACGTTTTTCCCTTTATTTTAATCAATGCTCACATTAAAACTTTCCACTATATCAAAAATTAATGCTTCCTTTTACATACTCTCATATGTCGAATCATGTTAAGCAGCAATCCATGAAGGGAACATAATGCTGAACTGCATTGCTAATTTGTTTTTTATTCGTCACTGGCAAGGCCTGCAGTCTTTGTGGTGAAGGTACTCCCACAGTGCTGTTAGGGAGAGAGTTCCAGGATTTTGACCCAGTGACAGTGAAGGAACGGCGATATGTTTCCAAATCAGGATGGTGTGTAACTGGGAGGGGGACCTGCAGGTGATGCTGTTCCCATTAGCCTGCTGCCCTTGTCCTTCTAGGTGGTAGAGGTCGTTGGTTTGGGAGATGTTGCCGAAGAAGCCTTGGTGAGTAGCTGCTGTGCATCTTGTAGATGGTAGACACTGCAGCCATGATGCACTGGTGGTGGAGGAAAAGAATGCTTAAGTTGGTGGATGGGGTGCCAATCAAGCAGACTGCTTTATCCTGGATGGTGTCAAGCTTCTATCACACTCATGACTTGTGCCTTGTAGATGGTGGAAAGGAGGTGGAAAGGAGAGTCAGGAGGTGAGACACTCTCCGCAGAATACCCATTGGTCAATGGTGACCACCCCTCCCCCCCAGGATGTTGATGGTGGGGGATTCGGCGATGGTAATGTCATTGAAAGTCAAGGGACAGTGTTAGACTCTCGTTTGTTGGAGATTGTCATTGCCTGGCACTTGTGTGGCGTGAATGTTACTTGCCACTTAGCAGCCCAAGCCTGAATGTCATCCAGGTCTTGCTGCATTATTATCTCAGGTGTTGCAAATGGAACTGAACACTGCAATCAAGCGAACATCCCCACTTCTGACCTGATGATGAAGGGAAGGTCATTGATGAAGCAGCTGAAGGTAGTTGGGTCTAGAACACTGCCCTGAGGAACTCCTGCAGCGATGGTCTGGGGCTGAAATGATTCACCTCCAACTACGACAACCATCTTCCTTTGTGCTAGGTATGACTCCAGCCAGTGGAGAGTTTTCCCCCTGATTCCCATTGACTTCAACTTTACCAGGGCTCCTTGATGTCACACTCGGTCAAATGCTGCCTTGATGTCAAGGGCAATCACACTCAGCTCACCTCTGGAATTCAGCTCTTTTGTCCATGTCTGGCGCTGAGTGATCCTGGCAGAACCCAAACTGAGCATCGGAGAGCAGGTGAGTAAGTGCCGCTTGATAGCACTGTCAACGACACCTTCCAGCACTTTGTTGATGATTGAGAGTAGACTGATGGGGCAATAATTGGGTGGATTGGATTTGTCCTGTTTTTGTGGACAGGACATACATGGGCAGTTTTCCCCTCTTTCGGATAGATGCCAGTGTTGTAGCTGTACTGGAACAGCTTGGCTAGAGGTCCGGCTAGTTTTGGAGCACAAGTCTTCAATATGACAGCCAGGATGTTTTCTGGGGTCATAGACTTCACTGTATCCAGTGTGTCAGTCGTTTCTTGATATCAAGCAGAGTGAATTGAATTGACTGAAGACTGGCTTCAGGAGGAGGCTGATATGGATCATCCACTCGGCACTTCTGGCTGAAGATGGTTGCAAATGCTTCAGCCTTGTGTTTTGCACTCACGTGCTGGTCTCCCCCATCATTGAGGATGGAGATATTCATGGAGCCTCCTCCTCCTGTTGATTGTTTAATTGTCCACCACTAATCACGACTGGATGTGGCAGGACTGCAGAGCTTTGATCTGATCCATTGATTGTGGGATGGCTTAGCTCTGTCTATAGCATGCTGCTTCTGCTGTAGAGTATTCATGTAGTCCTGTGTTGCAGCTTCCCCAAGTAGGCACCTTATTTTTAGGTACATCTGGTGTTGCTCCTGGTATGCTCTTCTGCATTCCTCATTGAACTAGGGTTAATCCCCTGGCTTGATGGTAATGGTAGAGTGAGGGATATTCTGGGCCATGAGGTTACAGATTGTGGTGGGATTCAATTCTGCTGCTGCTGATGGCCCACAGCAGCTCATGAAGGCCCAGAGCTGCTAGGTCTGATCTGAATCCATCCCATTTAACATGGTGTCCTTAATGTGAAGACGGGATTTCATCTCCACAAGGACTATGCAGTGGTCACTGCTACCAATGCTATTATTGAGAGATGCATCTACGACGGGTAGATTGGTGAAGACGAGGTCAAATAGGTTTTTCCCCTTGTGTTGATTCTTTCACCACCTGCCGCAGGCCCAGTCTGGCAACTATGTCCTTCAGGACTCTTGTAGCTCGGTCAGTAGTGGTGCTGTCGTGCCACTCTTGATGATGGACATTGAAGTCCCCCACCCAGAGTACATTCTGTGCCTTGACTACCTTCCGTGTTTCTTCCAAGTGGTGTTCAACATGGAGGAGTACTGATTCATCAGCTGAGGGACGGTGGAAGGTGGTAATCAGCAGGAGGTTTCCTTGCCCATGCTTGACCTGAAGCCATGAGACTTCATGGTGTCCAGAGTCAATGTTGAGGACTCCCAGGGCCACTTTCTTCTGACACTGTGCCGCCATCTCTGGTGGGTCTGTCCTGCCGGTGGGACAGGACATTCTTGGGGATGGTGATGGAGGAGTTGGGGACATTGGCTGAAAGGTATGATTCCGTGAGTATGACTATATCAGGCTGTTGCTTGACTAGTCTGTGGGACAGTCCTCCCAATTTTGGCACAAGTCCCCAGATGTTGGTGAGGAGGACTTTGCAGAATTGACTGGGCGTGGACTGGCCTGTCGTTGTCATGTCCGAAGCCGGTGCTGAGATCGATGCTGGGTGGTTTGTCTGATTTCATTCTTATTATTGTTTCTTGTAGAGGCTTGTTACAACTGAGTGGCTTGTTAGGCCATTTCAGAGGGTAGTTAAGAGTCAACTTCATATATAGGCCAGACAAGGACGGCAGATTTTGTTCCCTAAAGGGCAATAGTAAACCAGATGGGTTTTTACGACAATCTGATAGTTTCATGGACACCATTACTGATAGTAGCTTTTTATTCCAGATTTATTTAATTAACTGAATTTAAATTTCCCAGCTGCCATAGTGGGATTTAAACTCATATCTCTGGATCATTAGTCCAGGCCTCTGGATTATTAGTCCAGTAACATAACCACTAAGTAATAAAGTATAGGGAAGGTCATACTGAAATTGTACAATGTTATGGCCATGCAGTTTTGGTCAACTATACTCGAGGGAAATAGTCCAACCTTGGAGGCAGTTCAGAGAAATGCTATGAAGCTGATCCTCTGTGTCAGGAGAATTGATCTATGATGTTGAATCAGAGAAACTGGGGTTCCATTCTTGAAAGCAGATAGTAAATCCAGGGCATTACTTCAAGGTAAGCCACAGCACGGGTTGACATTGCTGAAAGAAGAATTTAGTTAAACGTTGAGAAGTATTTCTGAAAACTAATGAGTAATCATCACTTGGAGGATAGTGGGCATTCAAGATCCTGAGAGTATTGTGTATTTTTTCTTCTGGAGGTCTAGTCTAACTTATCTTCCTTATCTTGTGATTATTTAAAATTATCATAGCTCATTTCCCTTTTGAAATTAGGATGTTGAAATGTATTCATGAAGCTGGGCATTTGATCAAAAATCTCGAGTCCCTGATGCATAACTTGCTTTGTAGTTTTTTATTGTTTGTGTGCATTTTTAATTAACTTTTGCTTTGTTTTAGGAAGTATCCACAGGTACATTTGCCCCCCCCCCCATCACTGTGGGGAATAGGGGCCTTGTGTTGTTGGGGCGGTAGACCCCAGGAAGTCACAGTGCTGAGAAGTTTGGGAGTTTGGTTGCATTGGGGTTGGTAGATGGGGCTTTAAAATAAATAAGGTGGGGGGTGGGGTGCGGGTAGGGTCCCACTGGAGCGAAATCTAAAATGCTAAAGAGAAAAGAAAAGGAAGCAATGCAGGTAAGTGATTGTGGTAAGGATAACCAGATTATGTCAAGAAGACACAGAGCATACAAACAAAAGAGTGCACTAACAAATAGGGTCCAGGTAAGAAAACAAAGCGATGATAAATAGGGCTATAGTACAAAATAATGTTAAGATGTCTAATAATGTTAAAAAGACAAATCTAAAAGCACGGTATCTGAATACATGAAGCATCCGTAATAAGGTAGACAAATTAACAGCGCAAATAGATGTAAATGGATATGATATAGTTGCAATTATAGAGACATGGTTGCTGGGTGACCAGGGTTAGGAACTGAATATACAAGGATACTCGATATTGAGGAAGGACAGGCAAAAAGGAAAAGGGGGTGGTGTGGCGTTGTTAGTAAAGGATGAAATCAGAGCAATAGTGAGAAAGGATATTGGCTCAAAAAATCAAGATATAGAATCAGTCTGGGTGGAGCTAAGGAGCAGAAAACATTGGTGGGAGTTGTCTATAGGCCTCCAAACAGTAGTGGTAATGTAGGGGACGGCATCAAACAAGAAATTAGAGATGCATGTAACAATGGTACTATAGTAATCGTAGGTGACTTTAATCTACATGTAGACTGGCCAAACCAAACTAGTAATAATACTGTGGAAGATGAATTCCTGCACTGTGTACGAGATGGTTTTTTAGACCAGTATGTTGAGGAGCCTACTAGAGAACAATGAGAAGGGGTTAATTAATAGTCTTGTTGTGCGGGGTCCTTTAGGGAAGAGTGACCATAACATGATTGACTTCTTTATTAAGATGGAAAGTGACGTCGTCCAATCCGAAACTAGGGTCCTAAATCTAAACAAAGGAAACTACGAAGGTATGAGGAATGAATTGGCTATGATAGATTGGGAAGATTCATTAAAAGGTATGATGGTGGATAGGCAATAGCTAACATTTAAGGAACAAATGCATGAATTGCAA
This sequence comes from Pristiophorus japonicus, assembly GCF_044704955.1. NCBI lineage: Eukaryota > Metazoa > Chordata > Chondrichthyes > Pristiophoridae > Pristiophorus > Pristiophorus japonicus. Next base: position 40,867,718 of record NC_091988.1, on the reverse strand, counting down.
CAGATATACATGCCTTTCTGGCACAAAAACACAAAAGGAAAAGTGGCCCAACCATGGCTAACAAAAGAAATAAAGGATAGTATTAGATCCAAAGAGGAGTCATACAAAGTTACCAGAAAAGGTAGCAAGCCTGAGGATTGGGAGAAGTTTAGAATTCAGCAAAATAGGACCAAGAGATTGATTAAGAGGGGAAAAATAGAGTATGAGAGTAAACTTGCAAGGAACATAAAATCCGACTGCAAAAGTTTCGACAAGTACATAAAAAGAAAAAGATTAATGAAGACAAATGTAGGTCCTTTACAGTCAGAAACGGGAGAATTTATAATGGGGAACAAGGAAATGGCAGAACAATTAAATAAATACTTCAATTCTATCTTTACGAAAGTGGACACAAATAACGTCTCGGACATGCTAGGGAACCAAGAGTTTAGGGAGCAAGAGGAATTAAAGGAAATGATTCTTAGTAAGAAAATAGTGCTGGAGAAACTAATGGGACTGAAAGCCGATAAATCCCCAGGGCCTGGTAATCTGCATGCCAGAGTACTAAAAGAGGTAGCCATGGAAATAGTGGATGCATTGGTTGTCATTTTCCAAATTAGAGAGTGGCAAATGTAACCCCACTATTTAAAAAAGGAGGGAGAGAGAAAGCAGGGAACTATAGACCGGTTAGCCTAACATCAGTAGTAGGGAAAATGCTGGAGTCTATTATAAAGGATGTGACAACGGGACACTTAGAAAATATCAACGGGATTAGACAAAGTTAACATGGATTTATGAAAGGAAAATTGTGTTTGACAAACCTACTGGAATTTTTTGAGGAAGTAACTGATAGAATAGATAAGGGAGAACCAGTGGATGTAGTGTATTTGGATTTTCAGAAGGCCTTTGATAAAGTCCCACATAAGAGGTCTGTGTGCAAAATACAGGCATGGATTGAAAATTGGTTAACTGACAGGAAACAGAAAGTAGGAATAAACGGGTCTCTTTTGGGTGGCGGGCAGTGACTAGTGGGGTACCACAGGGATCAGTGCTTGGGCCCCAGCTATTCACAGTATATATAAATGATTTGGATGAGAGAACCAAATGTAATATTTCCAAGTTTGCTGACAACATAAAACTAGGTGGGATTGTGAGTTGTGAGGAGGACGCAAAGACATTGCAAGGCGATTTAGATAGGTTGAGTGAGTGGGCAAATACGTGGCAGATGCAGTATAACTTGGATATATGTGAAGTTATCTACTTTAGTAGGAAAAACATAAGGACAACGTATTATTTAAATAGTGATAGCTTGGGAAATGTCAATGTACAAAGGGACCTGGGTGTCCTTGGACACCAGTCATTGAAAGCAAACATGCAGGTGCAGCAAGGAAGGCAAATGGTATCTTGCAAGAGGATTTGAGTACAGGTCAAGGATGTCTTACTACAGTTACACAGGGCCTTGGTGAGACCACACCTGGAGTATTGTGTGCAGTTTTGATCTCCTTACTTAAGAAAGGATATACTTGCCATAGAAGGAGTGCAGCGATGATTCACCAGACTGATTCCTGGGATGGCAGGACTGTCGTATGAGGAGAGATTGGGCCGACTAGGCCTGTATTCACAAGAGTTTAGAACAATTAAAGGGGATCTCATTGAAATGTATAAAATTCTGATGGGGCTGAACAGACTGGATGCGGGAAGAATGTTTCCCCTAGCTGGGAAGTCTAGAACAAGGGGTCACAGTCTCAGGAAATGGGGTAGAAAATTTAGGACTGAGATGAGGAGAAATTTCTTCACTCAGCTGGTGGTGAACCTGTGGAATTCTCTACCACAGAAGGGTGTAGAGACCAAGTCACTGAATATATTTAAGAAGGAGATGGATAGATTTCTAGACACAAAAGGCATCAAGAGGTATGGGGAGAAAATGGGAATATGATGGTGAGATAGAGGATCAGCCATGATCATATTGAATGGCGGTACAGGCTCGAAGGGCTGAATAGCCTACTCCTGCTCCTATTTTCTCTGTTTCTATCTATGCCTCTATGTACTGGGTCTACGAAAATACGGTTGTTGTATTTGCTGTCGAAATGCAGTTTGCAAATTAAATGGGGAGGATGGATATACTTACGAAAGGATATTCTTGCTTTGGAGGCAGTACAAAGAAGGTTCACTAGGTTGATTCCGGAGATGAGGGGGTTGACTTATGAGGAAAGGTTGAGTAGGTTGGAATTCAGAAGAATGAGAGGTGATCTTATCGAAATGTATAAGACTATGAGGGGGCTTGACAAGGTGGATGCAGAGAGGATGTTTCCACTGATGGGGGAGACTAGAACTAGAGGGCATGATCTTAGAATAAGGGGCCGCCCATTTAATACTGAGATGAGGAGAAATTTCTTCTCTCAGAGGGTTGTAGATCTGTGGAATTCGCTACCTCAGAGAGCTGTGGAAGTTGGGACATTAAATACATTTAAGACAGAAATAAACAGTTTCTTAAATGATAAGGGAATAAGGGGTTATGAAGAGCGGCAGGGAAGTGGACCTGAGTCCATGATCGGATAAGCCATGATTGTATTAAATGGCGGAGCAGGCTCGAGGGGCCATATGGCCTACTCCTGCTCCTATTTCTTATGTTCTTATATTCTTATGAAGTGTAACACTATGGGTGACCGTGCCTTCAGCTACCAAGGAATTCTCCTTCAGACCTTTATTAAATGCCAAGCTTTTTGTTACCCGCTTAATATCTTTGTTGACTTGGTGTTCATTTTCTCCCCTTTATTCCTGTGGATTATATTGGGATGTTTTTCTTTGTTTTTTTGAATAACCAATTAGAAAGAGGTACGGAGAGCTCAAGACTTGCATTAGTGTAAACATGGATTATTTCCAGTTATAGCTTGTTTAATGATGTTCACTAGACATCTAAGAAGGGAGATTAGAGGAAACCTTCTCATTCAAGTCTTTATTGAAATGTGGAATGCTCTGCCTTTTTGAATGCTGTAATTTATTTAGCATTGATTGATAATTGATTGCAACATTCAAAATGCACCAGATATTTACAGAAGAATAATAAAGTTTATGGGGAGAATATTGAAAATTTGAGAGGAGCCTAAAATCATTACAGACATGAATGGCCTTCTGCTAAAATTTCAGGTCTATCGAAACAGAACCTGGGATCTTACATAGCTAACCAGTGAAAGAAAAAATTGACATTGAGCAATTTTCTTTCTTGAGTTAGACAACATAACAGTCATTAAATTTTATTATAAAGATGTGATGCATTTATATTATGTTTACTCGCTGGGAAAGTATTTACTGTGCTTCTGAATGATAATTGGAATTTTTTGTTCGGGTTACATTATTGAAATATATTTTAAAGCAATCAGTTACGACAGGTTCAGGTGATAAATGTGAAGTCTTTGATATATGTTAGTGTTTCTCCACTGACAATTTTACATTGTGGATAGTGGAACACCAATAATCAATCATTCAATGAGTTTGAACAATAGTATTACACTATAAATTATAATTTGCCGTTGTGTTTATTCAATGCAGAGAAATTACTTGTTGCCTCAAATAGGAGCCTAGGATTGCTTTATTTATAAATTGCATCTTTGTTTCTTGTGTGATTAAATTTTTTTAAATATTGTTCCTCTGTTTAGAATGTTCCTAAATAATTTTTAAAACGCCTCTTGCAATCTTTTGCATAAGAATTTGTTCATGTTCTTGTGACCAGACTTGAGGGTGACAAAGAAGTGAAAATCTTGACATTACCATAGTTTGATAAATTGGCTCTGTTAAAAGGCATTGGCCGTGAATTTCCTGACCTCGGCGGGTCCGTGGCAGGCGACATCGGTGGCGGGTCCCCACCCCACTGCTGGCTCCATCCTGCTCTGTGAAATGAATTTCCTTTGACTTAGCTTGTTAAGCCCACCCAGCGCGTTTCCTGGCCAATTAGAGAAAGCGGGTCTGGTGATGTCATTTGATGACGTGTCATCAGCCGGTTTCCTTAAAGGGATCATGGCCAACTTTATTTTGATATTTGTGCTGTCAGTGTTCTACAGCATTGAGTTGCTGCAAACATTGACAAGCACTGCATGAAGGCACAGTGCTGGACCCAGGCTCTCCCATGACTCCCTCCATATGCTTATGAAGGGAGTCACAGCATGCAGGGAGATCCTCTTCCCTTCCCATGAGCTGAAGAGACCTCCCCAGGAGATCAACACAGCACATTGCAGAGGAGGGCACAAGCAGGGATGTGGGTCAGGAAGACCTGGGTGCAGTGCCGCAAACGTTTCAATGATCTAAGTCGATCACGAAACGTTAGTACAAAGCCACACTCAACCTCATCCTGCTGTGCCTTTCATCACATCCCCAATCACTCTGCCTTTCCTACCATACTCCTGCACATCCTTATTCACACCAACTTACAGTGGACCTTCACCCATCCCCCTCGATCTATGTTATCACATCCCCATCTCACTAGCCACCCCTCACACTCGCCTTCGTCCTTGTGCAATCATACCAACTAACGACACACTTGGGTGCTTTATGCAATGTTCATGTAAAATTTATGTTGATGTGGTGTCAAACATTAAAACCTTTATTTTCAACACTTTGCGTTCTCCTCGATCACCATCAAGCCAGGTGACCAACCCTAATTCAGTGAGGGGTGTGGAAGAGCATGCTGGGAACAGCACCAGGCATACCTGAAAATGAGAAGGCAACCTGGTGAAGCTACAAAACAGGACTACATGCATGCTGAACAGCAAAAACAGTATTCTATAGATTGTGCGAAATGATCCCATGACCAACGGATCACATCAAAGCTCAGAAACCCTGCCACATCCAGTTGTGAACAATTAAGCAACTAATGGGAGAACATGGATATTCCCATCCTCATCAGTGGTAGAGTTCAGCACAGTCTTGCAGAAGACAAGGCTGAAGCATTTGCAGCCATTTTCAGCTAGAAGTGCTGAGTGGATGATCCATCTAGCCCTTCTGTTCACCATCATGGATGCCAGTCTTCAGCCAATTCGATTCATTCCACATGATATCAATAACCATCTGAGTGCACTGGACACAACAAAGGTTACGAGCAGCAACAACATCCTGGCTGTACTGCTGAAGACCTGTGCTCCAGGACTAGCTGCGCCCCTAGCTAAACTACAACACTGGCATCTAACTGACGATGTGAACATTTTTCCAGGTTTGTCCTGCCCACAAAAAGCAGAACAAATCCAATCCGGCCAATTATCGCCCCATCAGTCTACTCTCAATCATCAGCAAAGTGATGTCGTCAACAGTGCTATCAAGTGACACTTACTCACCAATAACCTGCTCACCAATGCTCAGTTTGGGTTCCATCAAGGCTACTTAGCTCTAGACCTCATTACAGCTTTTTGTCCAAACATGGGCAAATGAGCTGAATTCCAGAGGTGAGGTGAGAGTGACTGCCTTTGATATCAAGGCAGCATTTGACTGAGTGTGGCACCAAGGAGCACCAGTAAAACTAAAGTCAATTGGGATCAGGGGAAAACTCTCCACTGGCTGGAATCATACTTGGCAGAAAGCAAGATGGTTATAGTTGTTGGAGGCCAATTACCTCAGCCCAGGGCATCCCTGCAGGAGTTCCTCAGGGAAGTGTCCTAGGAACAACCATAAATGCCAGCCTTGCCAGCTGCTTCATTAATAATCTTCCCTCCATCAGAAGTGAGGCTGTTCGCTGATGATCGCAGTGTTCAGCTCCATTCACAATTTGTTAGATAATGAAGCAGTCCATGCCCGCATGCAGCAAGACTGGGACAACATCCAGTCTTGGGCTGATAAGTGGCAATTAACATTTGCGCCACACAAGTGCCAGGCAATGACCACCTCCAGCAAGAGAGAGCCTAACCACCTCTCTAACATTTACTCCCCCACCATCAATATCGCAGGGATCACCAGAAACTCATCTGGAATAACTACTTAAATGCCATGGATACTAGAACAGGTTAGAGGCTGTGTATTTTTTATGGTGAGTGACTCACCTCCTGACTCCCTAAAGCCTCTCGACCACCTACCACAAGTTATAAGTGTGATGGAAAACTCTCCACTTGTCTGGATGGGTACAACAACACTCAAGAAGCTCAACACCATGACAAAGCGGTCCGCTTGATCAGCACTTCTTGCAGGTGTAAAAACATCCACCCCCTCCACCATCAGTGTTCCTTGGATCAAAATCCTGCTTAACAGCATTATGGGATCATCTTCACCACTTGGACTGCAGTGGTTCCAGAAGAAGGAGCACCACCTTCTGAAGGGTAACCAGGAATAGGCAATAAATGCCAGCCTTTGCACATCCCAAAGAATGATAAAATAAAACGGAAGATTCCAGAACTCTGGCCAAGGTGACCACAATTATTGTTGCCTATTCTGCCTCTTAAAAATAAAGCATCTTGTTATGTAGCAAGCAGAAGGCAGGCAGCAGGAGCCAGTGGCAGAACATTGGCTGACCAGGAGAAAGAACACTTGTCTCCGCAAGGATCCAGTCACTCAGCTGGAGTTAGAAGGGAAACTGTATTAGATGATGCATTTAGTTAATTACCTGAAATAGCCAAAGCACAACATGTGCTCAGTTCGCTTGCCAAATAAACCTTTCATCAGCTACCTATACATCACAACCCATGAATACAATGACATACACACCAACCTGGAAAACTTGCAAAAAATGACAAATAGCGTCAAAAAGCTGACATTGCAAAAACTAAGGAACAATTTAAACAGCCCGGAATATAAGCTGCTGACTTGGACCACTGCTTCGGGGTGACTGAAAGTACATTTTTATTCTCGAGGATTCGAGGATTTTTACCAATGATTTGGGGATCAATTTTACTAATTGTCCCATTTTGTTCTGCGAGAATCAATACCCAAACTTGCGAGAAAACAAGCTTGCCTACCCAATATTCCATTTCTTGTAGTGCAAGAAAAAAACACAAAAGTGCCATAGATTTTTTTTACAGTGGTGGATTTAGAAATTTCTGAAGGGGAAATGTGAGAACTGAAGGTGTGTGATTTGTGCTCTCAGGAAATTTAGATTAAAAAAAATTATTTTGGTGCATTTTCCTGCATTTTAGACTCTACTGTAATTCTGACTTTGAAGTCAAGGTCTGGAAACATTGCAGGCTTTTTAAATATTAAAATAAATATCCCTGGTAGATTTTCCCTCCTTTTTGCTCCTGTGGATGGTGGCGGTAAAGGGCCTGAACTCACCCAATGGCGGGGATGGACCATTTAGTTGCTTCCCCTTCCTCCATTCAGCCTCAAATCCTTAGCTGCTGAAAGTCTTGGTCTTCATCTAAGCTGCTCTGGTGCAGCTGTTAACTGGATGGTAGCCCTCAGCTGCTAAAAGTTTATTCTTTTCACAATATATCCTCCAGCAGCACATCCTTGTTGCAGCCATTTCTCCTGCTCTTGAAGGACAATACAACTTTAAGGGTGACAGGCAGCTCTTTAAGAACTGCTGGCAATGAACAACTGACCTCTTGAACTTCTTGTATTGCTAGTGCCACATATTTATTTAAGTGAGCTGAGCTTGCATTTTAGTGCAGTGAGCTCTCTGCACTACAGGTTTGTACAGTGTCCAAGTTCCATTAGTGACCACCTGGTGTCAACCTGTGCTAAGTACCTGATTCAATGTTTATGGAAACATAGAAATTTACAGCGCAGAAGGAGGCCATTTTAGCCCATCGTGTCCGCACCGGCCGACAAAGAGCCGCACGGCCCTCGGTCAGCAGCCCTGAAGGTTACATATAAACCTATGAACAATGCGGAAAGATAAAGAACACCCAGCCCAACCAGTCCGCTCCAACAACTGTGACACCCCTTGCATTGAAACATTCTACACTCCACCCCAATCGGAGCCATGTGATTTCCTGGGAGAGGCAAAAAAACAGATTAAAAACCCAGACCAATTTTGGGCAAAAAAATCTGGGAAAATTCCTCTCCGATCCATCCAGGCGATCGAAGCTAGTCCAGGAGATCACCCTAACCATATTCTATTCCCTGCAGTACTCATCATCATATCTGCACCGGCCTGTAGTATATGTAGGCACCTTTAGTAATGACTCCACGAGGCAGGGTATGATGCTTAAACTCTGCAGACTTGCAGTCCTTTATTAGCAACTCCTGAGTGCCAACAACAAGCTGTGTGTCCCTTTTTACACTGGGTTACCTGCCGTGTGCAGGCAACCCCTGGGTCTCCAGCAACAGCACCCTCTAGTGTACCGGTAAGGTGTGTACAGCACAAGTGTTGCATACAGTGTTACAGACATCACACAGTAAATAGGCATGCATACACAACACGGCCAACAAGAGTTTATCCAGTCTAATCCCAATTACCAGTTCTAGGTCCGTAACCCTGCAGGTTACTGCACTTTAAGTGCCCATCCAACCATCTTTTAAAAGTGGTGAGGGTTTCTGCATCCATCACTCTTCCAGACAGTTTATGTGGAGTAACATCATTTACTCTACTGATTCTCAGTAACGCAGCTCCACTGGCAATTTTGTTTGATTTGTGGCAATGTATGTATTTAACAGTCTGCATGAGACGTGTGTGCATCTGAGCGCAGTTAGAAATCTGGGGTAGAGTTTCAACTTTGGCGCAATAGAGAAGTGTTTTTTCTCTCACGAGTTTCTGCTCAAACTCATTTGCATTTCTCTGAATGAAAAATCTGCCATGAACCTGCGCAATCGGGCAGAATTTTAAACTTAATTTAAAAAAAATATTGGCTTTAAAAATATTCCTTGATCTGTTTAAGAATGGTAACTAGGTGCAGTTTGATTAATACAGCTAAAAATGAGTTTATCACAAAAAATAAACATTTTCAATCACGGTGTCAATCCACCAGTTGTGAGTAACCCGATTTTAAATGTCTGAAAATTACCTTTAAAAAATATACAGAACCATACCCTAGTTACAAAAACAGAAAATACTGGAAATACTCAGCAGGTCAGGCAGCAACTGTGGAGAGAGAAACAGAGTTAACGTGTCAGGTCAATTACCTTTAATTTCTCTCTCCACAGATGTCGCCTGATCTGCTGAGTATTTCCAGCATTTTTGTTATATTTCAGCATCTGCAGTATTTTGCTTCCATATCCTAGTTATATTGGGGTACAGTAGTCAGTTTCTTAGTAAATTAAGAAAAAATAATATTTGAAAGCTTCTAAAGCATTCCTATTGGTTTCTTGGCACCCAAAAGAACCACTTTAATTTTAAGAGCCTCCTCAAAGGCCTGCAATTAGTGGAAACTCCCAATGGTGACTAATTCACCCTGGGGTGGTGAGGCATGCTTCTAGCTCGATGGTTTTTAAACTAGTGCAAAGGATCGCGGAAACTCGAGTTGCGGTGAATGTAATTTGGGCTTTGTGCTGGTAATGCCGATTTTGGGTGAGTTACACCAGAAATTACAGCATAACTAAGTGGAAACTCCAGGCCCCTTTGTTATTAGCAATACAAGATAGGGAGATGTAGTCAAAACAGTTTGGATATTGCAGGCAGTGTTAGCAGACTCGATGGGTCGAATGGTCTCCTTCTGTGCTGTACTATTCTATAATTCTACAATAGTAAATCTGATGACTGTGTTTCTATCGTCTTTAAAATTGTCCTGCGTGAAACCTACCCTGAGATGTTTACTTTACACCAAGATTGAATTTGGTCAGTTTATGTTGTTAATCCACGACCAGATTTAGGCAGATGCCATATTTGCTCTAACCTCTAGTTGCTTGTACAAGGTAAAACTGAAATTCATGCATCATTTTTTTAAAAGCTTAATGCACAACATTAATGAACTACAGTAATTATATCTGTAAATACCTTGTGGTAATTAATTTATTATATATGGAAGTGTGTTCAAGGGTGGATTAGTTTAGCCACAAATGTTGCCAGTTTGTGTTCTAAAATAAACCCACGGTCAGGTGACATAAGTCACAAAATGTGTCTGCAGAGATTAGTTTCCTTAAAACATGAAAAATTGCACAGCATGTTAGCTCGAGTTGCAGTGTGCCATTCACCAGCCTGTTTGTTATGTTACAGCTCCATCGTGTGGTCAGATTTGTCTCAAATTGTTACATATTTCCATAGCAGATATCTTCAAAATGCCTAAAGCTTGAGCTGTTTGGTTAGGATTGAAGAACATGAAACGATGATAATTGGTAAAATAGCACTTTATTGTATATACTACTTTACAAAATTTAGTTTTAAAAGTATATACAAGTCAAAACCAGACTTGTAAATACTTATATATAAGGAACCTCCTTAATCTTAACCTCACTTAAAGTCTAATATTAAGTGCTGATGTCTTAATGTATTTTGCTGTTAGCATTGTAAAAAAATATATATATTGCAAACAAACAAACTTCATACAACTAAACATTTTTAACACCAAAGTTATGACATTTGAAGCTGTGCTTAGAAATCTGTTTTTTGGTTTGTAGCATTTATTGGTGTGTTCCTGAAACAGAATAATTTTATCACAAAAACAAAATTGGGATGCTTTGTTGAAATGCATTCTGGTTACTAAATGAATAAGACTTTCAAATAAATTCCTCAGAACCAGTGGGAGTGGGTAGCAAAGAAAGTTGAGATCAAAAGGGATTGCAAGAAATCAAATCTAAGCCAGTTTAGTTTAAATTAATACACAGGGGCGTAGTTGACTTCAACTGCAATAGAGGAGAGTAGAAAATGCAGGAAAATGCTGGAGGTGCCCTTGTTGTCCTGGCATTATATCAGATGTTCTGTGATTTTGCTGTTGCATGGATACCTACCAGTGGGATGTGATTAATGAGTATTCTGAAATACCTTTGCACAGCACTTTCTACTGTGGTAAACACAACCAGCATTAGAATTTATGAAAGAGGTTTATTATAGCATAAATAACAAAGCTTTATTATGTAATAGCGTAGAAGCTAAAATACACATCACACTGTTAAATGGATTAGGGAGACAGACTTCCCAGCCATTAGGGGACAAGGGAAACCCATTGAACTTCCAACTCCATATCTCTTCATCACAACGACCTCCTACTTCCACCTCTGTACATAAGAACATAAGAAATAGGAACAGGAGTAGGCCATTTGGCCCCTCGAGCCTGCTCCGTTATTTAGTAAGATCGTGGGCCACCCCGATCTGTGTGAGAACACCACCACAGGTCGGGGATATAAATAGAGCTGGAGCGCTAGGCCCTGGAACATCGTGGGCGAAGGTGCGGCAAATGAGGGTACGGGGCCCAGAAGAGCCGAGGGCCCAGGGGCAGCATGGGCCAGCCCACACTGCAATATGTGTGCGCACTAGGTCCGTGCAGCAGAGCAGGTCTCCAGTCGTCCTGGTTCAATCCTTGCCACTGGATAAAGGCCTAGCTCTGTCATGTGGTGGCTGATGTGCAACGGTCACCACACGTTAAAAAAATCCACGCACAGGCATCTTCCACCACCTCAACTGGAGTTCAGGACTGGAACATCGGGTCCTTCATTGAAACATCTGTGAACTCATGTGGAAGCAAGTCATCCTCGTTCGAGGGACCGCCTATGATGATGGCTGATCTGATCCTGGCCTCAACGCCACTTCTCTACCTGCTCCCCATAACCCTTGACTCCCTTATCATTCAAAAATCTGTCTATCTCCACCTTAATATATTCAAGACAGCCTCCACAACTCTCTAGAGTAGAGAATTCCAAAGATTCACAACCCTCTGAGAGAAGGTTCCTCCTCATTTCTGTTTTAAATGGGCGACCCCTTATTCTGTAATAATCGCCTACCTCCATCCCTGCTCATAAGAACATAAGAAATAGAAGCAGGAGTAGCCCATAAGGCCCCTTGAGCTTGCTGTGCCATTCAATAAGATCATGGCTGATCGTCCATGTCAACTCAACTTTCCTGCCCTATCCCCATATCCCTTGATTCCCTTACTGCCCAAGAATCTATCCATGTCATTCTTGATTATACTCAACTACTGAGCACCCACAGCCCTCTGGCATAGAGAATGCTCGACCCAGCTCCTGCTGAAACTCTCATCCATGCTGCTCTCACCTCCAGACTTGCCTATTTTAATGCTCTCCTGATCAGTCTCCCATGTTCTGTGCTCTCTAAATTTCAGCTCGTCCAATCTTCTGCTACCCTGTATCCTTTCCTGCACCGAGTTTGGGTTCACCCATCGTACCCGTCCTTGCTGACCTGCATTCCCCCAATGCCTCAAATTTAAAATTTGCATTCACTTGTTTAAATGATCCATGACCTACCTTCTCCCTTCCTTCTCAAATGCTATACTCCGCCAACCAGCACCACCAAATTCAAGTTGTTGTATTAGTAGTACAAGAAACTTAGATACTATTCATGGTGAAACAGACTTTTGCCTTCACATCACTAAATCAAGATAAAAGGTGCGTTTTGAACCTCACCTGTGGAAAGTGGATGGAGGGTTAAATCACCCAAGAAACCTACTCATTGACATCCCGCTCCATTCCCGCAGTCTGGAATTTTAACCTGCTTTTCTGAGCAGGCGGCAAAGACACCCACCTGAAACTGGCACGGCCATTCTGATGCAGTTTGAGCTCCTGTGATATCACTGGGACCTGTCTGCTATTTTACCTGGTGACATGCTAAGGGATTTCGATTTTCCTGCCTGACCAGGAGCCGTGGCCTGTAGAGACCCAAAGAGGTTTTTATTTGACTTTTTTTTCACTTTCCACATGGGGCCAGGAGGTGCAGAAGTGCTTCTTCAGGCCCCACAAGGAGAATTGAAGCCTCCCCAGCCCAGGATCTCACCCCGCACCTCCCCCCCCAGCCCCTTTCAAAATTGTGAGACCCTCTCTAAACCCCCTCCCTGCGCCTTACCTGAATGCTGGGGTGTTCTTTTGGTCTCAGCTGGTTGCCTCCTGCCTCCTGATATACCGCTCCTTCCCACTGCCCAACTGCTGCTTCCCGTTAGTTCTGGGTAGGTAATGGATCTGCGGCATGCAGGTGAGGTCCAGGAGTTAAAATTGCCGGAGTGTCTCACTGCCGAGTTCAAGGGAAGGTGGCGCCTCCCTCAGCGCCCCGCCCCCCCGCCACTCCATGCGGTCCAATTCCCATGGTCAAGTTAAAATTGGACCGAAAGTGTCAGATTTTGCTACAGTTTTAGGGCCAGTGTAATTGATGCTTATATTATACTGTACTTACAAATGCCATTTAGTATTGTCTGTTTATGCTTTGCACAGTCAGGTAATGGTTCAATTGATGGAGAAATAACTTTAGGATATCCAAGCAGTGTTGTAAAACAGAATACAGGTAGAGCGTCCGAAATCCAGAGTTTCAAAAACCGCAATGTTCCGAAAACCGGACACTGTGCAGATCGCACGAAACGGCATCTGAAATCCGGAAATCTGTTCCGAAAACCCGACATCTTTTCACAACAGTGATCTAAACGGCATAAAATGAAAGTATCTGTAGTAATATTTTAGGAATGGATATTTGGTACTCTGATCAGTATTCTGTAAATAATCCCCCCCACCCACAAGCACAGACACACACATCACCATCACCCTGCCTTGCTGTTCCTCCAGGAGGTGTCTCCAAGAGTGAATTTGAGTGTTCTCCCGTCGATTTTTGCATAGATTTCTGATGAGATAACTGCCACATGAATAAACCAACATTATTTGTGAAGAGCTCTCAGTGTTTCCAACTGGGGTCATACTGGGGTGGTTACTGATTATCATTCTGTCCCTACTCTAAGATAAAGAGAAGGGGGGCCCATTTGAGCCCTAAGCACAGGGTGGCACTTGCGGACAAACTCGTTTGAGGGGTTCCGACCGCACTTGATGCTGAATGAGGTAGGCAGCGGTGAGAGAGTGATAACAAGGGCTGATCTTTTAAGGGGGAGGGTATGCGCGAGGGAATTATTTCATCATGCCGCTTTCGAAAGCTCCCTTCGGAGAAGACTGTGTGTCCGATCTGGTATCAGCCCTGGATGCAGTCCTGCCAGATCACACCAGGTGCCCGTGCAGTCAATCCAAAACAAGGTTAAGCATAATAAAAAAAAAATTTTAATCACCCACAGCCGCTGTCCCTGACATTATCCGACTTTGAATCACCCACAGCCGCTGTCCCTGTCTCCAAAATCCGGAAATATCCGAAACTCGGCCCAGTGGTTTCCGGTTTCGAGACGTCGGATTTCTGTTCCGAAATCCGTAAAAACCCTAAAACCGGAATGGCCTTGGTCGCGAGGTTTCCAGATTTCGGAAGTTGTACTTGCATTTATTTCAATCAAATATAATTATAAAGCAGTAAGTTAAGCATCCTGATTCTCTCTGAAATGTGTAAAACTTCAACAAATCAGAATGCAATCAAGAGTGTTCTATGCCTCAGATGCACTTCACCATTATGCTGGCAACAAAACTTAATCATCAATTTTTTATGAGTCTTGCAAAGAACAATTTTCTGTTTAAAATACTCATCAATCTTTTCACTCTTAGGGGAATGGACATGAGAGAGATTTTATGGATGACAACAGAGTCTATATTCTGGATGCTTTTAATAGATACATCTACCCAGGCGATGGATTTGCAAAGCGTAAGTCAAGTAATCACTGTTAAATTTCTAATGTAATTAGTGTTACATTCAGCTTTATATGCAATGATTTTTTTTTTACCAGAGTGACGAGATCTAAAAGTAAATTGAAAGTACCTTTGAAATTGATCTAGGATTTGCAACCTATGAATGGTTGTTGCTGCATGGAATCTGCAAGAACAATTGATCACAAAAAATCTTTTACATTCTGCACCTTTCACACACCTGCGTGGGTTCTGGAGAAACTATGCACTGAGTATACACATGAAAAATGTTGTCATAATGTTGCCTCACGTGGACCTCTATTCCCACATCATATAATACATATGACGCACCCTTGCATCAGTTTATCTCCAGATAAATGTTGTCTGTTCTTAAAGTCATATCTCATTTTCAGGAATAGATTAGATAATTGAGAATTCTGTTGTCTGAATTGGCAAATCCAGATTTTTATTTTCCTTTTCCGATTATAAAAGAGTCTTAAGGTGTCCACAGTGGTTTGCATTGGCGATGAACCTCCAAAAATATCATGCGTAATTATCCTTTTCAGGATAAGCATTTTAGGTTATATGATAACACAAGCAAGCAATTCTATGCTCTCTAGATACCCCTAATTGCCCTTGAGAAGGTGGTGGGGAGCCGCCTTCTTGAACCGCCGCAGTCCTTGTGGTGAAGGTACTCTCACAGTGCTGATAGGGCGGGAGTTCCAGGATTTTGACCCAGCGACGATGAAGGAATGGCGATATACTTCCAAGTCAGGATGGTGTGTGACTTGGTGGTGAACTTGGAGGTGGTGGTGTTCACATGCGCCTGCTTCCCTTGACCTTCTAGGATTTGGGTGGTGCTGTCGAAGAAGCCTTGGCAAGTTGCTGCAGCGCATCTTGTAGATGGTACACAATGCAGCCACGGTACTTTGGTGATGGAGGGAGCGAATGTTTCAGGTGGAGGATGGGGTGTCAATTAAGCGGACTGCTTTGTCCTGGATGGTGTTGAGTTTCTTGAGTGTTGTTGGAGATGCACTCATCCAGGAAAGTGGAGAGTATTCCATCACACTCCTGACTTGTGCCTTGTAGGTGGTAAAAAGGCTTTGCACTCAGCATAGAGAGTATGTCCTAGTTCAGCTATCTGGTTGGACTTTGGCACTGACCCATGTAATACATTGCCTGGATCAAAAACAAACTTGTGGACTCCACAGTTGGATTGGTATGTTTATAGCAATGTCTTGACAAAAGCTTTAAATACTGTGCAAAATGCAATAATTGCTTCACAATCACTGAAATTCATGATCATTCTATAAAAAGCTTGTTCCCCAAACATGATACCATGACCTGCTAAATTTGCTTCAAGTTCACAAAATTATACCTATAAGGAATGGCTCCTCAGTGCTGAAGTCATTCCGATGCTAGTTGACACAGAGTATGTTCCTGTCAATAATCCCTCACAGATACTCAATACCAAGTGCCAGTGTACCCCTGAAGTAATAACAAAGAAAGTATCCCTAAACGATTCTGGTCTTGTTCTCCCAGTCCTCTTCCATCTAGGGATAGGTAACATGCACAGGTATGGTCCCCATCCACATTATTTTCTTTGGGGCCCCTCCCTCTGAGATTTCCATAGATTTCCTTTGGGGAAGGGGAATGCAGGGAAAGCAGAGGCACGTCTGGGACCCTTCGGTGAACTGCATATGGGGGAATGGCTGAATAAAACATCATTGACTTGGTGGAACTGAGAAGAGCCTTGCTCCCATCAAGGTAGGGCAGATTAGACACGCTAAAGCCAGCAGAGATTCAAAAGCCTACTTAGGGTATCTCATGTACCTGATTGAGAACAGGACTCCGCCAAGGAAGAGGAATGTTCCAATGAATTTCCTGAGGGCACGTTTTTAGACCAGAGCTTCGACTCGATAAAGGCATTTATCACAAGGCTTATCTCAAGCCTTAATTTAGTAGCCCCAGGAGTCTTGCAGAATGGAATCTCACCTGATCCCTCATGGTAACCTCCTTATGGACCGTGTTCACAAAGGTCTGGGCTGACATACCTAAATGATCAAAATCGAACACTAAAATAGACCAAATATAAAAATCCATCAAGACTCAGTGTAACCCTTTCAAAGTACATCCGTTGCATACTCCATGGTAGTACTTAGGCCCTCTAACAGCATAGGAAATCCACAATACAGGAGATGAACTCTCAGCTGAGAACTCCAGTGAATGAAGATACTTCACCAACAAGGGTCTAATGAGGTTCAGGTTGCATGTCAACAGGCTCATTGGGCAACACTTGTTCCAGGTGGGCCACACATCTCCAAGTTACTAAAACAGATTGGGCATTCTCCCAAGTCAATTGCTGTAGCTGATCAAGGGGAGACTACCTTACTGCAGTAGGAAGCATCTAATGAAAATGTATTTTTGGAAGACATACAGAGGAACTGTTAAAATATTTTAAAAATAGGCAATAGAACATGCAAACTATGACTGTGATAGCTTTGAAAGCAGGATCCTTTTTAAGAGTGCTCTCTGTTGTCTGACAAGCTACGGCAAAGGTTGGCTTAGCTATAGCCTTATTATGGCACCTCCCAATGTTCAGGGGTACCCCCTCACTTTCACACAATATTAATGGCCAGATGCTCCTGTTGAGTATTCACCCATGGATCCAGACCACCTCAGATCCCACATAGTTAACTTGCCAGATATTTATTTTTTAACACTGACCCAGACAGCGAGCCCAGTAGGAATTTGTAATTGTATACTAAACAACACTATGGAGACATGGGTCCAAGAGACTATCAGTGAGGGTAATTGACTTCATTTCACAAGCACATATCTCAGATTCCATGGGGAGATCAGATTGGATCACACGAAGGACCCTATTTTGGCAATAGTGTTGCCTGCCAAGATAGTTAAACCACGAGAATCAAGGACAACAGAAAGGGTTCATCTTGATCAGTACAGAACAGATTTCCACGCCAAGCATTTTGTACTCCATAAAAAGACAGGAAGACTCAACGGGCTAGAATTTCCCCTAAGCCCGCCAGCGCCCGATTGCCGCCCAAAAAACCACTACGGCTGGGAAGATTATCGCCGGCGAAAACTTCCCGAAAACATTTTTTTTAATCCGCCCAGCGAAAAATATGGGCCTTGCACCCCCAATCTGGACGGAAAGTAAAATTTAGACTAGATTGGGCGGAGCCTAAAGAAAATGAGCGAAAAATAAAAACATCTATAAAAATTTACACTGAGGCTGCGGGTTGGGCCTAACACCAAAAAAAGAATAAAAAGAATTTTTCAAAAAACCTAACTAAAAACTGTTAAAAACATTCCCAAGACACTTCTAAATTAAATCACCACAGCAGATTTTTAAAATAATTAGTAAAAAAACCGATCACTTACCTTTTTCTTGCAGACCTACCGCCCAGCTCCGCTGATCCTTGAGGGCGTTTCTTTTTTAATACTTACCTACGGGACCCCGCTCAACCAAAAATCACACCATGGCGATCTGTGGATGGTGCACGCCGGTGGTTCTCTCCCCAACAGTACCTCAAAACCGCCGGCGTGCCTCAGCTGGGGAATTTTTCACCGACTCAGTTCTCGCCCAAAACAGCCAATACCGCCGAGAAACCGGGCAGTGAACCAGTGCAAATTCTAGCCCAACGAATCGGAAAATGATACAGCAGAGAAGGAGGCCATTCAACACATCATGCCGGTACTGGCTCTTTGACAGTCAGCATCATTCCCCTGCCCTTTCCCCGGAGCCCTGCAAATTTATCCCTTCAAATATTTAGCCAATTCCCTTTTGAAAGTTATTATTGATCTATTTCCACCACTCTAGCAGGCAGTGCATTCCAGATCATAACAATTCGCTGTGCAAAAAAAATTTTCCTTATCTCGTCTCTGGTTATTTTGCTAATTACCTTCAATCTGTGTCCTCTGGTTACTGATCCTTCTGCCATTGGAAGCAGTTTCTCCTTAATTACTCTTATCAAAACCCTGCATGATTTTGAATACCTCTAATTAATCTCCCTTTAACCTTCTCTGCTCTAAGGAGAACATCCTTAGTTTCTCAAGTCTCCCCATGTAACTGAAATCGCACATCCCTGGTACCATTCTAGTAAATCTCTGCACCCTCTCTTAAGCCCTTGACTTGCTTCCTAAAGTGTGGTGCCCAGAATTGGCCACAATACTCCAACTGGGGCCGAACCAGTGACCTTTAAAGGTTTAACATAACTTTGTTGCTTGTGTAGCCCTATGGGGAAAATATTACAGGCAGGAGAGGGTCGGGGTGGTGGGGGGGGGAGGTTAAATTGGCAAATATGTGAAATCCAACCCCAACCTGCCACAAGCGTGCCTATTTGTAATTTAACCACGGCGGGTTTGGAAGCGTCCTTCCCTATGATCTCTCCCTCCCGATCACCATCTGGACACCCCCCTTCTGCCCTGTGATCTTTGTCTCCCTCCCACGATATGCACATCCCCCGATCTTTCCCTCTCTCCTCTCGCTTGCTGCTGCGCTGCGAGCCCCCCACCATGCTCTGATATTTTCTGGTTGCCGGGGACTATTCTCAACGGTCCCCAGCTGCAGCCTTTTTATTGCTGGGTTTCCTACCCGACAGCTGGACTGCCTGTCAATCTGGCCGGATGCTGGGCGGGAAACAGAGTATAAAAGTGATCACGAGGTTAAAATCTGCCTGCCCTCTGCGTTCCTGGCACTGCTGGGTTTCCCGGCCGCTGACTCGCATTCCCGCTCCTTCCCCGCCTCCCCCTAAATATCAGGCCCAATGCCTCTGTTTATAAAGCCATGGATCCAGTATGCTTTTTTAACAACCTTCTCAACTGCCACTTTCGAAAGTTTGTGTACGTACACCCCCACTTATCTCTGTTCCTGCAACTGTTTAAAATTATTCTATTTTAGACTTCAGCGTGTTAAACCAATTATTAAAACAGAAAATATTCAAGGGGGCCGAATTTGGTGCAGGTTGTGGCCCCAGCCGCCGAGGATCCGCTGGAAATGTATATTTTCTGGGCGATTCCTCCGGAACCACCCATCTGCCGTCCGGGTTCTGCCCGGTGCATGATTGGTCGCAGGGGGATCTGCCGGCGTGACGTCACGCCGCCCGCCCATGCCGGATGCTGCAAATCGGCCATTTTGGTGAGGGATGATGGTCTCAGATCGACCTGCCGCCCACCAGAAGGACCGCTGGCAAAAAGCAGGTGTGAGCTGGCCGTGAGTCGGGCGGCAGGGAGAAGGGCTCCGAGTGCTGCAGCGCTGCACATCGCGGCTATGGTGCAGGTGCTCGACCATCAGGAGTGGGGCTGCTGGAAAAACGTTAGGTGGGTGTTGCTTTACTTTATTGCTAATGGTCATGTTTAATGTGATAAAAGCGACTGAAATGTGTCTAGGCTGATAGAACCTTTTTTCTTTGACCTTGCTGAAAGACCTTCATTGAGAAGCCCAATGGCGAAGGCAAAATAATTTTGTCCATCCAAGCTGATTGATTAATTCTGTGACGCAGTCCTTCAAGAAGTTCTCAGGGAAGCACTACATAATCACATAGAGGGTGAGAGGATTAAGGTTGGAATGATCTATTGTAAACCTGAGACAGCTGCAGACTCTGACAATATTTGTATGGGAGGAAAAGGGTATAAAGTTACAGCTATTTGACTTTAGGGACAGCATGATTACAGAGCAAACCGAGGAAGGACTACGGTCAATAGAACAGAGCAAGAGACAAACGCAGCGGTGATTCAGTGGCCTACCGGTGAGGTTTCAACGACTAGACTGTCACTATAGCTTTGTTAATGTGTTTTTCTTTGTACTGCAAGGAAACTACTTCATAAAATCTGTTCTGATTCATCACAAAAGACCTGTACCCTGTGGTGACGGACATAAGTCTATTCTGAGAGATGTAATTAATCTGACACATCAAATAACCCTCACAGCACATAAAACGTGTTGCGATGGCCTGATGACCGTACCCATTATACAGTGCAGTCAAAAGTGGATGGGAAGTTATTCCTGATAAAACAGATGACCTGAGGGACAGATGTGTCTTTCTCACAAGGCACCACACATGACGTTAAAATCAGACACTCACCAAGAGAGGGTCAACAATGTGAGTGTATTTACCAGTGCACAATAACAAAGGTTACCTAACATTATTACATTTACAAACATTTACACCACCAACACCCATCCCTCTACCCGCCACCACCTCTCGTCCCCTCCCTTGAAGCGATGCCCAAGCTCCTCTTCCTCGCCCCGCCTACACCACGGTGTCCCACTCCCCTGCCCCTCTCTGCCTCTGGTTGACGAGCTTGTGCAGGAGGGCAGCGGGATGTCTGCAGATGTATGCGTCTTGGTGAGAAGGCAGGGGGCGCGACCGAAGGCGCCGACATCTCCTGCTCCTCCAGACCTGTCTGCCTTGAGGGTGTGGGCTCGGGGGCTTGAACTGCATGTCCAGAAGCCATCTCTTGCCTCTTCGCCTCAACGCTCTCAGTTGTGCGCTCCAACACAGTGATGAGCCGGTCCATCTTGTCATCATGTTGCTGGGTGAAGGTAGCCATGCTGGTAGCTATCCCAGTCATGGTCTGGAGCATATCGCGACTTATCTGCACACTTGTCCGTGATAACTGGACCATCTCCAGAATTGCAGCGAGCCGTGGTGAATCCTTAGGTGGCTTAGGAACTCCTGGTGGGTTCTGGCGTCTCGTTGCCTTCGTGCCACGGCCTCTGCGCTTGGTTGAACTTGCCAGTGTGGAGTCCGTTCCAAACCCCAGGAACTCAGAGCTCGACGCCGAGGTTTTGCGGACAACTGGTTCACATGGCAGGAGGCAGCTGTCATCCTGTTCCTACTCCTGGAGATCAAGGGTCTCAAAGAAGGGCCCTTTTCCCTCCTCTCTCTCCTCTTCTTCGTGGCTCAAGGTGGTGGAGGCTTGCCACGACCATTCCGGGTGAGTTCATTTTACCTGTGCTCCATCTCCCTTACTAGCTCCTCCAATTCCTGTTCATTAAACCATGGAGTTCTGGGCCTGGTTTTGCCAGTCTTTACTGCTGGTTTCTGGCCACTCATCATCAATGATGAAACGAATGGCTGCTCAACAGTTAGTGTGTCTCAATTTCTCTGACTGCCCCCTCTCCAAACTCCAACTCTCTCCTCTCCACCTGCAACTCTCATCTCTCCACCTGCAACTCTCATCTCTCCACCTCCAACTCTCATCTCTCCACCTCCAACTCTCTCCTCTCCACCTCCAACTCTCATCTCTCCAAACTCCAACTCTGTCCTCTTCACCTCCAACTCTCTCCTCTCCACCTCCAACTCTGCCCTCTCCAACTTCCACCTCTCTCCTCTCCAACCTCCAATTCTCTCCGCTCCAAACTCCAACTCTCATCTCTCCACCTCCAACTCTCTCCTCTCCAGCCTCCAACTCTCTCCTCTCAAATGCCAACTCTCTCCTCTCCCCTCTCACAGTCACAGGTGGAATAAAGTGGTGTGCCATTATGCGCATGCGCAGTACAGCAATCAGCCTCAAACAGCCCTGAAATGACGACACATTGGAAGACAAAAACTACAACAACAAAAAACGCGAAGCATGCGCATTGCAGAGGAGAGAGTTGGAGGTTGGAGAGGGGGCAGTCGGAGAAATTGAGACACACAAACCGTTGAGCAGCCATTCGTTTCATCCTTGATGATGAGTCGTCAGAAACCAACAATGAAGACTGGCAAAACCAGGCGAAGATCCCCGAGTGGAGAGGCCTCCAACTGCCGCACACTGCTGACGCCGGCTACTCAATCCCACTCCCGCCCGCCGACTCCCACTGCCTTCCGCTGACGCTGCTGCCCACACAACGGAGCCTAACGTGGCTCCCAACGGGACCCGGCGGCAGTGGGCGGCAAAAAGATAGGTGCCGCCCGGGGGCCACTAAGAAATGGGCAGCGCCCAAATTCGTCCCCAAGATAATAACATCTTATTACTTGTATTAGGCCTAAGCAAAGTAAAAACAGCACCTCAATATTTCCTCAGACTATCCCAAAATGCTTCACATCGATTGGGTTACTTTGAAAACATAATTGCTGTTGTTATGCAAGTAAATGCCACAGGCTGTTTTGTGCACAGGAAGACTCCACAGGCAGTAAGTTAGAAGAATGATTGGTTAATCTGTTTTTGATGGCGAGGAATATAGACCAAAATATGAGGAATTCTTCACTTTCGTCATAGTGTCACGGGATGTTTTACATCCACCTGAACTACCAGATGGCGATTCAATTTAACATTTCTTTCAAAAAGTGGCACCTCCGACAATGCAGCACTCCTTTTATACTAAAAGATGCACTTACGGACCTGGCAGCAGAGATTTGGATGAGCTCAAATTTACAGAGGGTGTAAAATGGGATGCTGGGCAGGAGAGCATTGGAATAGTTGTGGGAGGGGGGGTGGCAGTGGAGAAGGAATTCTTAGCTGCTTTCTTTGTCAAGACACAATCCTCTTGCTCTTAAAGGTACCTCCTTGATTCAATATTTAGCTAAGCAAGTCAGAGAGACTGATGCTCTCCGTTGTCCAAGACACTGCTGCCCGTATCCTAACTCGCACCAAGACCCGCTCACCCATCACCCCTGTGCTCGTTGACCTACATTGGCTCCCGGTCCAGCATCGCCTCAATTTTAAAATTCTCATCCTTGTTTTCAGATCTCTCCATGGCCTTGCCTCTCCTTATCGCTCTAACCTCTTCTAGCCCGACAACCATCAGAGATCTCTGCATTCCTCCAATTCTGGCTACTCGTGCATCCTTGATTTTCTTCGCTCTACCATTGGCTGCCGTTCCTTCAGTTGCCCAGGTCCTAAGTTCTGGAATTACCTCCCTAACCTCTCTGCGTCTCCACCACCCTCTCCTCCTCCTTTCAGACGCTCTTTAAAACCTACCTTTTTAAAACCTACCTCTTTAAAACCTACCTCTTTGAGCAAGCTTTTGGTCACCTGGCCTAATATCTATTTATGTGGCTTTGTCATATTTTGTTTGAAAATCGTTTCTGTGAAACCTTGGGACATTTTACTCCGTTAAAGGCAGTATATAAATGCAAGTTGTTTCCTCGCGACTGGAAGATTGAACTCTAGGTAGATGAGGTCGTTTTTAGGAATTGGGCATCTGGAGATAGACTTCTGCAGACAATCATCAGCTCTTGTGATTCTGCTTCAGGGCAAAGGCGCTATCTGTCTGGAGGCTGGATGGTCTCTCCTACGTCTTAAAGACAAAGTTTTTTGTATGAGGCTGAGCTATTTCCCGAATCCATAGGAAGGTCAAAAGATATATGCAGAAAGTGAAAGTTCCACTGGTATCCCATATTGGCTCTACAAATAGTATGGCACTGGGCAGAAGCAGGATCTGTTGCCTCACAGCTTGGGTTTCCTTTCAGATCCTTTCAGAACTCAGGGTGGGAAGGTCAAATATTTAATCTGAATGTGGGATATTCGGGTTGATGGTCTTGTTATTGAAAGGTGACAACTGTCGATTGGGTCATCTATCCCCAGTGGTCAATACCTTGATTCAGTCACAGGGGATACCAATACAGCTTATAGCACAAATTTTAGAGGAATAGGATTGAAAAAACAGGGAAGTTATGTTAAACGTACAGAACCTTGGTTAGACCACACTTCGAGTACTGTGTACTGTTCTGGTCTCCATATTGCAAAATGTTTATAGAGGCACTGGAGAGGGTGCAGAAAAGGTTTACAAGAATTATACCAGAACGGAGAGATTGAACAGACATGGGCTCCTTTCGCTAGAAAATAGAAGGCTGAGACCTAATAGAGGTTTTTTAAATTATGTAACGGTCTGATAGGGTAGATTTGGAGAAGATTTTTCCACGTGGGGGGAGTCCAAAACTAGGGGTCATAAATGCAAGGTAAGTCACTAGTAAATCCAATAAGGAATTCAGGAGAAACGTCTTTACCCAGAGAGTGATTAGTATGTGCAACTGACTATCACATGGAATGGTTGAGGCGAATAGCAAAGATGCATTTGAGGGGAAGTTAAATAAGTACATGAAAGAGCAAGGAATAAAGGATATGCTAATGGGGTTAGATGAAGTAGATTGGGTAGGAGGCTCAAGTGGAGCATAAACACCAGCCGCCATGGAGGCCCCGACCTGGGAGGGAACATCAGTGGCAGGTTGGGACCATAAAAGGCGCGGCGAGCGGCGGCCATGGGCAACGTGGAGGCGTACCACTTCAGTGTACAGCCTGAGCTAGTGCAGGAGGGCGACGGTTGTGAAGAGTGACGTCATTAAGATCTAGGTCGGTGATTGAAGCATGGGCAGATACAGCTGGAGCGGCGAGGTCGGGGCGAAGGAGCGACGAGAGATTGTGGAGGGACGTGATCGGGGCCCAGGGGAGACGCGGGTTCCGGGCCAGGGGCCAGAGGGGCCCAGGGGCAGCACGGACCAGCCCACACTGCGATATGTGTGCGCACTAGGTCCGTGCAGCAGAGCTGGTCTCCAGTTGTCTTGGGTAATCCTTGCCACTGGACCAAGACCAAGCTCTGTCAAGCCCGTGCAGTGGCTGGTGTGCAACAGCCACTCCACATTAAAAAAATCCACGCACAGGCATCTTCCACCCTTCAGGATGTAATTCGGGTCCTTCATTGAAACACCTGTGAACTCCTTTTTTTGGCGTGGAAGCAAGTCATCCTCGTTTCGATCACCTATGATGAAACACCAGCATAGACCAGTTGGGCCAAATAGCCTAAATCTATGCTGTAAATGAGACATAATGGCACTCTACTAAGTTAATTAATCCTAGCTTGTGTAATGTCCAGCGCATTTTGGAATTAGTCCAACATCTATTTCAAACCTAATTCTAATCAGATACAATTGTGGCTAATTCAGTCTTTCATAATTAATTTGCATTAGGGAAACATTCATTTGATGTACTAATTTACCCAAATTGTTTGGAAATTGTACCTGCTGCTTTCTAATTGTGACTTTAATTTAGTTCTCCATTAGTTAATGTACCCACCATTCAATATTTTTCAATATGTGAGTTTAATTTTCTTGCATGTAAAAGTACACTGTTAGCATTAGAGCTTTTGGATTAGAGGCAAGAGATTTGTTTTGTGTCCTGGTATATCAAGAGTTATAAATGATGAGTTAAGATGAACTTTCTTCATCCGGATCTTCCACTGTGTGTAGTTGTCCTTTTCATATGCAAGTTTCTGCTTATTGGCTATATGCACTGCTGGAATGATGAGCTCCTATTTCTGGCACTGTTTTACTCACAAGATGATTTCTATAACTGGCGGCCAATCTGCAATGTCAGCTTTAGGCCCAGGTGGCAAGCTGAAAATCTACCCCCGAGTGTTCTATTTTATTTCAAAACAAATGCTTTGATTTCTGCAAACTCCAAACGCAATGATGTTTAGGTTTCCGCAGCCTTCAACCCAATCCTTTCATCCGTCAAACACCTCAGAAATAGTGAAGGTGACATCTGTGATCAAATGGAGTGAGACCGTTTGGAAAACCCATTTAAACACATGGAGCTGTGTTCATTTTCAGAGTGAGTGACATTAAAACAAAACTAATGGCCCTCGCTCCAGACTGGAGAGAGTTAACAAGCGTGTACTCTTAAGAATAAAACTATAGTTGCAAACCTCACTGATAATCAATTTCAGTTTAAAAGGGTCAACAAAGGTCAAACCGCAAATGCCACAATGCATTGGAATGCAACACACGTTAAGTACTGTTATCTGCTGGCACATTGTTTCATAATCATTAACTCATTCATACCCCTTATTACTATCTCGTACGGTTTAAAAGCTGTTGTAAACTAATTGAGTCACCTATATATTTAGAAGAAAGAAACAATTTGCATTTACATAGCGCCTTTCATGTCCTCAGGATATCCCAAAGTGCTTCACAACAATAAAGTACTTTTTTAAAGTGTAGTCGCTGTTGTAAAAAAGACAAGCATGGCAGCCAATTTGCATACACCAAGGTCCACAATAGAAACATCGGAACAGGAGTAGGCCAGTCAGCCTCTTGAGTCTGTTCCGCCATTCACTGAGTTCATGGCTGATCTGTACCCTAACTTCTTCCACCCCCCTTGACTCCATAATCCCTTAATATCCTTGGCTAGAAAAAATCTATTATTTCCATATTTAAAATGACTAATTGCACTAGCATCTACTTAAGAAAATAAGAATTAAGAGCAAGAGTAGGCCATACGGTCCTTCGAATCTGCTCCACCATTCAATAAGATCACGGCTGATCTCCGACCTCAACTCCACTTTCCCACCTGACCCCTACATCGCTTGATTTACCCTACAGTCCAAAAATTTATCTATCTCAGCATCCACAGACCTTTGGGGTAGAGAATTCCAAAGATTCACAACCCTCTGAGTGAAGAAATTCCTCCTCATCTCAGTCTTAAGTGGCTGACCTCTTATCCTGAGACTATGCCTCCTCGTTCTCGACTCTCCAGCCAGGGGAAACAACCTCTCAGCATCGACCCTGCCAATCCCCCTCAAGATTTTATAGGTTTCAATGAGATCACACCTCATTCTTCTAAGCTCCAGAGAGTATAGGCTCAATCTCTCGTAGGACAACCTTCCCATCCGAGGAATCAATCTAGTGAACCTTCTTTGTACCACCTCTAAGGCAAGTAAGCCCTTCCTCAGATAAGGAGACCAGAATTGTGCGCAGTACTCCAGGGGGCCGAATTTGGTCAACATACCGCCCAAAAATGCGATTTTGGTCAAAAAACACCTACATACCGCTGACATACTGCTCAGCGGAATATTCATCATTGACATACCGCTAAGCGGTATGCACACCGTCCGCCATGCAGGACCGCCCGCATACTGCCCAAAAAGTCCGATTTTCGTTGCGTACCACCGGAGCTGCATACTGTCCTGGAAAAGGTGGTTTTACGTGATGGTAAACGGGCGGAGTGTACGGATCCGCCATTTTGGAAATTGGGAGCTGTCAGCTAAAGCAGCAGCTTTGTATTTCTGAGGTGAACAGTGATTTTACTGTGCAATTTTGATTGGAAAAGGTATATTTACTATTACTGAGTAACTTATTAAGATAAAAAGGCATTTTAGTTTTTTTTCAAGAATGGGGCCTGTATTATCTCAGCCTGCATTGTTGACAACCTGTCTAATGGAGGAACAAGATGTGAGAAAGTTTATTGAGCAGAGCTATAAGGGTAATGGAAAAGGTCGCAGAATGATGATGAGGAGGATGAGGCCTTACCCGCAAAGGATCTTCAAGGAAAGTATTCATACTTGGACCTGACCGATCGACAGTGTGTCCGAAGGCTGCACTTCCAAAAAGAGGTCATCACTGAGATTTTCCAGCTCATTAAGGTAGACCTGCAGCCCAGTATCAGCAACATTACTGCACTCTCTGTCGAGATGAAGGTGACTGCGGCACTTTCCTTTTATGCATGTGGGTCTTTTCATTAGTACACTACTCATTGGTGCATTCGACAGGTAACCAAAGTACTGTATGCACGCCGGATGGAATTTATAAACTTCCCAATAACCAGGGAGGCACAAAATGACGGTGCTTTGGGATTTGCACGCATTGCCGGCTTCCCCAAGGTGCAGAGTGCTGTTGACTGTACCCATATTGTCCTGCGAGCACCATTACAGGAGGCGGAGGTGTACTGAAACCATAAGACATTCCACTCCCTCACTGTGCAGCTCGTATGAGACCATACACAGCGGATAATGTCAGTGAATGCCAACTTTCCAGGGAGCATCCATGATGCGCACATCTTGCGGGAGAGCATTGTGTCTGACCTGTTGAAGTCTGAGCCACAAAGTAAATGCTGGATGCTGGGTGACAAAGGGTACAGCCTCGCCATCTGGCTCTTAAAACATAGAAAAATAGAAATTGGGTGCAGGCGCAGGCCTTTCGGCCCTTCGAGCTTGCACCCCCATTCAATAAGATCACGGCTGATCATTCAACCTCATTACCCCTTTCCTGCTTTCTCTCCATACCCCTTAATGCCTTTGTCCGTAAAGGCCATATCTAACTCCTTTTTGAATATATCTAACGAACTGGCCTCAACAACTTTCTGCGGTAGAGAATTCCACAGGTTAGCCACTCTCTGAGTGAAGAAGTTTCTTCACTCCCCTGCTGAACCCTCACACACAACCCGAGCAACGATACAATAAGAACTATATAGTCACACGTAACATAATTGAAATGACAAATGGAGTGCTGAAGCAGCACTTTTGATGCTTAGACCACTCAGGAGGCAGGCTGCAATACCACCCTGAGCATTGAGCTCAGTTCAGTGATGTGCTGCATGTTGCATAATTTAGCAATCATACGGGGACAGAAATTGCCACAGGGGACTGCGGGACCACCTGAGGAGAGGGTGCAGGAGATGGAGGAGAAAGAAGAGGACAATGAGGGGGAGGAGGATGACGAGGATGCAGATGAACCCTGGAACCACCCCCCAACACCACAGCGGAGGGCACGTGGAGCTTATGCCACTGCAAAAATGTTAGGTCAGCAGCTCAAATGAACGCTTTGCTTGAATGCGGAAAGCTGCGTTTTGGAACCCTGAAGACTGTTAGCCCAAAAGTTTGACACTGTACAAGAGTGCTTAAATTCAATTCAAACGTTTATTGTAAAAATATACAACAGTTTCAAAACTTTGTAAAACTTATAACTATAAAACAACTTTAACAACTTTAATAACAACTTTGAACAAAACTTTTACAACTTTAATAAACTTTTACAAATCAAGCTTCAATGACAATAAAAAGACCCTTTATTTTCCTCGGCCACGACTTCTGCCCCATCGATGCCCGCGTGCTACACCACCCTTGGGACTATTCCCCCCTTTCTTACTCCCGCCCATTCCTTTCCCAGTGGCCCTGAGCCCGGACCTCCCCGTGGTGGTACCAAGCCGGCGTGCAGCACTGCACCCCAAGTGCCGTTGCTGTCGTTGGGGATCAGGCATTGCACGCGCAATAAATGGGGCCTCAGGAGAAGCTCGCGATATGGAAGGCGAGGCTTCAGGGCTGGGAGATGATGTCAGCTCCCCACCCTCAGGTGCTGTCGACCTGACTACTATGGCACGGAAGGATTCCGCGTCATGTCCCAATCCTGTCGATTGCCGCATGGCTTCGACGGATTCAGCGGTTCGCTCCATCGCGGCGATCATACATAACCTTTCCTCTGACTGCCACTCTGATAGAGCCGCGATGCTTGTGGCTATTGTAGTCATGGCCTTGAGCAGCTCTCGACTTATGTCGATGCTGGCCTGTGACAGACGCACCATGTCCTGGTACACGCCTACAGCAACCAACCTTTCCTGCACCAACCTCCGTCGCTGCAGCAAAGGCGCTGCAACACTTGGGGTGCCTTGCTGCGCACCACTTGGTCCCGCAGAATCAGAGGAGCCATGGGGGAATCACCTAAATACAGACTCCGTGGTGGAGGATGTTCCAGCTGTCCCACATGGAGCTGGTGTATCCTCCTCCATCTCCACCTCCACTGGCTCCAGGATCAGCTGCTCTTCCTCTTCCTCATCTCTGCCAGTGGTAAAGTCAGGAGACGGCTGGGTGATGCCAGAGATGGAGGCAGTGGGTCTGTCGTCTGGTCTCTCTCTGTCAGTGTGGTCTGAATCATCCGAGTCTGGAAATACAAAACAACATTTAAAAAAGCTTGGCACCAGGGGAGGGGTCATAGTACATAGTACAGGAACTTATCGCAGTCTTACTTAAATGTCTACCACTGCAGCAGTACCACATTACATATTGCAGACAGACAATACATATATGCATTGTGTTACATGACCCCAATATTGCAGTACATTACATGAAGCCAACATTACAGTGCAATAAACTTACATTACATTTCATCAGGCCAACATTACAGTTACAGTTACATTACATGACATGAGAGGACCACAACATAGACTGCCTTTTAATCAACTTACCATCTTGTGTGAGTGGGTCAGCTCCAATGCCGGTGGTGGCACGGTTGCTATCCCCAACCAGGGACAGGGCACAGATCTCAATGTCAGTAAGAGGCTCCTGGGTTATGGGTCCTCCCCCCCCCCCCCCCCCCACTGCGACACTGATCCGCTGCTATTACAGGTGTCTTCCTCTGCAGAAAGTAAAGTAAAAATCTTCAATCCATTTAACATCGCATGCGCACACACACAAAAAAAGCACTGCGCTGATCCTTTTGTCATTGCTTGAAAAGCATAAATACATCGCTGTTACCTTAAGATAAATAACATCATCTGTGTGACACTGAACCTACATTTACATGGTACATGGCACATGGCGGGGCAGGGATGCATAAATAAAATCATTACTTAATCTTGCTACCTTCACCCGGTCGTTCCACCTCTTCCAGCACCTTTCCACGGTGCGTATCATCGTACTTTTAGAGGGCACGGCGTCCCTGGTCTCATCCCATATTCGGTTGTACTCCTTTGGGGGGGGGTCTTTCCACGACCACCCATGGGCCCCAATTTTGCCCATCACTGGGCGCTGTTTTTTCGTCGCCCAGTGAACTTTTTGGCGCCGAAGCTCAGTCCAAAGATTTCCCAATGTCGAGGCGCTGGCGTCTACTACCAGCGCCAGAATGTTTGGCGCCATACATTCTGGCGCTGGTGTACCTGTAAAAGAAGGTTGCGTGCCATTTCTTTACATAAGGCAAACTTTCCCCACCAACCAAATTTTTTAAACTGGCACAGAGACCCTAGAAACACCGTAGGAAAAACCTTTACCTGCAGTTAGAGAATCCGTGCTGGCCCGCTCCTATCCCCGGCCGAAGGAACTCCCTGTCTCTTCTAAATAAACACAAAGGTAATTTAAAAAACAAATACTAACTATATGCAGGTATAAAATTTAAAATAAATATAAACTTACCAATACTGATGCTCCTGCGATGATAAATAAATGCTCTCACTGCCCAAAATAGTACAAGGAAACCTCTTGAAACCTCCAATTATGAAAAAAACCAACAGACAAATCGAAGTCTTCTTTTGGCATCCAGTACAGCCTTCTCCCGATTCTCTGCGATGTTGACTGCATCTGCTGCTAGTCCAGGCCGAAGGTCCTCCACCCACACGGCCAGCTGCTAGTCCAGGCCGAAGGTCCTCCACCCACATGGCCCGCTGCTAGTCCAGGCCGAAGGTCCTCCACCCACATGGCCCGCTGCTAGCCCGGGCCGAAGGTCTGCACACAAAGGACCGTGCAAGACACTCCAGGCTCAAAGGGAAGCAGCAGTGATCTCTAATAAAGATGGAACATTACATTGAATAAAAAAAATAATCCCACCACAAATCTTTTATGTTTTTATAAAGTATTGGAGTGCCTAGGTGGAAAATACATAATTTATATTAAATATTCCCACCACAAATCTTTATGTTTTAATGGAATATTGGAGTGCTTAGGTGGACATTACATTATGTTTATTAAATATTCCCACCACAAATCTTTTATGTTTTAGTAGAGTTTTGCAGTGTTGGAGTGCTTAGGTGGATAATACTACGAAGTTGTTAATGGATCCAGACTGGGTGAGGTTCACTGATATATGCACCATGGTACTTCGTTGCATGTATCTGTGACCCAGAGCAAGGCAGGATCCATGAACACCTTAGTACTGGAACCTGTTCCTGTATCATTTAAACCAATAATTGGAAGGGGTGAGGCCATTTTACATGTTGAGTCCGGTTATCCTATAATATTTATTAGTGCAGCACTAAAAACTGAAGTGCAGGAGTCAGGTTCAAAGTCCAAAATTAAAATGTTTATTAAACATTTGTACAGCACAGTTGTACTTAGCTTGACTTTACTTATGTTTAAACCTTCATAACTTTAAAAACTTTATTCAAAACCGTGGGAAACTTTACAAAGAACAATCAACTAAAGCAACGAAAAAACAAACATCTATCCTCTTCCTTAGCCTTGTGCGCCAATCCTGCCCCAGTAGATGCCGTTACCCCTGCTTGTGCCTGTAGTTGCAGACTTCTGTACCCCCAGGTGTAATCTGTTACTTTTCCAGCACGGCGTTCCTTAATACTGGGCTACAACAGGGACAGAGCCAAAATGTATCCTAGTGGAATGTCCGGGTTCCTCTTCGTAGTCAACCTCAGCCTCAGGATCAACCCTTTAATTTGGTGCAGAGTAGAAAGCACTCCTTGCATTAAGGACAGCCTGGGTGAGCCCCCTATTGCCGATACTACCTCGTTAACTGTCCCAAAAGTCTTTCCATCTGTAATGACAGTCCCCACTTTTGCCCTCACCCCACCAAAGGCTTCCAGGAGCAATCGAGATTGTTGGATGTTGTCCCCACTCATCCCCACATGGTGTACTATGTTCTCAGAGTCCAGTGTTTCTGCATCAGGTCTGGAGTTCGCCCTCCTATGACATCTCGTAGGTGTGGCTTGCTGCGACACACTTGTACCCGCAGCCTCAGACGTCACACCAAGAAAAGTCCTCTCGCTTGATTCACTCATGAAAGGGCTTGACATCCTCGAGGGGTTCAGCACCTCCTAATCCAAGGTAACCATCTCGTCGCCTATGACTTCTTGCTGCCCATCATTCTCCTGAGTTGAAATAGGTGGCATGGCATTTTCTTGAACATTCTCTCCTTCAACTTCAGGAGCACTTTCTGTCTCCTCCTGATGCTCAACCTCTGCGAAACAAAACATAGATGCTTGGTTAGCAGCATTGAGGAAGGAGAAGCATAGGAAGCACACGCAGTACGTAACATTTATCCAACCCAGACTCTGCAATTTGCAGGGCTTACCCTCTAATGGAAAACTGGGCCCAGCTTCCGCATTGATTGTTGGTCTTCTCCTGTGACATTTAATCATTGACACTGTCCTCTACTCCCCGGCTGTTAGTTGCAGCCTACTTGGCAGACCTACTCCAGTTTATGACCATTCTCGGTTGATCTGTAACACCACCTTCTGCTAGAGAGGGTCCTTCTGAACACATGCGCACACACACGCACACAGATCATATTTACAGATGTTACTGCAGTGCATAAATATACATATATTTAAAAGCCCAAATAAATGTAAGTCTAACGTATTACTTACAGTCACTGCTTGTCTGAGGTACTGCCACTTTTTCAGCTGCACACCGGTTCTTGGACATTCATGGACATTCCATTAAACTCGACTGCGATCTGGTCCCAAACTTTTGTGAGTGCAGACCGTTTAAGCTTATTTTTACCGAAGCTCCCCTTGTTCTTAAGAACTCCCCATCTACTCTCAATTAAGTCTACCGGGGGCTCAATTTCTTCTACGAGAAATCTCTTCGCCCTTATGGTTTCCCCTTCACCGTCCCTGGCCCTTTTGTCTTCTTTGTGCCCTTCCATTGCAGCCATCTCGTGAACAAAGCTGTATTTCCTACCTGAGGACCTACCTCTGCCACCAATGGATTCTCAATGGTGATCCACACAGTCCCCACATGTACTGTTTTTTTAATACTTTCTACTGCTCATGTGCAAATGGTTATTTTTTTTTTCTTGTGCGCATGCGCGATTTGGTGGCCATTTTTTTTTCAGCGCATGCCCTGTGCGGTTTCAGCGCATGTTGGAGGCTCTGCCCTACAGATTCGGATCGGGTAGCGCCGGAGCCAGAGGGTGCATGTGGTGAGAAAAAAAATGGGCGTCCAGGTAAGTGAACGCCATTTTTTTTCTTTAGGGAAACTTGAGCCCTTGGTTAGCTTGGGGTACCTCGCTGTTATGTGCTTCAGCAGGGCAGGTAACTCCGTCTCATCGAAGGCAGGCGCCCTCAACCTCCCCTCCTTCTCGATGTTCCTGCGTTGGATGTCTTTGTTAACATTGCCATCGTATTTGTATGATTTTTGCTTTGTTAAATATCTCTTAGTCTTCAAACTGAAGAATTATTAGTTGGTAGGACTATATTTGGTATCTTTCCAGTAACTGCCCGTCGACTAGCTTGCTGCTCCTTCTCACTCTCTCTCCCCCTCCTCTTCAACTCACTGTGCATGCGTGGGTGACCCCTGAAATCGCGGGTAAAACACTTGTGTAAAAAAAAAAGGGGGGGAAAATTCACGCATGCGCAGTTCCGTGCCGCAATGCCCATCAAGGAGATATTCGATCTGGATCAACTTCTAGGATACATACCGCCCGATGCAGACCGCTGACATACCGCTGAAAACATTTTGACCAATTTTGTCCTCTTCAGTTTCGGCGGTATGAAACGACGTACTACTGGCATACCAGCGAGAAATGGGCGAACCTTACACATCGACCAATTTCAGGCCCCAGGTGTGGTCTCACTAAAGCCCTGTACGATTGTCATAAGACTTCCTTACTCTTGTACTCCAACCCCCTTGTAATAAAGGCCAACATGCTATTTGCCTTCCTAAATGCTTGCTGTACCTGCATGCCAACTTCCTGTGTTTGCTGTACGAGGACACCTAAATCTCTCTGAACGCCAACACTTAATAGTTTCTCACCATTTAAAATATGTTATGTTTTTCTATTCTTCCTACCAAAGTGAATAACCTCACATTTTCCCACATTATGCTCCATCTGCCACTTATTGCCCACTCACTTAACCTGTCTATATCCCTTTGCAGGCTCATTGTGTCCTCCTCACAGCTTAGTTTCCCACCTAGCTTTGTATCGTCAGCAAACCTGGATACATTACACATGGTCCCTTCATCTAAGTCATTAACATAGATTGTAAATAGATGAGGCCCAAGCACTGATCCTTGCGGCACACCACTAGTTACAGCCTGTCAACTGGAAAATGACCCGTTTATCCTTATTTTCTGTTTTCTGTCCGTTAACCAATCCTCTATCCATTCTAATACATTACCCCTAACCCCATGAGCACTTACCTATCTACTGCTTTTTATGGAAGAGCGTTCCACACTTCTTCTGTTCTTTGTGCGAAGAAGTGTGTCTTAACTTCTCTTCAGAATGAGATGAATGATTAGAATGACTCGTGAGCTGGAGCAACTTGTTCGTTTGCATTCAGATACACTACAGCATGAGCTTACAGTCCAGAGTGAGCTAACAGAACGGAACAGCTGGACTGCGACACAGAGCAGATATCTCACTGAAGACAGTACGGCACAAAGCAACAGTCAAATGTTTCTATGTCTACACCAGGCCATGTTCAAGTGTAAAGACACGATGGAAGCAGAGACTCAGAGATTAAAAGATGAAGAAAGAAACAGTCAGTTACTAGAAGATGTCAAGGGGCAGCTTGGTGGTGAAGTCACTACTGGCTCTCCAAGATTAGGAGCTGAAGCTGGCAGCTTATCTCATGCAACGACTGCAGGTACCAATGACGCCAGCGAGAAAGAGCTAACTCTGGTCGTAAATGGGATCTATCCTGAGAGAATTCCTAGCAGTAAGATAAACGAGGATAAAGCGGCTGAGCAGAGACAGAGGAGACTTCGGGGGTCAAAGAAGTCACTGGATGTAAAACTGAGGAACAAGCTCATTGGAGAATACCTGGAGAACGTACATACACTGTGCTGGAAGAAAGGAAGCATATTGAAGAAAAAACGGCTACAACTCATGAAACAGGTCTCCTTTTCTCACAGACACGGTTCTTCTGAATTCCCTCCTGTTGAAGTTGATGACCATCCAAAAGCAATCAATGAAGCACTGGGAGAAGTGTTAAACATGCCAGATACAAGGGAGAAAGTATTTGTGTTCCGTATCAAAAAGGAGGTGCCTTATTCCTCAGACCTTCAACCAAAGAAGAAACGGCGCAATTTCCTAAATTTTAAAAGATCAGCTGTAGCTAACTTGGATGTACTTTAAATTAATTAATTCAAGGTTAGCATTATGTAGCCATCTATAACTAGCATATATTTAAGAAGGAGATAGATAGATTTCTAGAAATGAAGGGCATCAAGGTGTATGGGGAAAAAGCGGGAATATAGGGCCCAAGTTTCGGGCCGCGCCTAGAACGGCGCAGCCCCGACCTGGACGCCCGTTTTTCGCGCCACAAAGTGCGCCTAAAAAAAACTTACAGATTCTCAGGCTCCCTGCTGGTCCTCTGTAGCTGGGCGCAGCGCAACACGAGCTGTGGGGGGCGGAGCTAGGTCCCTGCGATGAAAACAGTGCCGGGACCTCTGCACATGCGCGCTACAGTGGGCGCGCATGTGCCATAGCTCCAGGCGCCCAAAACTGTGTGGGAGTGGCCCAAAGCACGCAGCCCCTAGCCCTGGCCGAATGGCCTCACTGGGGCTGTGTGCATAAGGCTGTCTCCCACACCCAGCTCCTGCTTCCTCCCGACCTGACTCGACTCCCACTTCCCCGCCCCCCCGCCCCGGACCCGACTCCCCGGACTGGACCCAACCCGCGCTCCCCTCTCCCCCCCTCCCTCCCACCACCCCCCCAACCCGGACCCGACCCAACCTGACCTCCCTCCCCCGCCCCCAACACGAACCGACCCGACCTCCCTCTGCCTCGCCCCCCCCCCCCCCCACCGACCCGACCCGTGCTCCCTCCCTCCCTCCCCCCCCGCCACCCGAACCAACCCTCCCCCCCTCCCCCCCGACCCGTGCTCCCGACCGCCCCCCCCCCCCGACCCGACCCGACCTCCCTCCGCCCCCCCGACCCGACCCGCGCTCCCAACCCCGACCCGCGTTCCCCCCGACCCCGGACCCGACCCGACCCAACGCCACCTACCTGTAAATCTGGTGCTGGGGCCGGGCCCTGCCCGAAGTCTTGGGCCCGACCCATTCAGCCTCCCTCCCCCTTCTCCTTCCCCCCGCCCCTTCTCGTTTTCCCCCCCACCCTTCTCCTTTCCCCCCTTCACCTTTCTTTTTCTCCCCCCCTCTCCTTCCCCTTCTCCACCCCCTTCTCTTTCCCTTGCTCCTCTCCCCCCTTTCCCCTTCTCCTTCCCCCCTTTCCCCTTCTTTCCCCTTCTCCCCCCGTTCCCCTTCTCCTCCTCCCGCCCCCTCCCCTTCTCCTCTTCACCCCCTTCCTCTTCTCCTCCCTCCTCTTCCCCTCCCCCCTTTCCTTTCTCCTCCCCCACTTCTCTCCCCCCCTCCCCCTTCTCCCCCATCCCTCCCTCCCCTCCCCCCCCCTCCCTCTACCCCCCCCTCTCCCTCTAACCCCCTCCTCCCCCTCCCCTCGCTGTCAGAAACACAGACACTGACAGAGAGTGAGAGACACACACAGACAGACAGACAGAGAGATAGAGACACTGACAGAGACACACTGGGGGGTGAGGGGGCATCCCAGCACGCTGTTGGAGGGCTCCCGGTGCTGCAGTCGGTAAGTAGAAAGTGTTTTATTTATTGATTTAAAAAAAAATTCTTATTAATTTTTTTTGATTGATTTATTGGTTGATTTATTGATGTTTTTATCATTTATTATTGATGATGGCTCTTTATTTGTGAAACTGAAGTGTTTAATGTTTGTAAACTTCCCTTTAAACCCCCCCCCCCACCATTCCCTACGCCTGATTTGTAACCTACGCCTGATTTTCTAAAGTGTAGACAAGGTTTTTTCGAGCGTACAAAAATCTTCACTTACTCCATTCTAAGTTAGTTTGGAGTAAGTTTTCACTGCCGAAACTTTGAAAACAGGCGTAAGTGGCTGGACACGCCCCCTTTTGAAAAAAAAATTATGTTCCAAAGTGAAACTGTTCTAACTGATTAGAACTGGAGCAAACTAAATGGCGATAATTCCGATTTCTAAGATACTCCGTTCTACACCAGTTGCTCCTAAAAATCAGGAGCAAATCATGTGGAAACTTGGGGCCATTAACTCTGTTTCTCTCACCACAGATGTTGCCTGACCTGCTGAGTATTTCCAGCATTTTCTGTTTTTATTTCAAATTTCTAGCATCTGCAGAATTTTGCTTTTGTACTAGAATGATACGATGTTAATGATAACAATGAAATGAATTTAGGCAGTGTCAATCCAGTTCCTACTTGGCTTAAGTCCACGGCATAAAACTGTTCATGAATCAGCACAAATATTCAGGAACTTGTCAGTGTTACTGAGAGAGAATGGTTGAAATAAGACATTGGTCAAGTTACATTGTTACAATACAAGGTGTTCTGAGGTGTAAAGTAAAGGAACATTGTTGGGACAGAGCAAAGAGAGTAAGTATACCTTGTATCTGGGGCCTACCATAGATAACATTAGTACTGCTTGGTGTTGAAACTTGAAAGTGAGTTACATTGTTAATTGCAACAATCTAAATTAAGATTTCAAAAGATTTCATACAAATAATTTTGACAAATTGCAACATTAATATTTGTGCTAAGATGGACTACAGTAGTCTGCCATGTTCCTTCCTAAGCTCCAATGCAATGTTTCATATAGATTTTTCTTTATTCTAAGCATTTATACAATCAACAGCTTTCTGACAGACTCCATGTTGTACATCCATCGATACTGTATTAATTGTCTGAAAATCATTATATAAATAAATGAAAAAGAAATGCAGTGATATGACAGCAGCAGCTACCCCACTATGATCTACAGAAAGACAAGGCAGAGGAAAAGCAAAACTCATTTTGGTTTCCTTATAAATTGATCAATTTAATGAGTCAACCATTTGAAGCAATTTTGTGCACTGTTCTGCACTAATCAATCCCTCCCCAGTGATAATTTCTTGGGCTTCCTTCAAATTTACCATGCAGAAATAATTTTGGGCGCTGCTTTCCAGTCATCTGAAGATATCATTGTTGGATCATTGCTTTCACTCTGCACCGATGGAGTTGCCACTGGATATTACAATAGCTTCTAATGATTGTTGTTTCGAGACCCTGAGAATTTATCGCATGGCCTGCCTGGAATAACACTTACCTAAGAACTACATGTTGTATCTGTGTTCCTTGTATTGCAGTGGCCAATCTTTACTGTTCATAACAAATAATTGAGTCATAATTAGTTTAAGATAAACTTGGTATTGTTGTTATATAACGTTACTTTTCTCGTATTAACAATATTTGAAATCCAGGTACGATTTTGCGTGTTCCAATGTTATCAGCAATTATGTGTTATTGAGATATCTTTGCATTTCCTGTAGAATAATCTGTACGGAAAGGATATTTCTTTACACCCTATTTAAGTAAATAACTGTAGACTGGATTTTGATTCATATTGTTTGCCTCGCTGTTTTTGAAGATTTATTTCCTGTAGAGTTAACTGTGTAAAATGATTGATTGCTTTAAATAGTTTATTCATGAATTGTTACCAGGAGCCATCAAGTGGAAAATTGAGCTGGACTGGGACACAGAAGATTTAGAGTATCTGCAGAAAGTGGAAACACATGTGGCAAAAGCATTGCAGGAAGTCACTCCAGACATCATTGTGTACAATGCAGGCACAGACATCTTAGATGGTGATCAACTGGGAGGTTTGGCTATTTCACCTCAGGTTCGTAAGGCAAATTCAGGGCAATCCAGATGTTTATACTTTGCATACGTATCAGTGAAAGTACTTCAAAAATAAGTTGCGCCTTCAATTTGAAATATGCAACATGTTCAAATACTGCCAAGCTTAATAAAACACAGGTGAATGAATATTCACCTGTGTTTCGCATTGTAGAAGATTTAAAGGAACGCTTTGTTATACCTACTTCAGCAAAAGTTTCAGTTCTATTCAGGTCAGTGTCATTAGCTTGAACAAATGGTGTACATAATTTCTGCTTCACTATTGTACAGCATTTACTGCACTACGATTTTTTCTTGCCCAGCTAAAATAAATTGAAATAAATCAAACAATTACCTAATTTCTAGTTAGCTTTGTACAAGGATTTTGCTATGGTGGTACAATTCAATGCATTTCCCTAACTGGCACATACATGATACACAAGAGGAAACTAACAGTTACCATTTTAAAAGGACCAGCTAATTTACGTAAAACAATATTTGCTATTAATATAGAGGCACATATTTTAAATCTTTTTTGTCCTAAATAAGTATCTTTACTTATGATTTGTAAATAAATGAGCATACAAAAATGTGTTCAAATGAACTAGAAAAAACATTTATTGCTTCAATGCTCCATTGTCTATTGTATTTACCAAAGAGCTCTTTATCATGAAATGTTATGTTTAATGCCATTTCCTTTCTGAAATAATGTGATTTGTAATTGTGCTGTGTTGCAGATGTATAATTATATTGATTCTTTAAAAAGGAAATTGCTGCTGAAAACATAAATATAGATTTTTGTTTTACCATATTGTGATTTTTTTGCTAGAACCTATTGGTTACAATGGGGAAATATTTACCATGCTGAAATTAAGTTGTGGGATAATATATAAATGTGTAATATTTTCATCTGAAATTGCTCCTTGTATTATATTTGGGGAGGACCAAAGTGTTTTGTTGGAATTTCATAATTAGTAATGATAGAAAAACAAACTGTTATGTGTCCTTGTGACATCAATCTCCTAATTCCATTAAGTTTTTTTTGGTCTAGGGAATTATTAGAAGAGATGAAGCAATCTTTGAGGCAGCCCGCAAGCATAAGATACCCATCCTGATGGTGACATCTGGAGGCTACCAAAGGTCCACAGCTAGGATCATAGCTGATTCTATTCTTAACTTGCACCGTTTGCAACTAATAGACCATGAGATGATTTAGGTGAAATGAATGACTCTTATATTTCTAATACGCAAGTCTGTATCAGCTGCAATGCTACCACTGTCAATGCAAAGAACTTTCATTAGTTTGGAGAAAAATGTAATTTATATACTAAAGTAACAATGTTCTATAATCTGATTAAAGAAAGTTATAAATGTTGATAAGATAACAAAAAAAATAGGTTTACAATACTATTAAAATCTTAAAGGAACATTCCTCTCTGGTGCAATAAAGACATGGACATTTTTAATAAATAATAATACATATTATCTACTTGGCTGTGTGAAGAATCTAGATAAATAAAAAAATTCAAATAACATTTAGCTCAGCACACCCCAATTTTTGAATAATTCACAAATTTAAAAATGTTAGTCTTTTCCCACCCTGATGCACACTATACAATGGTTGAAACACAGTAGTGATAATTATATGCAAGCACTATCCTTACTCCATTGTACTCAAAATAGAGGATATGGTGACACAAGTTGAGAAGTAATGTAATTTTGATTGTTTTGTAGTATCAATTATCAGAGAAAACAGTTAACTGCAGAAATATCCTGGAAAATTATGTCAAATTACTTCAGGTATAAAAGTTTATTTTATTGCCCAGCAATCTATTTGTGAAGGAATGTGCCTTTAAATACAAGGTGTCTAGCTTTTTGTTCTCAATTTCTGGCTGAAAATGTTACTGTGTTCTTATATGATAGTGTTGTTATTCGTAATGAGTATCTTTATGTTATGGCCTACAGGAAGTATTTTGTACTATGGATTAACGTGTAGCAATTAAATTTTTTAGGTAATTTAAATACTATTAGAGCATGACTAAGATGATATTTTCTGACCTTTTAATCATTATATCTGGCACTAAATGTGTCTTTTATTGAATAGTTGCAAAGCTTGCATTTTATCACTAAATGATCTTACATCTGAGGAATAATTTTAGGGTTTCCTTTTTTTTGTTCTGTTTTGTGAAGAGGGTCATATTGAAACCTAGCACTGCCAAAATTAAAAGCAGCAGTCAGCAAAGCAATGGAAAGTAAAATTTGGCGGGTGTATAATTGGTGGCCTATCATGCTGCTGCCAGTTTTCTACCCAGCAGTGAAAGGTAAAATCTGTCCTTAAAAGTTGTAGGAAGTCGTGCTTAAACTGTACAGTGCTCTGGTCAGACCACACCTTGAATACAGTGCCCATTTCTGGTCACCGGAACAAAAATATCTGCAGATGGTACAGGGTAGAACCACAAGACATAGGACCGAGTTATGAGGAAGGTCTGCAGAAACTTGGACTTCTCAGTTTTGAGATGGACTGATTGAAAGGGAGGCATCTAAGATAGTAATTGTATAGGAACGGTAAATCTGCAATATTAACTTCAAATTAAATTTTGATTATAGGGTAGGGAGGGGTATATTCTAGTGAAGGGAAAAAATTGGCTATAAAGAAAGAACTTGTATTTATATAGCGCCTTTCACAACCTCAGGACATCCCAAAGCAGTTTACAGTCAATTAAGTCACTGTTGAAATGTAGGAAACATTTAAGTTCTTCTTCAAACACAGACTGATCAACATGTAGAATGGATTTCTGGTTTGGAAAGTGAAGGCAATAAAGTTTGAAATCATTTAAGAAATGGCTGGGTGCTGTGATGGTAACGGGACAGGGTGTTAGGGAGAGACTGCAGGTTATCTCTGAATAGATTTGCCAGGATTGGCAAATAGCCCTTTCCAATTCATATCTATCTTATTTGTAAAATTGTACTTTAGAAGTACACTCTGATTTTATTCTGCTGGTGAGAAACCTCGCCATTAGTGATGCATATTGGATATTCAGGCAAAAACTGTCCAAAAAAGGGTTCCGTTAAGCTTTGCACATGTTGTAAGCCTTGCAGATGTCCACGTGACACCTGAGTTTGAAGTCCAGTTTTGGCTGACATTCACACTCTGGCTTCTTCTGGGATTCTGAAAGTAAGCTTTGCTAGTTGTGGTGTAGTTATCCAAATACAGAAGGAAATTGGGCGCTGGGTCACTTTTACACTACTGAAAAATGCTTGCTAGGAGACCTGGTGGAGAAAGGAATAGAAGGATATGTTGATAGGGTGAGATTAAGTAAATAGAGTGGTAAGAGGCTCTTGTGGAACATAAACACTGGCCAAATGGCCTGTTTCTCTGCTGTAA
The DNA here is from genome assembly GCF_044704955.1 of Pristiophorus japonicus. Lineage (NCBI taxonomy): Eukaryota > Metazoa > Chordata > Chondrichthyes > Pristiophoridae > Pristiophorus > Pristiophorus japonicus. The sequence continues at coordinate 40,824,420 of NC_091988.1, read as the reverse complement.
ATTCAATGAAGTTCTTTGCAAGGAATATCATTGGTGGTGGTTGTGGAAATGTCCAAGGCCTGGTATAACCTGCCTTGATCGAGGAGGACATTGTGATGCCATATGCTGATTTGAAAATGCCATGAAACTAGGACGAAAAAGAAAAAGTAACAGCTGTTTTGAATATTGGTTAATTTTCATTTAATTTAAGATTGATCTGTGTGATCTCAGTTTGTTTAGTTCACTCTCCTTTACGATGCTAGGCATGTGGATTGAAGCCATTAGAAGAATATTGAAATCTAATGCAAATGAACTGCTGTCTTTATATTTTTCTTGAAAAACCTAAACAAAATCTTAATGAAGAAATTTGCACATATCCTGTTTAAGAGGAGAGACGCTAAATAAAATGATATTTTATTTATTACTGGGCTTACAGTTATAAAAGTTGCAGATTTCATTCTGTTATGTGAAGATGTTACCAACTGAATATTGTATTTAATTCTACATGTCCTGTTTAAACTACTATTGTTGATTACCGATCATTTATGAATGTATTTTTCTATGACAGCTAAAAATCAAACAATTTAACATTAAAATCGGGGCACATGACACTGAGTTGCAGCATTGTTTTGAATACTAGTCATTGTATTTTGTTACAAGATTTGCTTGCCTGTTGCTAAATACTGTGTAAATTAACACAGTGTTGTTATTATGAATTCTGTTCCATTTGTTAGGAAGTAAATTATTTTTCTGATTGATTTACCCTTTTTGGTAGCTGTGTTTGTTTACATATGCCCACAGTGCATATGATTATAGTCTTGAGTTTAGCTACGTGCCATTTAACCCCTATCCTGCAGAACACATCACTCTTTATAGCTAGTGATGTCTTTGGTTTACGTTTTGTAAAAAATCACTTGCCCTAAAGATCTGTAGCTGACATTAATTTCTTTAATTATTTATCTTTATCGAGTAATAATATTTATCAAGAGTAGTACAGGTCGAACCTCCCTTATCCAGAACCCTCGGGACCTGGCCTGTTCTGGATAAGGGATTTTTCCGGACGAGGGGTGGTCACGTTAAATTGGATCGTACAGATACTGAGCAAGGGGATATCGGGGCTGGCTGGCTTTGGGGTGGGAGTGCGGCAGAGAGATCATGGGGGTGGGGGGGGTGGCGGTGGATCGCGGGGTCAGGCCAGCAATTGCGGGAGTCGGCAGCGAGGAAGGACTTCAATTTGTTCATGTCAGAGTTCTGTGCATGCGCCACCCGGTGGCCGGGAATGATTCCGGACAAGGGGTGGTTCTGGATAATGGAGTTCTGGATAACGGAGGTTCAATCTGTAACAGAATAATGGAAATTATGATCTGTCAAATTGGAATTTTTCATTGCCCACCTTTCTGTAAATATGATCCCAGATTCAATCTGTATATTCACCTGTGTCTGACCAAATACAGCAGTGAAAAACAGAATAATATACATACTTTAAAAAATCTGAAATATTACATTTGATATTTAGGTGATAATCGCACTATTTGTTTTACCAAGTTATAAGTAATGCTAAATTATATACACTGATTGATATTCATGCAAGCATCATATCAAACAATTTGCATTGGAACTATCTTGTCAAAATCTTGACTTAATCTGAATGTAACATTGACGTACTTTGATTCAGACCCACTAAAACAAAGCTTTATGTTGACAGGGAATTTGACTAATCTGCATTTTGCTTTATTGGTACTTAATGTCTCTCAATTTTGTTGTGTGTGTTCAACAAGAAAGGATTTAAATTCTTGACATGACCCTAATAATAGCATGAAGCAACATGAATGAGGACAGACCACTCTTGTTTTGGGACCTGATTTAGACTTCTCTTTTAATGTCAGATATACTGCAAAGTGAATTTCCTGGTAATTTATTCTAAAATATAAATGAGCTCTGATCACTTATCAATCAGTCAGCTAACCTGCATTATTTTGTAATTTAATGCCACAATAGATTATTACCTGATTAAATGAATCAAACATTTTAGTTATCATGAATCAATTTAGTGCATCTCAGATGGTGTAGGTTTGAACTCTATTCCAGATTTGAGCAAATCATCCAGATTGACATTCCAATATAATACTAAATTAGTGCTGCACTGTTGAAGCTGCTGACCTTCAGATGAAATGTGAACCAAGGTCCCACCTGTCTGTTCTAATGGTTTGGGTAGATATTAAAGATCCCATGTCACGATATGAGGAAGAGATGGGAATCTTATTGAATCCGGTTCAACATTTTTCTCTCAACCAAAACTAACAAAATCAGATTAATTGTTTTTTGACCTCATTGCTGTATGTGGGATTTTGCTGTGCTCCGTGTAAAGATGTGTTTATAATCACAAAATAGAACATTATGCTGTTATTGAGTTTCCAAAACGCAGCAAATCTATTGGTAATGCCATTGTAAACGGATGCAATGAAAATTATTCAGATACCTATTCTGAACGGAATTCCTCCAAAACCAAGCTATCGATCAGCCAAATATCAAATACTTATGAAACTATTGATGGGTGTTGTCTACAATTTACTTTCAAGTTCATAAGAACATAAGAAATAGGAGCAAGAGTCGGCCATTTGGCTGTTGGAGCTTGCTCTGCCATTCAATAAGATCATGGCTGATCTTCTACCTCAACTCTACTTTCCTGCACTATCCCTATATTCCTTGATTCCCTTAATATTCCAAAATCTGTTGCTCTCTGTCTTGAATATACTAAATGACTGAGCATCCACAACCCTCTGGGGTAGAGAATTCCAAAGATTTACAACCCTTTGAGTCTCCTCATTTCAGTCCTAAATGATTCATGAGCTGCTTTATGATGTTTTGCCAAATTAGCTTAACAACATTGAAAGACTAATGCGCTCCATGTACTTTGAAGATTCTGTCTTGCATATCAACTCTAAACCATAAACAGCAACCTGATGTTTTTTCACAACACAAACCCAGAAGCTATTCCCAGCTAAACCAAGTAGACTTGTGGAATAATAGCACAGCCCACAGGCTATAAGTAACATTCCACATTAATTATAGCTTAATTATAGGCTTATACATTCTTTGTTTTGTTCTGTGATTATAGGTAGGTTTGAATAATTATTCTTCAATAACTGATGATGAATTGTTGCAGCTTAAGTTTGACAAATTACCCTACCTCAATTGCTAAACTAAAATAAAGCATTATATAAATCTGCAGAGAATTTGGTAAATATTGTTCAATTTCTGACAATCATCAGGGCAATATTTCTATGGTTACATGTGTTTTCTTATGAATCTTATGTACTGTATCTCCTTATTAACAAAAGACGCATAGGTGTAAGGTCATCACTAGAGTAAATTATTAAGCCAGCAACAACTTTGCTAATAGTTATCTTACATATAATACAGGTAGATAAGGTGGAGGACAGGTAAATAAGATGGTTAAGAAGACATATGGGATGCTTTCCTTTATTAGCCCGAGGCACAGAATATAACAACAGGGAGGTTGTGCTTGAACTGCATAAAACACTAGTTAGGCCACAACTGGAGCACTGCCTACAGTTCTGGTCACCACATTACAGGAAAAATGTGATTGCACTAGAGAGGGTACAGAGGAGATTTACGAGGATGTTGCCAGGACTGGAGAATTTTAGCTATGAGGAAAGATTGGATAGAAACATAGAAAATAGGTGCAGGAGTAGGCCATTCGGCCCTTCGAGCCTGCACCGCCATTCAATGAGTTCATGGCTGAACATGCAACTTCAGTACCCCATTCCTGATTTCGCGCCATACCCCTTGATCCCCTAGTAGTAAGGACTACATCTAACTCCTTTTTGAATATATTTAGTGAATTGGCCTCAACAACTTTCTGTGCTAGAGAATTCCACAGATTCACCACTCTCTGGGTGAAGAAGTTTCTCCTCATCTCGGTCCTAAATGGCTTACCCGTTATCCTTAAGACTGTGACCCCTGGTTCTGGACTTCCCCAACATTGGGAACATTCTTCCTGCATCTAACCTGTCTAAACCCGTCAGAATTTTAAACGTTTCGATGAGGTCCCCTCTCATTCTTTTGAACTTCAGTGAATACAAGCCCAGTTGATCCAGTCTTTCTTGATAGGTCAGTCCCGTCATCCCGCGAATCAGTCTGGTGAACCTTCGCTGCACTCCCTCAATAGCAAGAATGTCCTTCCCCAAGTTAGGAGACCAAAACTGTACACAATAGGCTGGGTTTGTTTTCTTTGGAGCAGTGGAGGCCGAGGGGAGACTTAATTGAAGTGTATAAAATTATGGAGGCCTAGATAAGGTGGATAGAAAGGATCTATTTCCCTTAGCAGGGAGGTCAATAACCAGGAAGCATGGATTTAAAGTAAGTGGTAGCAGGATTGGAGGAGAGTTGAGGAGAACCTTTTTTCACCCAGAGGGTGGTGGGAGTCTGGAACTCACTGCCTGAAAGGGTGGTAGAGGCAGAAACTCGCATTACATTTAAAAAGTACTTGGACATGCATTTGAAGCGCTGTAACCTACAAGGCAATGGACCAAAACCTAGAAAGTGGGATTAGGCCAGATAACTCATTTTTGGATGGCACAAACACAAAGGGCTGAATGGCCTCCTGTGCTGTAAAATTCTATGATTCTATGATTTATATTGTAGCTTCTGATATCAGACTGGTGGCTGCTTGGCTCGAAATGATATTCACCTGACCAGGAGAAACATCTCCCCATGCGTGATTGGAGACATCTGCAGGGCTCCTCGCCCAGTGGCTAAAATTTAAATGTATAGAGAGCAAAATCAGTAGTGTCTAAATGTTTAACCCCAGATAGATATTAAAAAGTGTTCAGAAGTCCCAGGGTGCCTTGAACACTTAAAGCCAATTTGACACCACACTGGAGATGCACTCCATGCAGTGTGAGGCTACTTCCTCCAGTGGGCCTTGCAGCATTTCTGGATTTATACTACATCTTTAGAATCGCTATTGCACTCTTACGTGCATTTGTTGATTTAGTGCAGCATTTTTATATGTTACTTATTCTGTCATTTTCTTTAAATCAAAGTACAATGCTTACAGGTTTGAATGGGATGCATGTAAAACTCACAAATGTACAAAATTCCACAAATTCTTTGGGAATTCTGTACCTGTCGAATTTCACCAACCCTGCTAATGTTTTACATTTAAATCTCGGCTGACACTCCTAGTGCAGTACTGAGGGAGTGCGGCACTTTTGGAGATGCCGTCTTTTGGATGAGATGTTAGACTGAGGCACCATCTGACCCCTCCAGTGGACGTAAAAGATCCCATGATACTATTACAAAGAAGAGCAGGGGAATTCTCCCGTGTTCTGTTTAAATACTTCCCCTCAACCAACATCACAGAAACAGATTATCAGGTCATTATTACATTTATGTTTGTGGGACCCTGTTGTGCGCAAATTGTGTAATACGTGCGGAAATCACCCCTTGCTCCATCTAACAGTTTATAGAGTTCGGACCCGTGGAACAGAACAACACAGAAACCAATCAATCTGAAAAAAACTTACTTTTATTTAAAATCAACAAGTAAGTTCACACAAAACTCTTGCGTTTAATACCTCCCTGATTAATATTTTAGCATACACAAGTTTTTTCCCTTACTTTAAAATCAAGTGATAACAAGCCACACTTACGTACGTACTAACACCAGTGAGTGGTCAGTTCGGTGATGACTAGACACACGACTTTAACTGGCAACTGACCAAGTTGCCCCCAACTGCAGCCCCAGCCATGAGGTGGTGCCTTTAATAGTGAATTTGACTGAAAAGGGATTGCCAAACTTGTGTGCACCAGAGACCTCCCAGTTATATGGGAGAATGATGTAGGAACTAATAGAGGGATTTTGGGAAAGGACCAGTATAACACTGTTTTAAATCGGTGGCTGCAAGGCTGGCCATTGTCTGCAGATGTTCTCAACAGTTCATTCCTGTCCAAGGTCGATTGCTCCCTTATCTGTGAAACAGCTTGCTGGTTCAACAGTTTTACGAAGTGCTCACAGAATCAGTCTCTTGGCCTCCCAAAGCATGCTGGTTCATTAAATTTGGTCCCATCCCAATCAAACCCGCACGCAAGGGATGCATGCGCTACCATTTCCCTTGGCGTAAGGGCAAATGAATGTGTCCCGAGCTTGAGCACACCCAGTAAGATTTGGGGCCACCCATGTGGTCCCATCCATCCGGGTCACATACTTCGGGGGTGTGGGCAGATACAGCAGGAGCAGCGAGGTCGGGGCAAAGGAGCGGCAAGAGATTGTAGAGGGATGTGATCGGGGCCCAGGAGAGGCACGAGTTTGGGGCGCAGAAGAGCCGAGGGCCCAGGAGCAGCACGGGCCAGCCCACACTGTGATATGTGTGTGCACTAGGTCTGTCTTGATTAATCCTTGCCACTGGACCAAGAGCTAGCTCTGTCAAGCCCGTGTAGTGGCTGGTGTGCAATGGCCACCACACGTTAAAAGAATCCATGCACAGGCATCTTCCACCCTTCAAGATTTAGTTCGGGACCTGGAATTTTAGGTCCTTCATTGAAACACCTGTGAACTTTTTGACGTGGAAGCAAGTCATCCTCGATTCGAGGGACTGCCTATGATGATGATACTCTACTAAATGGTTTCCCTGATGTACTCCTTTATTCGCAACACGGAACAGAGAATTTAGGTTGCCTTTTCAGGTAGGATGGGATAATATGACACCATCCCTAACAGGCTGACATTGTTCTGTTCCTGCCAACGGCGCTCGTGTTTTACCGAGTACATCTGCACTCACACCCTGACTTGGCACATTGCCTTAGTAAGTTGGTAAGTGGACATTACTCTCAATGTTGATCAGTCATCCACAAGGGAAGCTTCCCCTCAGCAATACGCTGCAGGTTTTCTCGGGCTTGTTCCACTAATCAAGATCCATACATTACACAAACATCGTTTCACACAGCATCATTACAAGCTTTCCCATTCTCCTTTATAATCTGATTTATTTTTTTAGCATGGGATTCTAAGGATCATGGCTATTAACAAGGGAAGTCACAATGTTAAAAAGGGTCGCAGCGTCAATTATCAGGCCTTGCTGCCTTCTGATATGGTTCTATTTAACCCCTTAACATACATAATTTTCTTCAATGAGCTCAGTACTATTGTTAGACCCATTACCATCCCTAGAGTTTATGCGGTACAATGGCTCTAATTCCGACTCTGCCAGTGTTGTACTGGTCCTTTCCCAAAATCCCTCAATTAGTTCCTACATCATTCTCCCATATAACCGGGCGGTCTCTGGTGCACACCAGTTCGGTAATCCCTCTTCAGTCAAATTCACTTTTAAAGGCACCACCTCTGAGTTGGGATTACCACTAGTCCTTTTATTAGCCCTGCGTTGTGTTTGGGACAGGCAACCTGGGTTTCTTCTTGTCTTTCCCATGTCCTTTTCAAAGTTTGGGTGGGGGGAGGGGAGTTTGGAACTGACTTTCATCTCCACTGCAAGTATTACTGCACTTCCACTACTGCATCCCTGCACATGGTAGGCATTAGTACATGGCTGGCCCTCCCCATCATATACACATGCATCTGTATCATATTCATACTATTGGTAGGGATTCTCATCGAATTGGATTCCATGCATTTCACCGAGGGTCCCCTATCGAATGGTACCTCGTGTGGTTACCCATTTCAGCTTGGATAAACCATATCTTTGGCCAACTGGTAGGTCTGCTCTTACACTTTATACATATCTTCCTTTCTGGTTAGACCTCATTGGTAATGCATACTGTTCCCGAGCAATTTGTTTTGCATGTACCCATGATGGCCTGTGCCTTAGGCACCCTTTCTCCATCATCCCACTGGAGAGGATGAGTCCGCCTCACCATGCTCATGATCATGGCTTGTTGTCTTCTTGACCTGCTGGTGGGCTGAAAAAGCTTCATCTGGTTAATATGAAACCACTTGATTTTCTTAGGTAGCTGAACACCTTGGGACTAGCTTTGTCGACAATTTAAAAGGCCCCTTGTCGAAGGGTTCAAAGACTCCCACCCTTGCATAGTTTCACACCATCACCTGGCTTCCTACTTCCCACTCCTGGGATTTACTCAGAGACAAGTGTAGTATTGTTGTGCCTTCCCAATGGTCACATGCTTAAAACAAAAGAAAACAGATAATCCATTGTGGCTCTGCTTAAGAGCCCAAGGGGTTAATTTGTCAAATCATAACATTCCATCTGCCCTGTGGGGAAATATCCACTTAAAATGAAGAAACTTTCATTTCATAATGTCCAATGGCTTTACATTTTATTCAACAATACAAAAGTTGTTGTGTGGTGATTCAAAACAGAGTTCACAGCTGCTTGTGAAAAGTTAACTTTTCTTTTTTTTCCAAAAAAAGACAAACACAGACATCATCCATCAGTGTCCGCTTCTGTCACAACTTCTCGCAGCTTTCAAATAAAAAAAACACTTTGCTAAATAATATACTGTTACCCTTGCAAAGTCTTTGTGCCGTTAAAATTTGCAAAGATCCCAATCAATTCAATTCAGCAGGTAAGAACATCAGATATCATTAGTAGCACCACTACAAACATTGTGTGAAACATCTCCATGCACAATGATAGCATTCCCTTTTTTCTCCCCCCTGGTGACACATACTTGAAATTCATCAGAATTTAAAAAAAAAATACCAATTGTTGATGTGATTGCCTCATGTCCAGAACTAGAGGCTTTCACACAATTTACACCAACCAGAATTTCACAATGGTCACACTAAAGGTCTGGTTAATTAACCTCAATAAATCCAATTTAATTCAGACCAATTGTATCAGTGCAACTAAACACAATGCAGATAAAACTAAATAGCACATGCTTTCAAAAAACATAAATTATGTCAACTTTTTTTCTTCAAGCACCTTTCCAAATGACTGTAAAAATACTGCAAATATAACTGGAGAAAAATTAGTTTTCACATTTAAACAAAAATATTAACATGCTACACAATAGGGAAAAAGGCAGAGCAACCCTCAGCTGCAGCTTCGAAACATTCATACAGGCCTATTTTTGAAAAGGACACTACACGGAAAGTAGAAAAGGGACAGGATCTTTTACTTTCCTCCTTTCTTTATCTCATCCACCCAATTTATAATTATTGATTACTTCTTATGTCAAAAACATAGAGAATGGGTGCCCTAGACTTTCATCATCAATTAAACCAAATTAAGAAGACAGTGCTTTGTTACGATTTCGATTGATTTAAAACGAGACCACACATTTTTTAATGGCAACTGTAATTTCAAGGCTGAAGTTTATCTTTTGCAAAACAAACTAGTGGGCCCGAAATTGGAGGACATACTGCCCACAGACTGCCGACATCCCGCCCAAAATCACGAAATTGATCGAAAAATACCTACGTACCGCCCATATACCGCCCGGCAGAAAATTCATCAGCAACATACCACCAAGTGGTATACATACTGTCCGCCCTTGCACACCGCCGACATACCACCTAAAATTGCCAAATTGATGACTTACCACCGACATACTGCCGACCCTGGAAAAGGTAGTTTTAAGTCGATCTTCAGTCGGCGGTATGCATCTTCACCTGTGAATTTTTTTTTCATCTCTCACCCCCCCAGTCTCTCCCTCCCCCCAACAACGATACGTGTCCCCCCCCCCAAGTAGCGATCTAGCCCCCAAAAAGAAATCTCTCCCCAAAAAGCAATCTGCCCCCAAGAAGCAATCCCTCTCCCAAGAAGTGACCCACGCCCAAGAAGTGACCCCCCCCCCATATATCTGCACATCGCTCTCAGGCCGGCAGTCTCTGTCGATTCTGGTCTGTGTCTCTCGGGGCGGAGCTTCGCAGCAGCGTGCGCATGCGCAGAACGTGGAACCCGAAGATTCCCGAGTGAAAAGGACTCGCCGCCCGCACACCGCCGGCTGCACTCCGCTTCGCCCGCTACACTCTGCTCGGTTTACCGCCGAGAAAAAACTGACGAAAATCGCGCACACTTCGCCTCAGCGGTACCCGGCGGTATGAAACGACATACCACCGGCATTCCACTGAGAAATGGGCAGACGACCAATTTCAGCCTCACTGTCTTTTATGCATTCCATAGCTGCGTGAATCATAGTCAAAATAAATCTGCACCTGCATCTTTAACCTAAGATGTAATTCAATTCTGGGTGCACAACCTTAAACTGAAATAAACATTCTTGAACAACCGCATTCACACAACATAGAAATACTGATCCCTGTAATGGGTTATGAACTCAAAAGTGCCAAATCAGTTCATAAAACCCAAAACATGGCTCACGTATCTCTCAAATAATATTTGTATACACACATAAATCAATTAACAGACTTAAAACAGCGCCACTTGTCTAACATCTAACAATATAAAGGTTTAAACAACTTTTAGCTCTCTGCACAGAAAAGTGGGTGGAGCTAAAACAAACATAACAGACACCTTTTTTTTTTAAAGATTTTCAGACAAAAGAAATGCTGTAACTTCTTAAACATTCATAGTCAGGAAAACTTCCACATTTTAACACACACTTTCACACAAACTGAAATTCTAGCATTCTTTAAGGTTCCTTCCTTTCACTCAGTAAATCTTGTGTTTTATTTTTACTCAGCACAAAACATGGCAGCTTAAGTGTCGGTTTCAACTTAAGTCTCTCTTTCGTCTTTTGAAAAATCGCCTCAGCAGCTTGGTTCTATCCTGTCCATCCCAGGAGGTCTGAACCTGTAATTTATCCTCCAACTCCTTAATCCTTCTTTTACACTCTATGTGGTCCCTGCAAGCACTCCGCTCCTCTAAAATCTGATTCTGAGCGACCCTAAGCACAGCTTTCAGGTCCTTATTGGCCTTTTCTGCCTGTTCCACTTACTGCCTCTGATCTGCTTCCCTCATCGACTACACATCACAATTATTCTGATTATTAATACACTGGTTCTCGAGGTATTGTTCCTTATTACACCATCTCTCCTTCTCCTTTTCAAACTTCTCTTCAAACTTTTCCTTGAGCTTCTATGCCTTTTCAAACATTTCCTCTAACCTTTTCTTACTTTCTCTCTTCCTCTAATTTCTTTAAAAGCCAGTTGACCATCGCTTCTCTGTCACTAGCTTTTCCTGCAATATCCTCTATCTCCTTTCGTAACTTAACCTTTGCACATTCATCATTCTTAACCTGCCTTTGAGAGGCTAACAACCAAATGGATTTAATTAACCCTGGCCAAAACATGAACCCTTGGGTCCAGTGATCAGCCTCCACAACCGGATCATCACTGTCTATAATGATCTGTATCCACCTCTCTCAAACAGATAACTTCCCTGCCACATACTTTGTGAGAAACTTATCCATTGTTTTTGCCATTGTCTGCTCTGAACAGATCCCTGTTCGGGCACCAAATCTCTGTAAGACGTACGGATATCACCCCTCGTCCTGTCCAACAGTTTATAGAGTTCGGACCCATGGAACAGAACAACGCAAAAACCAATGAATCTGAAAAAAAACTTATTTTTACTTAAAATTAGCAAGAAATTAAAAGTAAGTTCACACAAAGCTGTTGCATATAATACTGATCTGACGAAGGTTCATCGACTGAAACATTAACTCTGCTTTTCTCTCTCTACAGATGTTGCCTGACGTGCTGAGTATTTCATCAATTTCTGTTTTTACGTGCGTATAATAATTCTCTGATTATACTTCAGCATACATAGGTTTATTCCCTTACTTTAAAATCAAGCGATAACAAGCAAAGTATTATACCAGTGAGTGGTCAGTTCAATGATGACTAGACACACAACTTTAACTCGCAACTGACTAAGTTGCCCCCAACTGTAGCCCCGAGTGTCTATCGAACAACACCTTTATACTCCAAAACTTGGTAACCTGTCCACTGCGTGTGAGTCCCACTATCCTAGTAATGGCAGTAGTTGTTTTTCTTCATTTTTCTTAACAACAGTCAGTTAATTAAATGTTTTACATCAATGGCTTCAAAGCTGGCCATTGTCTGCAGATGTTCTCATTCCTGTCCAAGGTCGATTGCTCCCTTATCTGTGAAACAGCTTGCTGGCTCAGCAGTTTTCAAAGTTCTCACAGAATCAGTCTCTTGGCCTCCCGAAGCATGCTGATTCATTAAATTTGGTCTATTTTGAGGTTAGCCAAGTTATAGCAAATTTATAGAGCAAAAATTAGGTATTCTTACATTTGGCTGCCGTGTTTCCTACATTATAACTGTGACTACACTTCAGAAGTACTGCATTGGCTGTAAAGTGCTTTACGGTCGTGAAAGGTGCTATATAAATAAATTGTCCGCATGTCCAACATGAGTCTCCCAAACCAAGCGCTCCACTCGGAATTCCTACATGGCAAGCGAGCCCCAGGTGGGCAGAGGAAACACTTCAAGGACACCCTCAAAGCCTCCTTGATAAAGTGCAATGTCCCCACCGACACTTGGGAATCCCTGGCTCAAGAACGTCCTAAATGGACGAAGAGCATCTGGGAGGGTGCTGAGCACTTCGAGTCTTGTCGCCAAGAGCATGCAGAAACCAAATGCAGGCAGCGGAAGGAGGGTGCGGCAAACCAGACACCCCACCCACCCTTTCCTTCAACGACTGTCTGTCCCATCTGTGACAGAGACTATAATTCCCGTATTGGACTGTACAGTCACCTGAGAACTCACTTTTAGTGTGGAAGCAAGTCTTCCTCGATTTTGAGGGATTGTCTATGATGATAAATATGTCTTTTCTTTCTTAATTCTGCTGATGGTTTAGCCAAGCAGTTTAGTGCTGATGGTTTAGTCTGACTCATTGCCTCCCAAACAGTAGTGGATAATAGTGTGCAAATATTTTAATTTTTGATTATTCTGCAGTTTAAGAACATAAGAACATAAGAAATAGGAGCAGGAATAGGCCATAAGGCCCCTCGAGCTTGCTCCGCCATTCAATAAGATCATGGCTGATCTGATCATGGACTCAGCTCCACTTCCCTGCCCACTCCCCATAACCCCTTATCCCCTTATTTGAAATTTTCCTTTGCTTAAAAAAAAACTTTTGCATTAATTTTCCTCTTTTTAACCACCAGGACTATGTGCTATATACAGCAGCAAATTCACATAAGATCAATAATTGAATTATTTTTCAAAATCATTTTGCTCATATAGTCAGAAATACATTTTTATGATTGAGCTAATTTATAATATTTTCAAAATTGTTTAAAAAATCGACATCAGCATTTTCATCTGAACTACCCTTTTAAAATCACGCTGTAATGAAGTCAGCTATGCATACTGGGAATTCTAATCTGAATTAACACCTACATCTGAGTTGTGCCATCAAGATGCAGCTACCATGGCAGAACTTCCTAACCAACATAGGGAGTAGTGATGTCGGGCTTCCCATTAACTGCAGCAGCTTAGCAATTGCTAGTTTCAGTTTTTAAAGCCAAATTTTCTTACACATGTTTTGTTAATTTACATCTATTCAGTACAACTTATTAACTAAAATGACATCATTTTACTTTTCCAGTTTCTAAAAGGTAAGGACTCCTTTTTCATTTAGTGTGAAATTATTTCTTAATTGGGCTAGGAGCTAAATTAAAAAGTAGGACCTCAAAAGTAGTAATCTCAGGATTGCTACCAGTGCCACGTGCTAGTCAGAGTAGGAATCGCAGGATAGCTCAGATGAATACGTGGCTTGAGGAGTGGTGCAAAAGGGAGGGATTCAAATTCCTGGGACATTGGAACCGGTTCTGGGGGAGGTGGGACCAGTACAAACCGGACGGTCTGCACCTGGGCAGGACCGGAACCAATGTCCTAGGGAGAGTTTGCTGTTGGGGAGGAGTTAAACTAACATGGCAGGGGGATGGGAGCCAATGCAGGGAGACAGAGGGAAATAAAATGGAGGCAGAAGCAAAAGATAGAAAGGAGAATAGTAAAAGTGGAGGGCAGAGAAACCCAAGGCAAAAAACAAAAAGGGCCACATTGCAGCAAAATTCTAAAGGGGCAAAGTGTGTTAAAATGACAAGCCTGAAGGCTCTGTGCCTCAATGCGAGGAGTATTCGGAATAAAGTGGACGAATTAACTGCGCAGACAGCAGTTAATGGATATGATGTAATTGGCATCACGGAGACATGGCTCCAGGGTGACCAAGGCTGGGAACTCAACATCCAGGGATATTCAACATTTAGGAAGGATAGGCAGAGAGGAAAAGAAAGCGGGGTGGCGTTGCTGGTTAAAGAGGAAATTAATGCAATAGTAAGGAGGGACATTAGTCTGGATGATGTGGAGTCGGTATGGGTGGAGCTGCGGAAAGGGCAGAAAACGCTAGTGGGAGTTGTGTACAGACCACCAAACAGTAGTAGTGAGGTTGGGGACAGCATCAAACAAGAAATAAGGGATGTGTGCAATAAAGGTACAGCAGTTATCATGGGCGACTTTAATCTACATATTGATTGGGCGAACCAAACTGGTAGCAATGTGGTGGAGGAGGATTTCCTGGAGTGTATGAGGGATAGTTTTTTCAATCAATATATCAAGGAACTAACTAGAGAGCTGGCCATCCTAAACTGGGTGATGTGTAATGAGAAGGGACTAATTAACAATCTTGTTGTGCGAGGCCCCTTGGGGAAGAGTGACCATAATATGGTAGAATTCTTTGTTAAGATGGAGAGTGACACAGTTAATTTGGAAACTAGGGTCCTGAACTTAAGGAAAGGTAACTTCGACGGTATGAGGCGTGAATTGGCTAGAATAGACTGGCAAAGGATACTTAAAGGGTTGACGGTGGATAAGCAATGGCAAACATTTAAAGGTCACATGGATGAACTTCAGCAATTGTACATCCCTGTCAGGAGTAAAAATAAAACGGGGAAGGTGGCTCAACCATGGCTAACAAGGGAAATTAGGGATAGTGTTAAAACCAAGGAAGAGGCATATAAATTGGCTAGAAAAAGTAACAAACCTGAGGACTGGGAGAAATTTAGAATTCAATAGAGGAGGACAAAGAGTTTAATTAAGAGGGGGGAAATAGAGTACGAGAGGAAGCTTGCAGGGAACATAAAAGCTTCTATAAATATGTGAAGATAAAAAGATTAGTGAAGACAAATGTAGGTCCCTTGCAGTCGGATTCAGGTGAATTTATAATGGGGAACAAAGAAATGGCAGACCAATTGAACAAATACTTCGGTTCTGTCTTCACGAAGGAAGACACGAATAACCTTCCGAATGTACTAGGGGACAGTGGGTCTAGTGAGAAGGAGGAACTGAAGGATATCCTTATTAGGCAGGAAATTGTGTTAGGGAAATTGATGTGATTGAAGGCTGATAAATCCCTGGAGCCTGATAGTCTGCATCCTAGAGTACTTAAGGAAGTAGCCCTAGAAATAGTGGATGCATTGGTGATCATTTTCCAACAGTCTATCGACTTTGGATCAGTTCCTATGGACTGGAGGGTAGCTAATGTAACACCACTTTTTAAAATGGGAGGGAGAGAGAAAACAGGTAATTATAGACCGGTTAGCCTGACATCAGTAGTGGGGAAAATGTTGGAGTCAATCATTAAGGATGAAATGGCAGTGCATTTGGAAAGCAGTGACAGGATCGGTCCAAGTCAGCAAGGATTTATGAAAGGGAAATTATGCTTGATGAATCTTCTGGAATTTTTTGAGGATGTAACTAGCAGAGTGGACAAGGGAGAACCAGTGGATGTGGTGTATTTGGACTTTCAAAAGGCTTTTGACAAGAGATTGGTGTGCAAAATCAAAGCACATGGTATTGGGGGTAATGTACTGACATGAATAGAGAACTGGTTGGCAGACAGGAAGCAGAGAGTCGGGATAAACGGGTCCTTTTCAGAATGGCAGGCAGTGACTAGTGGAGTGCCGCAGGGCTCAGTGCTGGGACCCCAGCTCTTTACAATATGCATTAACGATTTGGATGAAGGAATTGAGTGTAATATCTCCAAGTTTGCAGATGACACTAAGCTGGATGGCGGTGTGAGCTGTGAGGGGGACGCTAAGAGGCTGCAGGATGACTTGGACAGGTTAGGTGAGTGGGCAAATGTATGGCAGATGCAGTATAATGTGGGTAAATGTGAAGTTATCCATTTTGGGGGCAAAAACACGAAGGCAGAATATTATCTGAATGGCGGCAGATTAGGAAAAGGGAAGGTGCAACGAGACCTGGGTGTCATGGTTCATCAGTCATTGAAGGTTGGCATGCAGGTACAACAGGCGGTGAAGAAGGCAAATGGTATGTTGGCCTTCATAGCTAGGGGATTTGAATATAGGAGCAGGGAGGTTTTACTGCAGTTGTACAGGGCCTTAGTGAGGTCTCACCTGGAATACTGTGTTCAGTTTTGGTCTCCTAATCTGAGGAAGGATGTTCTTGCTATTGAGGGAGTGCAGCGAAGGTTCACCAGACTAATTCCAGGGATGGCTGGACTATCATATGAGGAGAGACTGGATCAACTGGGCCTTTATACACTGGAGTTTAGAAGGATGAGAGGGGATCTCATAGAAACGTATAAGATACTGACGGGACTGGACAGGTTAGATGCGGGAAGAATGTTCCCGATGTTGGGGAAGTCCAGAACCAGGGGACATAGTCTTAGCATAAGGGGTAGGCCATTTAGGACTGAGATGAGAAGAAACCTCTTCACTCAGAGAATTGTTAACCTGTGGAATTCCCTGCCGCAGAGAGCTGTTGATGCCAGTTCATTGGATATATTCAAGAGGGAGTTAGATATGGCCCTTATGGCTAAGGGGATCAAGGGGTATGGAGAGAAAGCAGGAAAGGGGTACTGAGGGAATGATCAGCCATGATCTTATTGAATGGCAGTGCAGGCTCGAAGGGCCGAATGGCCTACTCCTGCACCTATTTTCTATGTTGCTATGTTAATTAACAATTTCCATATGTAAACTGGGTCAATTGTCAAATCCTTTATTTAAGTTATATCCCTAAATAATGATGCCTTGTCTTTTTTGAACCACTGTTTTCAACTTTGTATTGTGTATTTAGAGTTGTTTAATTATAGACCTGAAAGTGTGTCTGATGTATCCCAGCACTGTCTGATTTTGCTTTTTCACAGTCGGACATGTTAAAAGAATGAAAGGAATCCGTCAATATTTGAAAAAAAAATATTCTAAGCGAATAAATAGAACCTATTAGTTCATGCTTAGGCCAGCAAAACCAACACACTGTTTTGTTTGTGGGTAATGATGCCAGCTGCACATAAAATATATGTTTAATCTCCCATGGATAAGCATGCAGTATCCTGTGTATAACTCAAGATGAAAATCTCGATTCCCAGCTATAAAGTTACAGTATATAGTTCATGGCCCATGTAAGAGGAAGTAGATATAATGAATGTATGCAATGGGGAGAAAAGAAAGCCCTATTAATTTCATGAAGACTGATGGGGATGATTTTCTCTAGTTGGTAATGTAGCAACATCATAAACAAATGTAGGAAGATTTCCTTTAGTTGGTATTTCTAGTGAAATCATAAATATATCCAAAAATAATGCATTCACAATTTCACTGGAATTACTGGTACTTCAATATTTGATTATGACTATATGTCATGACCAAAGGAAATGCATCCAGTGATAACTCAAAGTCATAAAGGTCTTCCTCAGTTGTAGAATGAAGCTAGTGTTTCATGTCCCACTGTATGCCTTATTTTTATAGCATGTATTCTGAATAATGAATTGTATTTTTAAAGTTTTAGAAACTTACCCAAAGAAACCGCTGAATATGTTTTATTTCCTGTGGGGTTGTGCAAACTATTTCTGTACCACCTTGTAGTATGCTTTCAGTCATGGGAAGAAAACATAGATTTTTAGTTAATAAATTAGATGTAGGAGTCATTTAATGACAATGAGTCATACTCTCTGACTCTGTCTAAGATAACAATATGCTTATATTAATGACGCACAGAGGATTGGGGATTTCAAAATGGTAGCAATTTTAATTAAAACATAAAGGAAATGGCAACTGAAATGGAAGGAAGTGAAATATTGTATTATCAGAAAGGTTGGGGATGTTACAATAACAGACAGAGAACAGACAAAAGGAGAAAGATGATGAGAGATTTATAAATAAGAGCAAAAATAAATTGTAAGCTTCTCGTCCAACTGGGAAAGACGCATTGCTTGATTTAGTCCTGAAGATTGTCGTAGGGTGATGGGCAAAATAACCGATGAGAGTAGAAGGTGAAAATCTAGTTGTGGAGGTTGACGGTGTGGTTATGATATTAAATAAACATTTTTTGCCAGTTTATAAATAATGGTGAAAGTTGGAATCTAGGTGTATTGTAAGAAGATGTGAAACAATTATTAGTGATAACTAAAAGAAAGAAAAGGAAGACTTGGATTTATATGGCGCCTTTCACGACCACTGGGTGTCTCAAAGTGCTTTACAGCCAATGATATACTTTTTGAAGTGTAGTCACTGTTGTAATGTAAGAAACGAGGCAGCCAATTTGCGTACAAACAAGCTCCCACAAACAACAATGTAATAATGACCAGATAATCTGCTTTTTTGTTATGTTGATTGAGGTATAAATATTGTCCAGGATAACAGGGGTCACTCCTTTGCTCTTCTTCGAAATAGTGCCATGGGATCTTTTACATCCACTTGAGAGAGCAGACGGGGCCTCGGTTTACCGCCTCCTCCAAAAGACGGCACCTCCGACAGTACAGCGCTCCCTCAGCACTGCACTGAAGTGCCAGCCTAGATTTTTCATGCTAATGTCCCTGGAGTGGGACTTGAACCCACAACCTTCTAACTCAGAGGCAAGTGTGCTACCCACTGAGCCACAGCTGACAGAACTGTAGAAAAGAAACTGGTCTGAAAAAGTTAGCAGAACTTGAAGTAGATAAGTCACCAGCCAGGAACCATAGGCTGTTGAGGAAGTGAGAGAAGAGATAAATATTTTAACTGTGGGCCCACCTAAGGTCAGCTAGGAAAAGCAGGTGGCAGCAAGGATTCAGGCTCAGATGAGTTATTTTCTTTCTTAAAAATTAAAAGTTCCTCATGTGACAGGAAGGGCAGGAGTGCTGTGGCCCCACCTGGCTCCACACAGGAATGTTGGGAGTCCCCTGCATCAGGCTTCACCTCCTCTCCCAATGATGGACTTACTGACCCTCCCCCTTCCCCATATCTGTGCTTACTTTACCAGGAACCGTTTCCATGGGTCCCTGACGGCAAACTGATCATCCACCAATTTTGACTCCATCCCATCGGTGGTAGTGTCCCTGGCTTTGTGCAGAGGTCAGAGTCGGGTCTGTCAAATGAGAACCAGCATTAAATTTCCGCAAGGTAACATCAGCTCTTTAGGCTCTATGGTTCAGATACAATTAGTAAGAATTTAGAAATTAATGGTTTAATAAGGCCAGCCAGCTATGGTTTGTTAAACCAAAGCAAAAGTAATATACTGCAGATACTGGAAATCTGAAATAAAAACAGAAACTGCTGGAAACATTCAGCAGATCAGGCAACATCTGTGGAGAGTTTTAGGTCGATGGCCTTTCACCAGAACTTGAAGATATTAGTTGGATATTAAGGGAATCAAGGGATATGGGGATAGTGCAGGCAAGTGGAGTTGAGGTAGAAGATTAGTCATGATTTCATTGAATAGCGGAGCAGGCTCGAGGGGCCAAATGCCCTACTCCTGCTCCTATTTCTTATATTCTCATGTAGAGATGAACAACTTTTAAATACATTGCCAGGGAAAAGGGTCATGAAGAGAACAAAAAGTAGATGTCTGTGATAGGGTGGAGGGCAGGAGGGATTAAAAGACAAAAGAAGGTGATAAAGAGACGAGTATAGAAACAAAAGATGGGTCCAGAGGAAGTGTAAATGGTTTCAGCAGGATAGCAGAGGGGGAGGATAGCATGAAAAGTCATGCAAAGAGAAGAAGGCTCCAGTGACCTGGGGACGTGGCGACAGGAGCCTTTCATTCCTTAAAATATAGTTATGACGAGAGACCTGAGATACTGGGATCCTTTCCATTGGAGCAGAAAAGGCATGGGGGAGATTTATCGGAGGTTTTGATAGAGTGACGAGGGAAAGACTATTTCTTTCAGTTGGAGAGTCGGTAGTGAGAGGTCATCAAGTTAAAATAGTCGAGTGAGTAGAGAGGTTAGGAGAAATTTGCATCTGTAGTATTTTGTTTAGGTGCTAAATCTGTTGCCAGTTTTGGAGTTTATGACACAAGTATCAAAACCAATGCTTCATCTATGCTATTAACTCTAGACATGAACAGATCAAGCGACTTTGATTCAAAACTGTGACGAGATAGATGAAACTTTTAAGTTGTTGTCTTACTAGATGATCTTTCTGTAGCTTTCTTGAGCTAGATTAATGAAGGTCTATTATTCTTCATCCAATTACATTCTGTATTCACATGCAAAGTAAAATAAGCAACAAGAAAAGCTCAGAGACGGCCTGTTTCTTTGAGTTTTTCCCTCTACCCTGACATTAGTTTCATTTTTCCACATTTTTCTTCATTTCATTTTTTTCTTCAATCTGCGCAGGTCACAGTAAGAGAAGTAAGCACTGCAAAACATTTGCCCAGTAAATGAGTATATTGTAATGCTTTCCAAGATTCTGGAGTTGTAGAATAACATTTTGGAGCATCAATGTGCGGTGCCATGGAGTGATGTCATGTAGGTTTGACCACCAGTCTTTCAGCTCTTGAAACGTGTCACAGTATTGTGGAGTAGGAATGAGTGGGAGAAGGAAAACTGGAAGATGGATTGTCACTGGACCACTCTTTCACCTGCTTGCGGCTGTTTAGACCAGCCAATGGCAGGTCACTTATGGACCTTTCTGGCTGTAGAAGGTGCATCACTCTGGGATGAAGTTTACAAAGGAGAAATGATATATTTAGGCTGCAATTCTTTATAATTTTATGCAATTTACTGTCTTTAACTATTGCATGGGGAGGAGCAAACATTTTCCTCCATACCATAACCTTTTGCTTTTGTTGCTTGCAAGATTTGTCATGCATTGAGAGCATAAGGACCTTTCTCAAGCTTTATATTCGCAAACTGAATGGAAGGGCTGAATAAAAGTTTGCAAAGGCTCCATTCAAAAAATAGAATTGGAGATGAGTCTTTTTTTACACATTTGAAAATCTAATCATTTTTATATATATTTCAAAAAATATAACCTATTGCTGTTTTCTCCATTTTCTTTCGAAAGTCCTTTATTTATCCACCTGATTGCTTTCTGTTCAAATATTTTTTTTAAAATTGGAGACATTAAGTATATTTCTGTATTATATGTCTTACAATTCCAGCTGTCTTCCCGTAAACAATTTAAAAGTGAAGGCCTGTAGACTAGTTGTCTCTGAGACCAGAGCAGGTTGATTAGGTCAAGTTATGGGGACTTTGTTCCAGAGCATAATTAAATTGTTTATGGTCAATACATTGCATGATAAACCAGAGAATTTGTGAACACGAGTTTGTTAGTTTCCTGTGCAATAGCACTGATCGTTATGTCTTTAATGATAGATGATTGGCAACCCTGACTTTAGAAACTTTGGGAATAAATACTTGGGAATTCTCTGAAAGTCTTTAGTTCTGGCAGGATATTTGAATTCTGTAAATGAATTGAGATTTGTATCATCCACAAACAACATTACATCTGGAAAGTCCACCAAGAGACAAACTTCACTCCTGCATTTAAAACATTTGTTGCTGATCAGACTGTTAAAAAAAAATCATAAAAAGCGAATTTTAACCCCTTTTTGAATTGATTCCAATTTGGTTTTAAGTATTCGATGGCTTTGCTTTCTTGCTGTATCATAGAAACATTGAAACATAGAAAATAGGTGCAGGAATAGGCTATTCGGCCCTTCGAGCCTTCACCTGCATTCCTGTTTTCTCTCCATACCTCCTGATCCCTTTAGCCGTAAGGGCCATATCTAACTCCCTTTTGAATATATCTAACGAACTGGCCTCAACAAATTTCTGTGGTAGAGAATTCCACAGGTTCACAACTCTCTGAGTGAAGAAGTTTCTCCTCATCTCGGTCCTAAATGGCTTACCCCTTATCCGTAGACTGTGACCCCTGATTCTGGATTCCCCAACATCGGAAAATTCTTCCTGCATCTAACCCATCAGAATTTTATATGTTTCTATGAGATCCCCTCTCATTCTTCTAAATTCCAGTGAATATAAGCCTAGTCGATCCAGTCTTTCTTCATATGTCAGTCCTGCCATCCTGGGAATCAGTCTGGTGAACCTTTGCTGCACTCCCTCAATAGCAAGAATGTCCTTCCTCAGATTAAGAGACCAAAACTGTACACAATATTCAAGGTGTGGCCTCACCAAGGCCCTGTACAACTGCAGTAAGACCTCCCTGCTCCTATACTCAAATCCTCTCGCTATGAAGGCCAACTTGTCATTTGTCTTCTTCACCGCCTGCTGTACCTGCATGCCAACTTTCATCGACTGATGTACCATGGCACCCAGGTCTCGTTGGATCTCCCCTTTTCCTAATCTGCCATTCAGATAATATTCTGCCTCACTGTTTTTGTCACCAAAGTAGATAATGTCACATTTATCCACATTATACTGCATTTGCCATGCATTTGCCCACTCACCTAAGCTGTCCATGTCATGTCTTCAACTGTCATTGTAACCCATGTATAAGCTGACCTAAATTGTATACCTTGAGAACACTGACCACAGGGGACGAACTTGTGGGAGACACTCCTAACCTGGACTTTCCGGTATAAAAGGGGAAGCTCCACCCACCGTCTGCCTCTTGATGCCTTGGTAATAAAGGTAACTGGTCACAGAGTGATCTTCTCTCAAGTATCGGCCTCGTGTGCATTTATACTGTATAGTAAGGACATATTATTGGCGACGAGAAACTGGGATTTAAACCACGCGAGCATGGCTACTAGCAGCACAGAAGAGAGGTACTGTGTTGGTGAAGATTGGGACGACTTTATTGAGAGACTACAGCAAAGTTTTGTCACGAAGGAATGGTTGGGACAGGATTCGGCCGACAAACGCAGGACTCATCTCCTGACGGTTTGTGGATCCAGAATGTACTCCCTAATGAAGGACCTTCTAGCGCCAGAGAAGCCGGCGGACAAGATGTTCGAGGAGCTCAGTAAGTTGATCGGGGAACACCTTAAACCGGCGAGCAGCATGCGCATGGCGAGACACCGGTTTTACACACACCAGCGGCGAGAAGGGCAAAGCGTTCCAGACTTCGTGGCAGATCTCCGGCGACTGGCGAGCCTATGTAAGTTCCCAGATGCATGCAGAGCGGATATGCTGGGAGACTTTTTTATTGAGGGCATCGGGCACCCTGGGGTTTTCAGGAAACTGATTGAGACCAAAGACTTGACCTTGGAAGCGGCGGCTCTGATAACCCAGACAATTATCTCAGGGGAGGAAGAGACCAGAATGATTTATGGCAAAAATCTTGGCTCAAATGCGGCAAACGACCAGGGAGTCAACATTGTTAACATGGCACACAGTTCTCTAGGCAGACAAGGCAATCGGACATGCCCCAGCATGCAGTTGAACCCAAAGGAGGAATTCAACAGAGACAATGGCTAGCTGAACGTAGATTCATGCCTTCGCAATGGACAATGCGGCCAGTAATGGGGCCATCAACACCTGTTAATGGTGCGCATTGGTTAATGGTGACAGAGACAGTCAGAGACGATCGACTGGTAATGGACCTTTTGTTTCCAACAATGGGGCCTTCAGCTGATGCTGGCGGTGTGGAGGCAAACACCCAGCCAGAGCTTGCAGGTATCAGCAATATATCTGCAGAAACTTCAACGTCAGCGGTCACTTGGCGCGTATGTGCAGAAAGCCTGCAGCCAGGTTGATGTATGAGGAGAACGGGCCCGATGTAAGCCCTACGAGGCCAAATGAATACTGGGGGAAATCGCTGGAAGCTGAAGTTCAGTGAGATCTTGTGGAGCACATATACAGTTCATATACCAGGACGCCACCGATAATGATGAAAGTGCTCCTCAATGGCATCCCAGTATTAATGGAGCTAGACACAGGGGCCAGCCAGTCCTTGATGAGTATCAAACAGTTCGAAAGGTTGTGGGTGTCCAAGGCCAGGAGGCCAAAATTATTGCCGATTGACGCACTGCTACGGACATATACAAAGGAGATCATTCCGGTGCTAGGCAGCGCCATGGTAGTTGTGACCCACAAAGATTCGGAGAACAGGTTGCCACTCTGGATTGTTCCGGGGGACGGTCCTGTACTACTGGGGAGGAGTTGGCTTGCTGTCATGAACTAGAAATGGGGCGATGTCAATGCAATTTCTTCTGTGGAGCGAGTATCATGCTCACAGGTCCTGGACAAATTTGACTCATTATTTCAACCCGGCATCGGCACTTTCATGGGGGCCAAGGTAGTGATTCACATAAATCCGGACGCCAGGCCAGTACACCACAAGGCCAGAGCGGTGCCGTACGTGATGCGGGAAAAGATAGAATGCGAATTGGACTGCCTGCTGAGGGAAGGCATCATCTCGCCAGTCGAATTCAGTGACTGGGCGAGCCCGATCATGCTGGTGCTCAAGGTGGATGGGTCGGTCAGGATATGTGGCAATTACAAGGCCACCATCAATCGGGTGTCACTCCAAGACCAGTACCCGCTACCGAGAGCGGAGGACCTCTTTGCGACGCTATCCGGTGGCAAACTTTTTTCAAAATTGGACCTGACCTCAGCTTACATGACCCAGGAGCTGGTGAGTGAGTCGAAGAAGCTGACCACCATCACGGCACACAAGGGGTTGTTTGAGTATAACTGATGACCGTTCGGGATTCGTTCGGCCGCCGCGATCTTTCAGCAAAATATGGAAAGCCTCAAGTTGATTCCAAGGACGGTGGTTTTTCAAGACGACATCCTCATCACGGATCACGATACTGAAGAACACCTCCACAACATGGAGGAGGTGATACGCAGACTGGACCGGGTAGGACTGTGACTGAAAAAGGCGAAGTGCATCTTCTTAGCTCCAGAGGTAGAATTCCTGGGGAGGAGGGTAGCAGCAGACGGGATCAGAACTACTGCGTCCAAAACGGAAGTGATCCAGAGTGCACCCAGACCCCATAACACGACAGAGCTGCGTTCGATCCTGGGGCTCCTGAAATATTTTGGCAACTTTCTTCCCAAATTGAGCACGCTGTTAGAGCCGCTACACGTGCTCCTACGCAAAGGTCGCAATTGGGTCTGGGGGGACAGCCAGGAAAGGGCTTTTGATAGAGCACCAATTTGTTATGCTCCAACAAACTGTTAATGTTATATGACCTGTGTAAGAAACTAGTTTTAATGTGCGATGTGTCGTCCTATGGGGTCGGGTGTGTGTTGCAGCATGTGAATGCCAATGGTCAGTTACAGCCGGTAGCTTATGCCTCCAGAAGTCTGTCCCAGTCAGAAAGGGGGCTACGGGATGGTAGAAAAGGAAGCGCAAGCATGTGCATATGCAGTAAAAAAAATGCACCAGTACCTGTTTGGCAGGAAATTTGAGCTGGAGACAGATCACAAACCCCTAACGTCCCTTTTGGCTGACAACAAGGCCATAAATGCGAATGCATCAGCCCGCATACAGAGGTGGGCACTTACGTTAGCCGCCTATGACTACACAATTCGGCACAGGCCGGGCACTGAAAACTGTGCCGATGCACTCAGCAGGCTACCACTAGCCACCACTGAGAGGGCAGCTGAGCATGATGCTGAGATGGTCATGGCTGTTGAAGCTTTCGAAAGTGAAGGCCCACCTGTGACAGCCCGTCAGATTAAAGTCTGGACAAATAAAGACCCGCTACTGTCTTTAGTTAAGAAATGTGTCCTGAATGGGGACTGGGCAGCCACGTAAGGGGCATGCCCTGAGGAGTTTAAACCGTTTCATAGGCGCAAAGATGAACTCTCGATTCAGGCCGATTGCCTACTGTGGGAAACCGAGTAGTCATGCCCCAGAAGGGCAGAAAGGTGTTTATCAGAGAACTTCACAATGAACACCCGGGCATTGTCATGATGAAGGCAATTGCCAGGTCACACGTTTGGTGGCCAGGGATAGATGCAGACCTGGAACTTTGTGTTCACAGGTACAACACGTGTGCTCAGCTGGGCAACGCACCCAGGGAAGCCCTCCTTAGCCCCTAGTCCTGGCCCGCCAAGCCATGGTCACGCATCAATGTGGACTACGCAGGTCCTTTCATGGGAAAAATGTTTTTGATTGTACTAGACGCCTACTCCAAATGGATTGAGTATGCCATTTTAAATTCAAGCACATCCTCTGCCACGGTAGAAAGTCTACGGGCAATGTTCGCCGCCCATGGTCTACCGGACGTCTTGGTCAGTGACAATGGCCCGTGCTTCAAAAGCACTGAATTCCAGGACTTCATAGCAGGCAATGGAATCAATCATGTCAGAATGGCACCGTTCAAGCCGGCCTCAAAAGGCCAGGCGGAATGAGCAGTGCAGATAATCAAACAGAGGATGCTCAGAATCCAAGGGGGTTCCCTACAAAGCCGCTTATCACGCCTCCTGTTGGCCAAAAGATCCCGACCACACTCGCTCACAGGGATGCGAATGAAAAGGACGCTCAAAACCAGGTTATCCCTTATACGCCCTACTATGAAAGAAATTGTTGAGAGCAGGCGTCAATCACAATGTGAGTACCATGACAGGAATGCGAGGACGTGATGTATTGATGTCAATGATCCTGTTTTTGTCCTTAATTACGCTGCAGGGCCCAAATGGCTTGCAGGCACCATGATTGCCAAAGAGGGGAATAGGGTTTTGATAGTTAAACTTACCAATGGACAATTCTGCCGCAAACACATGGATCACACTAAAAGGAGGTTCAGCAACCCCATAGAAGAAGCAGAGGAAGAACACGATGTAGAGTTTACTCCACCACAGGTGACCGAACACCGGAACCAAGTTGAGGAGAGCCCAGTCACTGTGGGCAGTCCGGACAGGCCTGAGGCAAACAGCAGACACTCAGGCCAGCGCCCAACAACCGGAGACCCAACTCAGGCGCTCTACAAGGGAGCGTAAACCACCAGAGAGACTTAACCTGTGATCCCAATAAGACTTTGGGGGGGGGGAAGGTGATGTCATGTGTTCAACTGTCATTGTAACCCATGTATAAGCTGATGTAAATTGTACACCTTGGGAACACTGA
This sequence comes from Pristiophorus japonicus, assembly GCF_044704955.1. NCBI lineage: Eukaryota > Metazoa > Chordata > Chondrichthyes > Pristiophoridae > Pristiophorus > Pristiophorus japonicus. The sequence continues at coordinate 40,797,234 of NC_091988.1, read as the reverse complement.
CCACAGGGGGCGAACTTGTGGGATACACTCCTAACCTGGACTTTCCGGTATCAAAGGGGAAGCTCCACCCACCGTCTGTCTCTTGAGGTCTTGGTAATAAAGGTAACTGGTCACATAGTGATCTTCTCTCAAGTATGGGCCTCGTGTGCATTTATACTGTATAGTAAGGACATATTAGTCAAAGTCACCCTACAGCCTCTTGGCATCCTCCTCACAGCTCACAATGCCACCCAGCTTAGTGTCATCTGCAAACTTGGAGATATTGCATTCAATTCCTTCGTCCAAATCATTAATGTATATTGTAAATAGCTGGGGGCCCAGTACTGAGCCTTGCGGTACACCACTAGTCACTGCCTGCCATTCTGAAAAGGACCCGTTTATTCCTACTCTTTGCTTCCTGTCTGCCAACCAGTTCTCTATTCATGTCAATACATTACCCCCAATACCATGTGCTTTAATTTTGCACACTAATTTCTCATGTGAGACCTTGTCAAAAGCCTTTTGAAAGTCCAAATATACCACATCTATTGTTCTCCCTTGTCCACTCTACAAGTTACATCCTCAAAAAACTCTAGAAGATTTGTCAAGCATGATTTCCCCTGTATTAATCCATGCTGACTTGGACTGATCCTGTGACTGCTTTCCAAACGCGCTGCTATTATGTCTTTAATAATTTATTCAAACATTTTCCCCACTACCGATGTCAGGTTAACTGGTCTATAATTCCCTGTTTTCTCTCTCCCTCCTTTTTTAAAAAGTGGGGTTACATTAGCTACCCTCCAATCCATAGGAACTGATCCAGAGCCTATAGAATGTTGGAAAATGACCACCAATGCATCCACTATTTTTAGAGTCACTTCCTTAAGTACTCTGGGATGCAGACTATCAGGCCCCAGTGATTTATCGGCCTTCAATCCCATTAATTTTCCCAAGACAATTTCCCGACTAATAAGGATTTCCTTCAGTTTCTCCTTCTCGTTGCCCCTCAGTCCCCTAGTATTTCCGGAAGGTTATTTGTGTCTTCCTTAGTGAAGACAGAACCAAAGTATTTGTTCAATTGGTCTGCCATTTTTTTGTTCCCCACTATAAATTCACCTGATTGTGACTGCAAGGGACCTACATTTGTTTTCACTAATCGTTTTCACTTCACATATCTATAGAAGCTTTTGCAGTCAGTTTTTATGTTCCCTGCAAGCTTACTCTCATATTCTATTTTCCCCCTCCTAATTAATCCCTTTGTCCTCCTCTGCTGAATTCTAAAATTTCTCCCAGTCCTCAGGTTTGCTGCTTTTTCTGGTCAATTTATATGCCTCTTCCTTGGAGTTAACACTATCCATAATTTCCTTTGTTAGCCACGGATGAGCCACCTTCCCCGTTTTATTTTTACGCCAGACAGGGATGTACAATTGTTGAACTTCATCCATGCGATCTTTAAATGTCTGCCATTGCCTGTCCACCGTCAACCATTTAAGTATCATTCACCAGTCTATCCTAGCCAATTCACGTCTCATATCATCAAAATTATCTTTCTTTAACTTCAGGACCCTAGTCTCTGAATTAATTGTGTCACTCTCCATCTTAATAAAGAATTCTACCATATTATGGTCACTCTTCCCCAAGGGGCCTCGCACAACAAGATTCCTAATTAATCCTCACTCATTATACAAGTCCAGTCTCGGATGGCCTGCTCTCTAGTTGGTTCCTCGATATATTGGTTTAGAAAACCATCCCTTACACACTCCAGGAAATTCTCCTCCACCGTGTTGCTACCAGTTTGGTTAGTCCAATCAATCTGTAGATTGAAGTCACCAATGATAACTGTTGTACCTTTATTGCATGCATCCCTAATTTCCTGTTTGATGCCATCCCCAACCTCACTCGCACAGTTTGGTGATCTGTACGCAACTCCCACTAGCGTTTTCTGTCTTTTGGTGTTCTGCAGCTCTACCCATACAGATTCAACATCATCCAAGCTAATGTCCTTCCTTACTTTTGCGTTAATCTCCTCTTTAACTAACAACACTACCCCACCTCCTTTTCCTTTCTGTCTATCCTTCCTGAATGTTGAATACCCCTGGATGTTGAGTTCCCAGCTTTGGTCACCCTGGAGCCATGTCTCCGTAATCCCAGTTACATCATATTAGTTATCTGTGCAGTTAATTCATCCTCTTTATTACAAATGCTCCTCGCATTGAGACACAGAGCTTCAGGCTTGCTTTTTTGACTCTCTTTGTCCTTTTAGAATTATGTTGTAATGTGGACCTTTTGGATGTTTGCTTTTGATTTCTCTGCCCTCCACCTTTCCTTATCTCCTTTCTACCTTTTGCTTCTGCTTCCATTTTACTTCCATCTGTCTCCCTGCAAAGGTTCCCATCCCCCTGCCATATTAGTTTAACCCCTCCCCAACAGCACTAGCAAACACTCCCCCCAGAACATTGGTTCCGGTCCTGCCCAGGTGCAGACCATCCGGTTTGTACTGGTCCCACCTCCCCCAGAACCGGTTCCAATGTCCGAGGAATTTGAATCCCTCCCTCTTGCACCATTCCTCAAGCCACATATTCATCTTAACTCTCCTGCTATTTCTACCCTGACTAGCACTTGGCACTGGTAGCAATCCTGAGATTACTACCTTTGAGGTTCTACTTTTTAATTTAACTCCTAGCTCCCTAGATTCAGCTTGTAGGACCTCATCCCGTTTTTTACCTATATCGTTGGTACCTATATGCACCACGACAACTGGCTGTTCACCCTCCCCCTCCAAAATGCCCTGCAGCCACTCCAAGATACCCTTGACCCTTGCACCAGGGAGGCAACATACCATCCTGGAGTCTCGATTGCGGCCGCAGTAACGTCTATCTATTCCCCTTACAATAGAATCCCCTACCACAATAGCTCTCCAACTCTTTTTCCTGCCGTCCTGTGCAGCAGAGCCACCCATGGTGCCATGAACTTGGCTGCTGCTGCCTTCCCCTGTTCATTTGTCTCTGTGCATTTACCGATAAATAAATCTCACCAAGAACTTTTAGCATATTGACTGTGTGGAATTTTCTGCATTTTGCGGAAACTTGGAGAATTGATTGGGCCTCTTATGTGACCTCTAGGAAACCATCTGGTCCCACCATTTCAACACTCGAATTGGAGCTTAGCACTCTCCAACAGGACCCTCATTGTTGGAGGTCTGTCTTGACTAGCCATGCATGGCAAGCCTGTGGTCCTATTGTACCCAACACTGTAAACTTAGCAAAGTAAGGTGGGGGAGGGTGGAATTGCAAGTCATTGGTCTTGAAGACCACACATTTAATTAACCATATACGAGGACAACAATTGCTTCAACTTTTCCAAAAGCTATATGATTGTGGAGGGAGAAGTGGTTGGCAAAAAACAAGAATAGGCAAAACAAATGTCGATGTAGGAAATAGAATCTGGAAGTGAATGATGAAGTAGCACATCACTCAAACCCCCATATAATGCCTGGTGAGAGGGCCTGGTTGGTACTTCAGAATCCCCTCAGAGGGTAACAAAACAGCACACCTGGCAGAAGGTGGCGGCCATGCTCAACACACTACTGCTAGTTGCTAAGACTATCTAATACTTACTGCTACTTACCAAAGTAAGCATGTCACAAATGTTTGCTTATCAACCTGTTCCACATAGTGCAAGTCCAAGTTAAGGCCTCACACAACCGTATCGCTGTTTTGTTGCTTATCATGCATGCAATAATTCAGCAGGACACATTCAAACGACTAGCCTTGACCAAGGTCTTCACATATAATTGTCATCCAAACTGCAGGATGAATACTCACATGAGTAATACATAGAATGAGCTGAAGAGCAGTGCATGGCTGCAATCAATGATGATCTACTTTAATAAATGCAGCAGTCCAGTGACATTGGGTAATTGCATCATGCTGCTATTGCTATTCAGTGGAGAAAAAATGATTAAAGTATTGACTGATGTGTCAGTCACTTATTTAGTACATAATTGATCAGGACCTCAAATCTGGCACCAAGTTTATGGTCTACATCATCATCATAGGCAGTCCCTCGGAATTGAGGAGGACTTGCTTCCACTCCTGAAGTGAGTTCTTTGGTGGCTGAACAGTCCAATACGAGAGCCACAGACTCTGTCACAGGTGGGACAGATAGTCGTTGAGGGAAGTGGTGGGTGGGACTGCTTTGCCGCACGTTCTTTCCGCTGCCTGTGCTTGATTTCTGCATGCTCTCGGCGTTGGGACTCGAGGTGCTCAGCACTCTCTCGGATGCACTTCCTCCACTTAGGGTGTCTTGGGCCAAGGACTCCCAGGTGTCAGCGGGGATGTCGCACTTTATCAGGGAGGCTTTGAGGGTGTCCTTGTAGGGTTTCCGTTGTCCACCTTTGGCTCGTTTGCTATGAAGGAGCTCCGAGTAGAGTACTTGCTTTGGGAGTCTCGTGTCTGGCATGCGAACTATGTGGCCTGCCCAGTGGAGTTGATCGAGTGGTCAATGTTTCAATGCTGGGGATGTTAGCCTGAATGAGGAAGATGATGTTGGTGCGCCTGTCCTCCCAGGGGATTTGTAGGATCTTGCGGAGACATTGTTGGTGATATTTCTCCAGCAACTTGAGGTGTCTACTGTACATGGTCCATGTCTTTGAGCCATACAGGAAGGCAGCCTTGTAGACCATGAGCTTGGTGGCAGTTTTGAGGGCCTGGTCTTCAAACACTCTTTTCCTCAGGTGGCTGAAGGCTGCACTGGCGCATTGGAGGCGGTGTTAGATCTTGTCGTCGATGCCTGCTCTTCTTGATAGGAGGGCAGTAGTGATACCTGCCCTCCTATATGGCTCAGAGACGTGGACTATATACAGCAGACACCTCAAAGTGCTGGAGAAGAACCACCAGTGCGGCCTCCACAAGATCCTGCAAACCTCAAAACCTGCGAGAGAATACCTCCACAGGTTGGGCTATAAAAAGAGCTGGAGCATACCACTACAATTTCCACTGCGAGCTGCTCCAGGTGATCGAAAGCTGCACTGGCACACTGGAGGCGGTGTTGGACCTCGTCATCAATGTCTGCCCTTGCTGATGGTAGGCTCCCAAGGTATGGAAAAAGATCCATGTTGTCCAAGGCCGATCCGTGGATTTCGTTGACCGGGGAGTAGTGCTGTGTGGCGGGGTCAGGTTGGTGGAGGACCATTGACTTACGGATGTTTATCGTAAGGCCCATGCTTTTGTAGCCTCGGTGAAGGTGTTGACGATAGCTTGGAGCTCGACCTCTGAGTATGCGCAGACGCAAGCATCGTCCGCGTACTGTAGTTCGATGACAGAGGATGGGCGACCTTGGATCTAGCCTGGAGGCGACGTAGGTTGAACAGGTTCCCATTGGTTCGATAGTTTATTTCCACTCCAGCGGGGAGCTTGTTGATAGTGAAATGGAGCATTATAGCAAGGAGGATCGAGAAGAGTGTTGGTGCGATGATTTTGAGGTGGGCGACTGGGTGGCGTCATCAAAACCCAGGTCGCCGTTTGGAGTGTGGGCAGGAACATCGGTGGGGCCCTGGTACAGCGGAGGAGCGGGAAGGTCAGGGCAGATGAGCAGCGAGTGATTGAGGCAGAGGAGCGATGAGAAATTGTGGCTGAGATTCGGAGAGTGATTGTGGTGGAGGTTCGGTGAATGTTTGGTGCAGAGGTGCGGTGAGAGATCGTGACAGAGGTGCGACGAATGTTTTGTGGTGGAGGAGCGGCGAGAGATCGTAGTGGAGGTGCGGCAAATGAGGATACGGGGCCAGAAGAGCCGAGGGCCCGGGGCAGCACGGGCCAGCCCACAGAGCAGGTCTCCAGTCCTCCTGGTTAACCCTTGCCACTGGATAAAGGCCTAGCTGTCAAGCATGTATGGTGACTGATGTGCAACGGTTATCACACGTTAAATAAATCCACAGGCATCTTCCACCCTTTCAAATTGGAGTTTAGGACTGGAATATCGGGTCCTTCATTGAAACATCTGTGAACTCATGTGGAAGCAGGTTATCCTCGATCGAGGGACCGCCTATGATGATGATGATGACATAAGTGAGCAGCACATTGAATCCTGACTGCAAATGATCCCTATTCTAGCCTGGAAGAAGGTAAAAGCAAAAAGGTTATGGGAGCAGATGACCTTGACTGCTACCATCCCTATGGTACAGGTTGGCTGCAGGACCTTACAGCTGGTAATTCTACTGGAGCCAGTTCCACTTCATCATTGCTAAGTAGATGTGGCAGGACCTGCAAACTTGCTGGTTGCATAATGAGTGCATATAGTTCAACTCTGGTGCCTGCTAATCTCTCTAGCACCCCTTATTTCATCTTATACCAGTTTACCAATGGAATACTATATTTTTTTGGCATTTAAAAACCAATACCCATCAGTTTTAACTTGATTGCTGATTGCCAGTTGCCCCTACGCTCCCATGAAAGATTGTATTGTAAAACAAAAGAGACCTTTTTTTTCAGTTCAATTTGTTCTGCTAAAGTCTTTCAAGTGCTTTGGTTACAGTTGGCTTCTCAGTGAGTTAGGATACAATATTCAGCTTTTTTAAGGTTTCATGTAAATGTTATCTACTATTTTGGCAATTAAAAAATCTTTTCATGAAAATATCAATAAAATTAATAAAAAACAATCCTAAAAATGTACTCTAAAACTGAACATTATAAAAAGCAGCTGCCTCTTTAAGGGCATCCTTGTATGTGAAGCTTCTCTTGTACTGAGTGGATGGCAAATCATACTGGCCTACAAATTGAATCACGTCATGTCTGTTTTTCAGGTGCTAAACGGGCATGTAAACCTCCAATGTGGCGGGCAGGAAATGCATGCTTGTTACAAGGTGGAAGTGTACTGCCCGTCATATTGTTGTAGGTAAAAAAAAATAGGCGTTTGGTGACATGCCTGAAACTGGAATTAGACCCTTTGCGTATTCAAATAAAGAACTCGAGAGCTCTTACTATAAACATTCTCTAGCATAATTCACTCTTGTTTAATATGGCTCAGACCTTTAAAACACAGACAACCTTTTGGCTACAAGTTTCAAACACTAACCATCTTTTTTAAATTAGAAAAAGCAAAATCAATCCATAATTTGAAGTCTCTGCCTCCTAAACTATCAGTCACAGAGGTTCTTTACAACTGAAACATCAATTCCTCACTTTTTTGAATTCCAACCCCCTTGACATGAAAGCTAACATTCCATTAGCCTTTTAGAAAAATTAAGAAAATATACTAGAGAGTGTTTATAGTAAGAGTTCTCAAGTTCTTTATTTGAATACGCAAAAGGGTCTAATTCCTGTTTCAGGCACGGCACCAAACAGCTATTTTTTTTACCTACACCAATATGGCGGGCAGTACACTTCCATCTTGTAACGAGCATGCATTTCCTGCCTGCCGAATCACTATGTCTGTCTATGTTCCTTTGTAACGTCCTGCTGCCATCCATACAATTTACTGTGCCTCCTAACTTTGTGCTATCTGTCAACATGGATATACAAAACTCTATTCCTTCATCCACATCGTTAATGGTGAAAAGCTAAGGTCCAAGTACAGAACCCTGGTGAACACCATTTGTTATATCCCACCAATCAGAGAACAAACCTTTTATCCCTAGTTTCTGTCTCCTCTCTCCCGACCAATTACCAACATATGTCACAAGGTTAAATCCAGTTCCATGCGCTCTCAATTTTGTTAATAATCTCAAATGTCTTCTGGAAGTCCATATAGACAACATCCATAGATACTCCCCTATCCACCCTGCTAATGTATGTAACTGAAGGAGATTTTCCTTCAATTACATACACTAGCATGGTGGATAGGGGAGTATCCACAGTCAGCAATACCTCACTGAGAGATTCATAGTTTTTAATATTATAGAATGCATGGTCTCTAAAATCCTGCACAATGTTGTTCCTTTGATTGAAAAGATTGAACAAAATTATCAGTTTGGTATTAACACCATTAGTAAGTGTAAAGAAAACGTTGGTAAAGAATAACTGGGATCAGTACAGATTTTATTTAATTGTCTTTTATGCATCATTCTTCTATTTTTCACCATTAGCCTTCTCTTAACCCCTTCACGATCAAAGATGGCACTTCACCATCATACCCACCCGTTCCATTATTGCTTTTGTCAGTACTGGGACCTCTGAAAATTCCTACTAGAAGCTTCCAACATAAGAGCATGACAAGAAATTTAGCAAAAAAGTAGATAATGTACAGCTGGTGATTTAAAAAAAGGCCCAGGTATCAATTTTACTTCAGTTACATGCATATGTGCCTGGGCCTCAGTTTAAAGCACCAGACATCCAATTGCACAGTGACAAAATCTAAGTAGCAATCTAACTGTTTAACTTTCTGTCAGTCATGCTATGTGAAGCTGTAACCTTCAAGTAAATGCTGCTAATCTTGTAAAGGATATCAGAATAATTTTAAATGTCTCCAATAAAAAAAATATTTTGGCAAGAGAAAATTAACTTTAAAATGGCAATGGTAATTCACTGATAACAGGTCTAGAAACTGAGCAAACTTCTTCCAACTGTCTGTAAAAGATATTCGAATATGCTTATTGCCTTGGTTCTTGCAGCAAAGGTGCAGATATGTAAGTTTATCTTTGTTTTCAGCATTCTGATTTTTGAAACTGACTGTTGGAACAAAAATAATAATGATTCTTAATTATCTAAAAAAAAATGCAATTAGCTAATCCTATAATTAAAAATTACAATTTCACTCTAGATATGTCTTTACAGAGATCCGATGTCTTTCATCTTCATTTAATTGATGGTCACATCACATGGTTTAGGCCACTCCATTGATGTGTCTGCAGGCGACTACTGAAAAGATCAGCAAGAACACTCAATTATAGCGATATTATCCGCATACTTAATGGCATATTTAACACATCTTGGAACGTTAATCATTATTAGGAATGTAAGGCACCAACTTGGTGCCCAGGGATAATTCTCCACAAATGTACACAATACTGAAATGTGGTGACTCTAATCTTTTTCTGATGTGACTATTTAAAGCAGAGAGGACGGATATACCTCCTCCAGCTTCTCAATCAGGATCAAATAATTTGGCGGTGTCCTGAAAATGCAAACGACAAATGCAAAAATTGAAGGCCCAGCTTACCCATTGTCCTTGGTCAAAGTACAGCCATGGACAACAGAAGGTCCCAGGCTTTATTCTTTAAGTGTGCTGTACTAGCTAATCAAAATTATTATTTTCAATTAGACAGCAAACCAATTTACATATTATTGCCATTACCCAACACTATCCCTAATTAAAGTTACAGATATTTTTACAACAAAGTGTAAACACAGGGCCAGGTAACCAGAACATCAGTAATTTTACCATTTATTTACTGCCAAGCAGAATATGGTAGTCAGTACATTAGTTGTACGTTGCGCTGTGTTAAATCCACTCCCTGCAGCCTAATCTAGATTCGCTACAGCAGTAAACGATTTCCTCTGGTGAACTAACAATGCACCAATTTTGGCAAATCCAATTATCTTAAATGACAGCACATTTCCATTTAAAAAGACCTTAAGTCACATTTAGACCAGATTTTAACTTTGTCGATAGATTTAAGTTATTATCGGGCAGATTCAGAGGCCCTGTGTTCCAAGATAGCAGGTGTGCAAGGAGCACAGAAAGTGCAGAATTGGGAGAGCCTGCGCCCATTTCCTCCTGGGCTTGTGCTTGTGCCCATTTTGTGCCTTAGCCTCATTAGGTCCCAGTTTGATGCAAATATTTGAATGAACACCTGGTACAATTCTACAATATTTGCTCCAGTTTTGCTCTTTTTTGCTTGTGTATTCATTTGCAATAGGAGCAGGGGGCGAACTCTTATTTTGTTGCAGATTTTGCATTTTCTTTGCAATATTTCTGCTACTCTTTGGTACTTTGTTTTACTAGAACTTTTTTTTATATTTATAAATTTTTATTAATATCTATTTTTGTGGAAAAACTTGTTGGGGCCAATTGTTTTTCTCCTTCAGGTAAATTGTTTTTAAATACGTTTGAGATGGTACAAGATGAAAGAAGGGATGCCAGGGAGATCAGCAGGCAACAGCCCAAGTCTTTAGACCTTGATACATCTATTTGCTAATGAGCAAAGACAATTGCCTCAGCTTGCTCTGAATCTGCGGGGAAATTAGTAAACCTGCAACATAGAGTTGGGTACTAGCAGAGGTGTGCAAAGTCAACACCCTGAAATGTTATACTTCTGGCTCATTCCAGTTAGTGCTGTAATATCAGCTAATGCACTGGACATCTATGTGTCAAACATGTAATGCATCAGTCAGCACTGATAGCACTTTCAACTCCTTTCACGCTAAATAAAATGATATAGTTGCTCAATGTCAACACACTGGTATATCTTTCAAAGTCAACAGGGTTGAGCCTGGCTGCCACCTCTTGCTGTTGTGCACTGCTATCCTCTGGGTGCCCTGAAGCTTCCACCTCATCACAAGAACGATGGTCAATACTGCAGGGAATCGAATACGGCCAGGATGATCTCCTGGACTAGTTTCGATCGCCTGGATGGGTCGGAGAGGAATTTTCCCAGATTTTGTTTCCCTCCAATTGGCCTGGGTTTTTATCTGGTTTTTGTCTCTCCCAGGAGATCACATGGCTCCGATTGGGGTAGAGTGTAGAATGTTTCAGTGTAAGGGGCAGACTGATTGGGCTGGATGCTCTTTACCTTTCTGCCATTGTTCATTGTTTGAAGGACAAAGAGTGTTAAAAAAACAAGCCTGAAGGCTCTAAGTCTCAATGCGAGGAGCATTCATAATAAGGTGGACGAATTAACTATGCAGATAGCTGTTAATGGATATGGTGTAATTGGGATAACGGAGACGTGGCTCCAGGTTAACCAAGGCTGGGAACTCAACATCCAGGGGTATTCAATATTCAGGAAGGATAGACAGGAAGGAAAGGGAAGTGGGGTAGCATTAATGGTTAAAGAGGAGGTTAACGCAATAGTAAGGAAGGACATTAGCTTGGATGATGTGGAATCTATATGGGTAAAGATACGAAACACCAAAAGGCAGAAAGCGTTGGTGGGGGTTGTGTACAGATCACCAAACAGTAGTAGGGAGGTTGGGGATGGCATCAAACAGGAAATTAGGGACGCGTCCAATAAGGGTACAGCAGCTATGAGTGACTTTAACCTACATATTGATTGGGCTAACCAAACTGGTAGCAATACTGTGGAGGAGGATTTCCTGGAGTGTATAAGGGATGGTTTTCTAGACTAATATGTCGAGGAACCAACTAGAGAGCAGGCCATCCTAGACTGGGTCTTGTGTAATAAGAGAGGATTAATTAGCAATCTGGTCGTGCATGGCCCCATGGGGAAGAGTGACCATAATATGGTAGAATTCTTCATTAAGGTGGAGAGCGACACAGCTAAGACTAGGGTCCTGAAAAAGAAAGGACACTTCGATGGTATGAGATGTGATTTGGCTAGGATAGACTGGCGAATGTTACTTAAAGGGTTGTCAGTGGATAGGCAATGGCAGACATTTAAAGATCACATGGATGAATTACAACTATTGTACATTCCTGTCTGGCGTAAAAATAAAACAGGAAAGGTGGCTCAACCGTGGCTAACAAGGGAAATTAGGGCTAGTGTTAAATCCAAGGAAGAGTGTTAGATCTCTTAATTTCCAATGAAATACGAACTCCGATTGTAGTTTTAATGTAACTTTATTCTGGCAGCAGTAACAAGCTCTTGGCTTTAAGCCAGGCCTTTGTCCTTCTGAGACCACATGGCCAAAATGGCTGTTCATATGCCTGATCAGTTTACAGAAAAGAACTCGCATTCTTTGACTTTATTGGCTCAATTGATAGTCTGTTAACCTTTAATTGGCTCGCTACCCAAAGGTCCTAAAATGTCAAGTTGATTGATGACTTAATGCAACATGCTGAGTTGCACGTAGCAGCTTTGACTTGGGGTCTGTGAATTTTCACAGCCTGTCTGAATGCAGCCTGTTTGAATTCTCTATCAAAGAGGCATATAAATTGGCCAGAAAAAGCAGCAAACCTGAGGACTGGGAGAAATTGAGAATTCAGCAGAGGAGGACAAAGGGTTTAATTAGGAAAGGGAAAATAGAGTATGCGAGTAAGGGTGCAGGGAACATAAAAACTGACTGCAAAAGCTTTTATGGATATGTGAAGAGAAAAAGATTAGTGAAGACAAATGTAGGCCCCTTCCAGTCAGAATCAGGTGAATTCATAATGGGGAACAAGGAAATGGCAGACCAATTGAACAAATACTTTGGTTCTGTCTTCACTAAGGAAGACACGAATAACCTCCCGAAAATACTAGGGGACCGAGGGTCTAGCGGGAAGGAGGAACTGAGGGAAATCCTTATTAGTCAGGAAATGGTGTTAGGGAAATTGATGGGATTGAAGGCCGATAAATCCCCAGGGCCTGATAGTCTGCATCCCAGAGAACTTAAGGAAGTGGCCCTAGAAATAGTAGATGCATTGGAAGTCATTTTCCAAAATTCCATGGACTCTGGATCAGTACCTATGGATTGGAGGGTAGCTAATGTAACCCCACTTTTTAAAAAAGGAGGGAGAGAGAAAACAGGGAATTATAGACCGGTTAGCCTGACATCGGTGCTGGGGAAAATGCTGGAATCAATTATTAAAGATGTAATAGCAGCGCATTTGGAAAACAGTGACAGGATTGGTCCAAGTCGGCATGGATTTATGAAAGGGAAATCATACTTGACAAATCTTCTAGCGTTTTTTGAGGATGTAACTAGAAGAGTGGACAAGGGAGAACCAGTGGATGTGGTGTATTTGGACTTTCAAAAGGCTTTTAACAAGGTCCCACACAAGAGATTAGTGTGAAAAATTAAGGCACATGGTATTGGGGGTAATGTATTGATGTGGATAGAGAACTGGTTGACAGACAGGAAACAAAGAGTGGGAATAAATGGGTCCTTTGCAGAATGGCAGGCAGTGACTAGTGGGGTGCTGCAAGGTTCAGTGCTGGGACCCCAGCTATTTACAATATACATTAATGATTTAGATGAAGGAATTGAATATAATATCTCCAAGTTTGCAGATGACACTAAGCTGGGTGGCAGTGTGAACTGTGAGGAGGACACTAAGAGACTGCAGGTTGACTTGGACAGGTTAGGTGAATGGGCAAATGCATGGCAGATGCAGTATAATGTGGATAAATGTGAGGTTATCCACTTTGGTGGCAAAAACAGGAAGGCAGATTATTAGCTGAATGGTGACAGATTAATAAAATGGGAGGTGCAAAGAGACCTGGGTGTCATGGTACATCAGTCACGGAAGATAGGCATGCAGGTACAGCATGTAGTAAAGAAAGCAAATGGCATGCTGGCCTTCATAGCGAGAGGATTTGAGTATAGGAGCAGGGAGGTCTTACTGCAGTTGTACAGGACCTTAGTGCGACCACACCTTGAGTATTGTGTTCAGTTTTGGTCTCCTAATCTGAGGAAGGACATGCTTACTATTGAGGGAGTGCAGCGAAGGTTCACTTGACTAATTCCCGGGATGGCAAGACTGACATATGAAGAAAGACTGGATCGGCTAGGCTTATACTCACTGGAATTTAGAAGAATGAGAGGGGATCTCATAGAAACATATAAAGTTATGACCGGACTGGACAGGTTAGATGCAGGAAGAATGTTCCTGATGTTGGGGAAGTCCAGAACCATGGGTCACAGTCTAAGGATAAGGGGTAAGCCATATAGGACCGAGATGAGGAGAACCTTTACACCCAGAGAGCGGTGAACCTGTGGAATTATCTACCACAGGAAGTTGTGGAGTCCAGTTCGTTGGATATATTCAAGAGGGAGTTAGATGTGGCCCTTCCGGCTAAGGGGATCAGGGGGTATGGAGAGAAAGTGGGAGTGGGGTACTGAAGTTGCATGATCAGCCATGGTCTTATTAAATGGCGGTGCAGGCTCGAAGGGCCGAATGGCCTGCTCCTGCACCTATTTTCTATGTTTATATGTAACCTTCAGGGCTGCCGAGTGGCTCTTTGTCAGCCAGCGCGGACCCGATGGGCCGAAATGACCTCCTTCTGCGCTGTAGATTTCTATGTTTCTATGTTTCTATGTAAGAAGTGTTTTGTCTATCTTCATTAGCGTTTTGTCACTTCCCTCCCCTTACATGGCTTTGCAAGGGCTGAACACTATTCAAAATTCTTTAGAGTTAAATTCATAACGTGCAGTACATATGGAGGAGTCTAGAACTGGGGGGCATAGTTTCAGAATCAGGGGTCGCCCATTTAAAATGGAAATGAGGAGGAATTTCTTCTCTCAGAGGGTTGTGAATCTTTGGAATTCTCTACATCAGAGCGCTGTGGAAGCTGGATCATTGAATATATTTAAGGTGGCGATAGACAGATTTTTGAATGATAAGGGAGTCAAGGGTTATGGGGAGAGGGCAGGGAAGTGGAGTTGAAGCCAAGATCAGATCAGCCATGATCTTATTAAATGGCGAAGCAGGCTCGAAGGGCCAAATGGCCTACTCCTGCTCCTATTCCTTATGTTCTTATGTTCTTATATGCAATTCCACCACGCACTCAAAGCTGCTAGAGGAAGGCACTCTTGCTTTATCAAGCCATTCAAAAGCCCAGTAATTACATTGTTGCATTTATTCATTTGGACTGGGCACAGCTAGCAGAGCAGGCTGGCTCTCTGGTTGATTTGATTATTAGAAAGCTGTAATCATTCTCTGCTCTGGAACATAATGATTCAGAATTTGCAATTTAAGGCAAATGTTTAAATCTTACTGATTCATTATGAAGCATCATGAAGTAACAAATTATTTTGTCTAATACTGCTGCCTGGCCCATTGTGTGCAATCAACATAGTTATAAATGCATTTTCAACCTTTTGCTACTGTCTTTTCAGAACAATGTGCTTAAGTAATGCAGTGCACAGAATGGACCAAGCATCAATGATGGCGTTCATCAGTAGTATTTAATGATGCATCAGCAAGGTTTAAATATACTTGGTTTATATTGTAAATCTACCTAGCTATTTAAATAAAATGGAAATATGAGTCGATTCAGCGATCCTGGATTAAAAAACTGCCGGGACCACTGGCCAAGGCCCAAATGGTGAGCCAACAGAACAATGAGCTGGCTTCACCAGATGCTACAAGGCCAGCACATAAATATCATTGTCATCCACTCCATATGCTACTTGAGCTTTGTTTAATGAGCAAGATGAAGGAGACCCCACAGAATATCACAAGCATGCAGCCCTTAACAATTTGAAATATGGAATATCTCGTATAGAAATAAAAAATGTTGGAGCCTTTTTAAAGGCTCAGAAGTGATTCTGAAATTTTTTCAGCCTTTGCAACGGTTGCATAGTGGGGATTGCATAGTAACAAAAGCAGCACAGCTTCTGTGATGAGTGTCTTACCTCCTGACCCCCTCAAAGCTTCTCCACTGTATGCAAGGCTGTTAGGAATGTAATGGAAACCTCAGCACACACCTGCATGGGTACAGTTGCAACAACATTCAAAAAGCTCATAATACCTGTTTGGAGCCTTTGCCATTGGAGTCAACATCCACCCTTTCACCACCAGCGCACTGTGGCTGTAGTATGCAACTATCTACAGGATGCAGCGAAGCAACTAACCAAGCTTATTTTGGCACCTCTCATCCTCACGACCGCTACGACCAAGAAGTACAAGAGCAGCAAAATCAGGAGAATTCCATCATCTCTAACTTCCGGCTCAAATCCTACACAATCCTGACTCGGGCTTATACCAAGGTTCCTTCATCATCATTGGGTCAAAACCATCAAATTCACTATGTATCAGTATTGTGAGATCATCATCAGTGCAAGGGCTAAAACATGAGGCTTTGCAATGTTGCCCAAATCCCAAGAACAAATAACAAAAAAAGATCTGACAGATTTAAAAAAGATGGGAATGAAAAGACTGAATACCCAACATGGAGGCACAAGATAAATTCTGTGGGCAAGTGACAGAGTGGTATTGCACCCAACCTCCTACTTGATGGTTGGCGATATAGTGGTGCTGTTGTGTGAGATGGAGGAGGGTTGCCTTTTTTGGAAGCCTGCAGTGTTGATATGGCTGGGGACAGGACTAGGTCTGGCATCATCCCCAGAACACAGCAGTCTAAAAACTTTTTTCAACCTTGGTAGTCTCCTGCACTACAGGCCTTTATCCTTCACTTTGGATTCTTAATTAAAAAAAAATACTTTATATATGTATTGACATTGTGGGAAAAGCATAAATTAGAAAATGTTTTAGATTTTTTTTTAAAATAAGTTGCTTTCTGTCTGAAAATATTGGCCCGGAACTACTTGCGGTCCTGATGACAGTGAAGTAGCAGTGTTTGCCGACATTTCACCTTTGAAACTGACTGCAATCGGTTCTGGGGAGGTGGGACCAGTACAAACTGGACGGTCTGCACCTGGGCAGTACCGGAACCAATGTCCTAGGGGGAGTGTTTGCTAGCGCTATTGGGGAGGGGTTATACTAATATGGCAGGGGGATGGGAACCTATGCAGGGAGATAGAGGGAAGTAGAATGGGGGCAGAAGTAAAAGATAGAAAGAAGGAAAGTAAAAGTGGAGAGCAGAGAAACCCAAGGCAAAAATCAAAAAGGACCACATTACAGCAAAATTCTAAAGGGGCAAAGTGTGTTAAAAAGACAAGCCTGAAGGCTCTGTGCCTCAATGCGAGGAGTATTCGTAATAAGGTGGACGAATTAACTGCGCAGGCAGCAATTAAATGAATATGATGTAATTGGCATCACAGAGACATGGCTCCAAGGTGACCAAGGCTGGGAACTCAACATCCAGGGGTATTCAACATTCAGGAAGGATAGACAGAAAGGAAAAGGAGGTGGGGTAGCGTTGCTGGTTAAAGAGGAAATTAACGCAATAATAAGGAAGGACATTAGCTTGGATGATGTGGGATCTCTATGGGTGGAGCTGCGGAATACCTCAGGGCAGAAAATGCTAGTGGGAGTTGTGTACAGACCACCAAACAGTAGTAGTGTGGTTGGGGACAGCATCAAACAAGAAATTATTGATGCGTGCAATAAAGGTACAGCAGTTATCATGGGCGACTTTAATCTATATATAGATTGGGCTAACCAAACTGGTAGCAATGCGGTGGAGGAGGATTTCCTGGAGCGTATTAGGGATGGTTTTCTCGACCAATATGTCGAGGAACCAACTAGAGGGCTGGCCATCCTAGACTGGGTGATGTGTAATGAGAAAGGACTAATTAGCAATCTTGTTGTGCGTGGCCCCTTGGGAAGAGTGACACAGTTAAGATGGAGAGTGACAAGTTAATTCAGAGACGAGGGTTCTGAACTTAAGGAAAGGTAACTTCGATGGTATGAGATGTGAATTGGCTACAATAGACTGGCGAATGATACTTAAAGGGTTGACTGTGGCTAGGCAATGGCAAGCATTTAAAGATCACATGGATGAACTTCAACAATTGTACATCCCTGTCTGAAGTAAAAATAAAACGGGGAAGGTGGCTCAACCATGGCTAACAAGCGAAGTTAAGGATAGTGTTAAATCCAAGGAAGAGGCATATAAATTGGCCAGAAAAAGCAGCAAACCTGAGGACTGGGAGAAATTTAGAATTCAGCAGAGAAGGACAAAGGGTTTAATTAGGAGGGGGAAAATAGAGTATGAGAGGAAGCTTGCTGGGAACATAAAAACTGACTACTTTTATAGCTTCTATAGCTTCTAAAAAGCTTCTATAGATATGTGAAGAGAAAAAGATTAGTGAAGACAAACGTAGGTGGCTTGCAGTCAGAATCAGGTGAATTTATAATGGGGAACAAAGAAATGGCAGACCAGTTGAACACATACTTTGGTTCTGTCTTCACGAAGGAAGACACAAATAACCTTACGGAAATACTAGGGGACCAAGGGTCTAGTGAGAAGGAGGAACTGAAAGAAATTCTTATTAGTCGGGAAATTGTGTTAGGGAAATTGATGGGATTAAAGGCCGATAAATCCCCAGAGCCTGATAGTCTACATCCCAGAGTACTTAAGGAAGTGGCCCTAGAAATAGTGGATACATTGGTGATCATTTTCCAACAGTCTATCGACTCGGGATCAGTTCCTATGGACTGGAGGATAGCTAATGTAACACCACTTTTTAAAAAGGGAGGGAGAGAGAAAACGGAATTATAGACCAGTTAGCCTGACATCAGTAGTGGGGAAAATGTTGGAATCAATTATTAAAGATGAAATAACAGCGCATTTGGAAAGCAGTGACAGGATCGGTCCAAGTCAGCATGGATTTATGAAAGGGAAATCATGCTTGAAAAATCTTCTGGAATTTTTTGAGGATGTAACTAGTAGAGTGGGCAAGGGAGAACCAGTGGATGTGGTGTATTTGGACTTTCGAAAAGCTTTTGACAAGGTCCCACACAAGAGATTAGGGTGCAAAATTAAAGCGCATGGTATTGGGGGTAATGTATTGACGTGGATAGAGAACTGGTTGGCAGACAGGAAGCAAAGAGTGGGAATAAATGGGTCCTTTTCAGAATGGAAGGCAGTGACTAGTGGAGTGCCGCAGGGCTCAGTGCTGGGACCTCAGCTATTTACAATATACATTAATGATTTAGATGAAGGAATTGAATATAATATCTCCAAGTTTGCAGATGACACTAAGCTGGATGGCGGTGTGAGCTGTGAGGAGGATGATAAGAGGTTGCAGGTTGACTTGAACAGGTTAGGTGAGTAGGCAAGTGTATGGCAGATGCAATATAATGTGGATAAATGTGAGGTTATGCACTTTGGTGGCAAAAACACGAAGGCAGAATATTATCTGAATGGCGGCAGATTAGGAAAATGGGAGGTGCAACGAGACCTGGGTGTCATGGTACATCAGTCACTGAAGGTAGGCATGCAGGTACAGCATGGGGTGAAGAAGGCAAATGGTATGCTGGCCTTCATAGCTAGGGGATTTGAGTTTCGGAGCAGGGAGGTCTTACTGCAGTTGTACAGGGTCTTGGTGATGCCTCACCTGGAATATTGTGTTCAGTTTTGGTCTCCTAATCTGAGGAAGGATGTTCTTGCTATTGAGGGAGTGCAGTAAAGGTTCACCAGACTGATTCCCGGGATGGCAGAACTGACATATGAGGAGAGACTGGATTGACTGTGCCTGTATTCACTGGAGTTTAGAAGGATGAGAGGGGATCTCATAGAAACATATAAAATTCTGACGGGACTGGGCAAGTTAGATGCGGGAAGAATGTTCCGATGTTGGGGAAGTCCAGTACCAGGGGACACAGTCTAAGGATAAGGGGTTAGCCATTTAGGACTGAGATGAAGAGAAACTTCTTCACTCAGAGAGTTGTTAACCTGTGGAATTCTCTACCACAGAGAGTTGTTGATGCTAGTTTGTTGGATATATTCAAGAGGGAGTTAGATATGGCTCTTACGGCTAAAGGGATCAAGGAGTATGGAGAGAAAGCAGGAAAGGGGTACTGAGGTGAATGATCAGCCATGATCTTATTGAATGGTGGTGCAGGCTCGAAGGGCCAAATGGCCTACTCCTGCACCTATTTTCTATGTTTCTATGTTTCTTCGGAGTCCCCGGTGTCGTGGCGTGTCGTGGAGGCTGAAGGGGGGGGGCGGAGGAACAGGTCAGTGCAAAAAGCACTGCCGGCACCTGCGTGCATGCTCAGTGAGAGCTGCGCACATGCTCCTGCCTTTCCAGCGCGTCCTGTGGGCTGTGAGCAGGACCCGATGCTCCCAATCCCTCTCCCAGGCTGAAGGGATGCCCGACCTCGCCGCACCCTATTCCCGGTCGAGTGGATTTCTGCAACGGCTGGCCGGCAGGCTGAGTTCCCGGGCAGGTAGGACTTTGCTTTTATTTTTTATTTAGTGGCTGTGCTTGTGTAGCTGTGCTTGAAACTTTTGATTGCGGAGGGCTGGGGGGGAGGGGGCGCGGGCAGGTGGGAGGAGGAGAGTTTGGGGGGATGGGGGAGGAGGAGAGTTTGGGGGGGAGGAGAAGGAGAGTTTTGGGGGGATGGGGGAGGAGGAGAGTTTTGGGGGTGAGGAGGAGGAGAGTTTTGGGGGGAGGAGGAGAAGAGTTTTGGGGGGATGGGGGAGGAGGAGAGTTTGGGGGGGAGGAGGAGGAGAATTTTGGGGGGATGGGGGAGGAGGAGAGTTTGGGGGGGAGGAGGAGGAGAGTTTTGGGGGGATGGGGGAGGAGGAGAGTTTGGGGGGGAGGAGGAGGAGAGTTTTGGGGGGATGGGGGAGGAGGAGAGTTTTGGGGGGAGGAGGAGGAGAGTTTTGGGGGGATGGGGGAGGAGGAGAGTTTTGGGAGGGAGGAGGAAGAGAGTTTTGGGGGGATGGGGGCGGAGGAGAGTTTTGGGGGGGAGGAGGAGGAGAGTTTTTGGGGGGAGGAGGAGGAGAGTTTTGGGGGGACAGGGGGAGAGTTTTGCGGGGGAGAGGAGAGTTTTGGGGGGGGAAGGAGGAGAGTTTTGTGGGGAGAGGAGGAGAGTTTTGGGGGAGGGGGGCGCGGGCAGGTGGGAGGAGGAGAGTTTGGGGGGAGGGGGGAGAGGAGAGTTTTGCGGGGGGAGGAGGAGAGTTTTAGGGGAGGGGGGAGAGGAGAGTTTTGCAGGGGGGGAGGGGAGAAAGAGTGTCTCTCTGGCTATCCACCCCCACCCCCCCCGCCCCGCCCACCCCGTGACATCGTGGCCAGCAGCTCGCATTTCTCTGGTAGGAGTTACTTCAATTTTATTAGTATTGTAATTGTTTGAGCTTTTCCTTGCAATGTTTGGTGCTTTGTTGCTGAGGTCCTTTGCAGTTCCCTTCCCTCCCTATCCCTGCCCTAATGTCTGCCGAATGTGCGCTGCTTTTTCTTCACTGCCCGGAAGGTTTTTCAGAGCTGGCCACATACGCTGACCTAAGTCGATTTGGATTAAGTTTTTGCTGGCCAAAATGGCATAAATGGCCAAAACTGGCATAAGTGTCTAGGAACGCCCCCTTTTGAAAAAAAAACTAATCTAAAAAAAATCTTACCGAACTGACTTACTCTGAAGCAAATTTTTTGGGGAAATGGGATTTTTTAACTTAAGCCAGAAAAAACAATTTACTCCAAAAAAATTGATGCAAGTCATGGCCAGGATTGAGCCCGTAACAACTGTGCGTAGGATTGACCTGCATCAGCACTGCATCCAAATTGTACTTTTGAAATTTCACTTCAGTTCTGATCAGTCACTGATTTTCAGAGATTTATTACAACCGTAGTTTGTCAATATTCTGTGTATACTCTGTTCTATCGGAACATGCACAGTGTATTGTACAAAAACAGGTGTGTATTGAAATTTTGAAGTGAACCACAAAAGGTGCACAGTGCACACTTTATTCAACATAAGAGCGTGGTTGTTTCATTTTATAAGGCTTTACTAACTGATAGCGATAGTCCTATGTGGAAAAATATGTGATACCCACTTAAAAATGTTTGTAATAGATTGGTCCACTAATAAGACATGACACAATAATTATTTTAGTTGAACGAGTGAAATATAAATATACGAATGCGTTATAAATCAATACTAGAAGTGGAATACCTGACTAACTCCCGAGAAGCAGTCTGGCAAAGACTTTATTGTCAGCTAGTTCAGAGCATCTTGACTTCATTAGTGGGAAAATTAGCGGAAATTATTTGATACAGTGCCCTGGGAGTGGGCTTTGCACCTACTCGGTGCCAGGATCACACAGGCTGGTATTTTTATGACCAGGCTATGCTGCTCCTGCTCGGGGTTGTCAATGGCAGCACAGTATAGGTTCATTAGAGGTTCCAAAATTATGATGTTGGGATCAGGGCTTCCTAAACCTTCATTTTGTGTGGTTTGTCCAAGAGAAGTCCCAGAAATACAGCGGTGAACCAGGAGCAGCTCCGAGGAAATTCTGGGCAATGTCAAGAAGAAACCTTAACCAGGACCCAAACATCTTGAACTTGACTGCCTGCCCAAGAATAGCTCATCTTAAAGGTGCGATGAGTTGTTTGGAGGACAGAGAGATGTTTTTGATTTTTTTTTTAGTTAGCTGGATTGTCTTGTTATTCAATTTTTCCTTTTTTAAATGCACCTTTTCCATTTTCAACTACATAGAAACACAGAAATTAGGTGCAGGAGCAGGCCATTCGGCCCTTCGAGCCTGCACCGCCATTCAATAAGATCATGGCTGATCATTCAATCTCAGTACCCCTTTCCTACTTTCTATCCATTCCCCTTGATCCATTTGGCCGTAAGGGCCATATCTAACTCCCTTTTGTATATATCTAACGAACTGGCCTCAACAACTTTCTGCGGTAGAGAATTCCACAGGTTAACCACTCTCTGAGTGAAGAAGTTTCTCCTCATCTCGGTCCTAAATGGCTTACCCCGTATTCTTAGACTGTGACCCCTGGTCCTGGAACTCCCCAGCAATGGGAACATTCTTCCTGCCTCTAACCTGTCCAATCCCGTCAGAATTTTGTATGTTTCTATGAGATCCCCTCTCATTCTTCTAAACTCCAGTGGATACAAGTCCAGTTGATCCAGTCTCTTCTCATATGTCAGTCCTGCCATCCCAGGAATCAATCTTGTGAACCTTCACTGCACTCCCTCAATAGCAAGAATGTCCTTCCTCAGATTAGGGGAACAAAACTGATCACAATATTCCAGGTATGGCCTCACCAAGGCTCTGTACAACTGCAGTAAGACCTCACTGCTCCTATACTCAAATCCTCTAGCTATGAAGACCAACATGCGATTTGCCTTCTTCACCGCCTGCTGTACCGGCAAGACAAACTTCAATGACTGATGTACCATGACACCCAGGCCTCGTCGTGATGTGCCCTTACTATACAGTATAAATGCACACGAGGCCCATACTTGAGAGAAGGTCACTCTGTGACCAGTTACCTTTATTACCAAGAACTCAAGTGATGAAGGTGGGTGGAGCTTCCCCTTTTATACCTGGAAGTCCAGGTTAGGAGTGTCTCCCACAAGTTCACGCCCTTGTGATCAATGTTCTCAAGGTGTACAACTTAGGTCAGCTTATACATGGGTTACAATGATAGTTGAATACATGACACGTTGCACCTCCCCTTTTCCTAATCTGTCACCATTCAGATAATATTCTGTCTTCCTTTTTTGCCACCAAAGTGGATAGCCTCAAATTTATCCACATTATACTGCATCTGCCATGCATTTTCCCACTCACCTAACCTGTCCAAGTCACCCTGCAGTCTCTTTGCATCCTCCTCACAGCTCACACCATCATACAGCTGCAAACTTAGAGATATTACATTCAATTCCTTCATCTAAATCATTGCTGTATATTGTAAATAGCTGGGGTCCCAGCACTGAACCCTGCGGCACCCCACTGGTCACTGCCTGCCATTCTGAAAAGGACTTGTTTATTCCAACTCTCTGCTTCCTGTCTGCCAACCAGTTCTCTATCCACGTCAATACATTACCCCCAATAACATGTGCTTTAATTTTGCACACCAATCTCTTGCGTGGGACCTTGTCAAAAGCCTTTTGAAAGTCCAAATACACCACATCCACTGGTTTTCCTTTGTCCACTCTACTAGTTACATCCTCAAAAAATTCTAGAAAATTTGTCAAGCATGATTTCCTTTTCATAAATCCATGCTGACTTGGACTGATCCTGTCACCGCTTTCCAAATGCGTTGCTATTTCATCTTTAATAATTGATTCCAACATTTTCCCCAGCTCTCTCCCTCCTTTTTTAAAACGTGGTGTTACATTAGCTACCCTCCAGTCCATAGGAACTGATCCAGAGTCAATAGAATGTTTTAAACGATCACCAATGCATCCACTATTTCTAGGGCCACTTCCTTAAGTACTCTGGGATGCAGCCTATCAGGTCCTGGGGATTTATCGGCCTTCATTCCCATCAATTTCCCTAACACAATTTCCTGACTAATAAGAATTTCCTTCAGTTCCTTCTTTTCGCTACACCCTCGAACCGCTAGTATTTCCATAAGATTATTTGTGTCTTCCTTAGTGAAGACAGATCCAAAGTATTTGTTCAATTGGTCTTCCAGTTCTTTGTTCCCCATTATAAATTTACCTGATTCTGTCTGCAAAAGACCTATGTTGGTCTTCACTAATCTTTTCCTCTTCACATATCTATAGAAGCTTTTGCAGTCAGTTTTTATGTTCCCTGCAATCTTGCTCTCATACTTTATTTTCCCCCTCCTAATTAGACTCTTTGTCCTCCTCTGCTGAATTCTAAATTTCTCCCAGTCCTCAGGTTTGCTGCTTTTGCTCGCCAGTTTATAAGCCTATTCCTTGGATTTAACACTATCCCTAATTTCCCTTGTTAGCCACGGTTGAGTCACCTTCCCCTTTTTATTCTTACTTCAGACAGGGATGTACAATTGTTGAAGTTCATCCATGTAATCTATAAATGTCTGCCATTGCCTATCCACTGTCAACCCTTTAAGTATCATTCGCCAGTCTATCCTAGCCAATTCACGTCTCATACCATCAAAGTTACCTTTCCTTAAGTTCAGGACCCTAGTTTCTGAATTAACATTGTCGCTCTCCATCTTAATAAAGAATTCTACCATTTAATGGTCACTCTTCCCCAGGGGGCCTTGCACAACCAGATTGCTCATTAGTCCTCTCTCATTACACAACACCCAGTCTAGGAAGGCCAGCTCTCTAGTTGGTTCCTTGACATATTGGTCTAGAAAGCCACCCCTAATACACTCCAGGAAATCCTCCTCCACCGCATTGCTACCAACTTGGTTAACCCAATCTATATGTAGATTAAAGTTGCCCATGATAACTGCTGTATCTTTATAGCAGGCATCACTAATTTCTTGTATGATGCTGTCCCCAACCTCACTACTACTGTTTGGTGGTTTGTACACAACTCCCACTAACGTTTTCTGCCCTTAGGTATTCCGCAGCTCTACCCATACAGATTCCACATCATCCAAGCTAATGTCCTTTCTTACTATTGCGTTAATTTCCTCTTTAACCAGCAACGGTACCCCACCTCCTTTTCCTTTCTGTCTATCCTTCCTGAATGTTGAATACCCCTGAATGTTGAGTTCCCAGCCTTGGTCACCCTGGAGCCATATCTCCGTAATCCCAATTATATCATAATCATTAATAGCTGCCTGCGCAGTTAATTCGTCCACCTTATTCCGAATACTCCTTGCACTGAGGCACAGAACCTTCAGGCTTGTCTTTTTAACACTCTTTGTCCCTTTAGAATTTTGCTGTAATGTGGCCCTTTTTGATTTTTGCCTTGGGTTTCTCTGCCCTCCACTTTTACTATTCTCTTTTCTATCTTTTGCTTCCGTCTCCCTGCATAGATTGCCATCCCCTTGCCATATTAGTTTAAGCATGAAGCACCTTAACACCTTAAACTGGTAATTGGGCATTCACCTGGAAATCTCTCTGCAACTCAATAATCTGGAGGATGAGAGGCGTTCCACAGGAATGTGTAGAGGTCAATCTTCCCCCAATTACCATTACCCAAATCTGTAGACCCCACCATAGTTACTTGGGCATATCCATGGAGGTCTGCCTCCTCTTCACCAGGGAAGTAGATTCAAATTTGCCATTTCCTGTAGTCCGACTTGCCAATTTCATCCAACCCAGTGGTAACTCTGTGGCTGTGAAAGTCATCACTGTCGTGAACTTCTTCATATCTTGTTCCTTTCAATCTACCGCAAAGGGTATGTGCCAGAATAGCCAGTCTGCAGTGATCCACTCCATACATCAGGTCACTGATAATTTGTTTGCCAGGGCAAATGACTTTGTCACTTTCCAAATGGAAAGTTGCAGCAACAGCAGAGGGCTCTACACTTTTTCAGGACTGGATTCCCAAGGGTACAGGGCCTCATTGATGGAATGAGTTGGTTGTAGGGCTGCAGAAGATAGCGAGAGGTGAGGCCATGAACGGATTTAAACACAAGGATGATCATTTTGAATGAGTGGTTTTTGGGGACTGGGAGCCATTGTTGTTCAGCAAGGACAGCTGTGATGGATGAGCTTGAATTGATGCTGGACGGGATACAGGTAGTAGAAATTTTGATTAACTGAAATTTACGGACAATGGAGGATATAGGCCAACCAGAGGAGCTGGTAATTAATTCCAGAGCTGTCAAAGGCATGCATGTATGATGTTTTGAGCGGCAGTTTGGCTGAGAGAGGGGCGGAAGGAAATTATGTTACTGAAGGTAAGTAAGCACTATTTATGATGCAGAAGATAGGAGTTTGGAAACACAGTTCAGGGTGGAACAGGATCCTGAGGTTGTTAACAGACTGGTTCAGCCTGAGAGAATGAGTCGGGAACGGGGAATAAAGTTGGTGGTGAAGGTGTGGCGCTCTCCCGTTAAAATCCAATTCCCTGTGTTTTTTTCCATATCCCTTAATATCCTTATTTCCTCAAAACGTATCTATCTCCCTTTTAAACAACCTAATTGACTTGTATCCATGGTCTTCTGAGGCAGTGCATCCACATTCTTACAACCCTTTGCGTGAAGAAGTTTTTCTTGCAGGATTCATTTTTAAATGGGTTAATTTGAATTGTAACATTCCCTTTGTTCCGGGCTCCACATTTAGAAAGAAAAAAAGCATTGAATTATTGGATAACGTGATAAGTACAGGAATTAAACTTGTTTACTATGATATATTCAACTTGTAATTATATATTACCCAGTTGTGGCTTTGTAAGGTTCCCTACAGAAAAGCACTCATTCTCAGGTTATGCCCAGAATACGGAATGTTGCTTTATTCCGACAACAAGCAGAATAATTATTTGTTCCTTTTACTGATTGTTTAACTGATTCAGAGCTGAATCTGTGTAGTGTGCTGGCTCCTAGGAAGTTTTAATGTTTCTGTATTGACTGAATAATTGATCCCTTAAGACATGCAGTGGTACGTGCAGCGTCGAGAATCCGGAGTTCCAGAATCCGGAATGTTCTGGAATCCGGACTTTGGGACGATCCGAGGCAGGATCGTCCGGAATCCGTAAAATGTTCCGGAATCCAGACCCGACGACTCTACTGACCTCGGGGCCCCATCACTGCCCGACCTGGGGTCTAGCCTTGCTCCGCTCGCCTCGCCCCGCTCACCACCACTACCCTTACCTCGGGGCCCCCTCGCCGGCCTGTCCGACGACCTCCTCGGCTGGGCCAGCCCGCCTGACAACATCCTCGGCGGGGCCCCATCTGATGACTTCCTTGGCGGGGCTGGACGGCTCGAACAGCTCCTCGGCAGGAATCCCCCACCCCCTCACCCCGTTTCTAACGTTCCAAAATCCAGATTCCAGCTGCGTTCCAGATTCGTGATGTCAAAAAGCAAATCGAAAGTCTGGAAAAGCCCAGAATCCGGAACGGCCTCGGTCCCGAGGGTTCCAGATTTTAGGCGCTGCACATGTACTTCCAATTTAAAATGCAAAAGGGCTGCTGTTTTTAAAAGTTTGGTCTAGAAATTCAAACCTTTAGCGCTGGCCGTTAAGGCCGGTTTTGAAGAAAGAAATGGCAGCCGCCTTGCTTAGGCCCACTTTCGGTGCATAATGCGGCGGCCGCCATATTGAGCAGGTTGGCAGCGCTGCCCATTTGCCTCTGCTCACTGCAAGTATTTTAATTACCAGAAACGTGTCGTCAATATGTGTGCAACGCCAAATTGACAGACGCTGATCGATTTTGGATGTTGCCGTTTCTCTTACTGCCCTCTCTAACGCACGCCCATGCGTGCAGCCATTGACAGCGCGTAGAGCCGGAAGAAAGCGGCAGTGAGCTATAAACCGTACAGTAAACAGCTGCTGAGATAACTGGTAACTATGGAGAGCTCAGACTATGGAATTGGAGTGAAAACTGCTTCCAATCAGATGCATCAAATCTCCCCAGCCCGCCCCGGTCAGTCAAACATTACAGGAGTTAATACATTTAAAATAAACTGTACTGCACCACAGTTGTAAGAATCTCAGGAAAAAAAATCAAAGCTGCATTTTCTTAAATTTTAGAAATTGGGTTTCTAGTTTAGGAATTGATAAAATAAGATGCAATGTTTAGAAATCTGTTTTTAAAAGGCTTGGAATTAAGGAAAATTTAACACCATATTTTCACCAAGGCTTCTTTAAAAGTCTGATGTTAAAAATTTAATTGCACTCTCTTCTGCACGATTTGCACCAGTAAACTCATGACCAAGAGATTCATGTTTCGCATTTAAAAAAATGTATTTCAATTGATTTCTCATGCAACGGTTTAATGACAGCTATGCCACAGACTGGTGACTGCCCGAGAATGCCGCACCGATTCTTTAGACGCAACCTTCGGCCTCCTGCTGATGTTACCGCTGGAAAGAACGAGTTGCGCGGGAGCTTCTGCACTCCGCTCATTTAAATCAGCAGGCAGCATCAAAATACTGCTGCTGCCTGAGCTCATTTTGTGGACGACTGCTAACCTTGGTCCACGGTGACACTGGCCATTTTCGGGCTGAACCGTATTTCTCGGCCTTTGTTTTCAGAATAAAACAGCTGTTGAGAAAAGTTCTCTGGTTCTAATCCTAATGTACGAAACATTTGTTTTTCACTATAACTATAGGGTTTCGTAAAATGTGACAATTCCATAAATGATCACGTCTTGTAGCAAAGAATGCATGACCATGTAGAATAGAAAGTACAGTTTATAGGCCATAATATTGGTTTCAGCTACTGGATAGTGGACACTTTGCATAGTGATCTATGCAAATACAGCTTTCTCTTTGCAGAACATGATATAATAACACATTTATTATATTAGAGTTCACAGGCTCTATGGATTTTCGCTGATATTTTCTGCATATCCAGACCTTCAAACATCAGGTAGTAGGACCTAGATCTATCGAATTTATAACTTATTCACCATGACCTCCAATAATAAAACATAAACCTAGGAAACGCTGACGTATATTAGCAGATGAACATATATTAAGTTAGTATCATTTCACTCCGTATTTTACTTTAATGCAGTTTATATAAAATAGGCTAACATCTCTGTTAAAATGGCTTACAAAAATAATCTTCTCTACTCAAGCGAATAGAAGCCTAGTCTATGCAACCTGACCTCATAATTTAAATCTTTTAGTCCCAGTATTATTCTGGTGAATCTGCACTGTACCCCCACCAAGGCCAATATATCCTCCTGAGGTGCAGTGCCCAGACCTGAATGCAGTACACTAGATGCATAGAATCATAGAATGATACAGCACAGAAGGAGGTCATTCAGTTCATTGTGCCTGTGCCGGCTCTTTGAAAGAGCTTTCCAGCTAGTCCCATACCCCTGCTCTCTCCCATAGCCCTGCAATTTTTTCCCTTTAAATATTTATCCAATTCCTTTTTGAAAGTTATTATTGAATCTGCTTCCACCACCCTTTCAGGCAGTGCATTCCACATCACAACAACTCGATGTGTAAAAACAATGTTTCCTCTTGTCACCTTTGGTTCTTTTGCCAATGAATCTGTGTCCTTTGGTTACTGAACCTTCTGCCAGTGGAAACAGTTTCTCCTTATTTACTCTAACAAAACCATTCATGATTTGAACACCTCTATCAAATCTCCTCTTATCCTTCTCTGCCCTAAGGAGAACAACCCAAGAGTATCTAGTATCTCCACATAACTAAAGACCATCATCCCTGGAACTATTCTAATAAATCTCTTCTACACCCTCTCCAAAGCCTTGACATCCTTCGAAAAGTGTCCTGTCCAGAACTGAACACAATACAGGTAGAATGTTATTAAAGCAAGTTATTATTTAAATGGAGAAAGATTGCAAAGTGCTGCATCACAGCGGGACCTGGGAGTACTTGTGCATGAAACACAAAAGGATAATATGCAGGTACAGCAAATGATCAGGAAGGCCAATGGAATCTTAGCCTTTATTGCAAAGGGGATGGAGTATAAAAGCAGTGAAGTCTTGCTACAGCTATACAGGATATTGGCAAGGCCACACCTGGAATACTGCATGCAGATTTGTTTTTCATATTTACGAAAGGATATACTTGCTTTGGAGGCAGTGCAGAGAAGGTTCACTAGGTTGATTCCGGAGATGAGGGGGTTGACTTATGAGGAAAGGTTGAGTAGGTTGGGCCTCTACTCATTGGAATTCAGAAGAATGAGAGGTGATCTTATCGAAATGTGTAAGATTATGAGGGGGCTTGACATGGTGGATGCAGAGAGGATGTTTCGACTGGTGGGGTAGACTAGAACTAGAGGGCATAGAAACATAGAAACATAGAAATTTACAGCGCAGATGGAGGCCATTTCGGCCCATCGTGTCCACGCCAGCCGACAAAGAGCCGCACAGCCCTCGGTCAGCAGCCATAAAGGTTACATATAAACTATGAACAATGACGAAAAGGCAAAGAGCACCCAGCCGAACCAGTCCGCCTCACACAACTGCGACACCCCTTATACTGAAAACATCTACACTCTATCCCAACTGGAGCCATGTGATCTCCTGGAAGAGGCAAAAACCAAATAAAAACCCAGGCCAATTTAGTGGGAAATAAAATCTGGGAAAATTCCTCTCCGACCCATCCAGGCAATCGAAACTAGTCCAGGAGATCACCCTGGCCGTATTCTATTCGCTGCAGTACTTACCATTATATCTGCACCGTCCAACAAAAGGTCAGCTCGTCTAATCCCAATTACCAGCTCTAGGTCCGTAACCCTGCAGGTTACGGCACTTCAAGTGCCCATCCAACCATCTCTTAAAAGTGGTGATGGTTTCTGCATCCACCACTCGTCCAGGCAGCGAGTTCCAAATCCCCACAACCCTCTGCGTAAAGAAGCCCCACCCCCCCACCTGAAATCCCCTCTAAACCTTCCACAAACCACCTTAAAACTATGCCCCCTCATAATAGACCTCTCCACCAATGGCAATAGACCGTTACTATACACTATGTCCAGACCCCTCAATGAGGTCTCCTCTCAATCTCCTCTGTTCCAATGAGAACAAACCCAGCCTATCCAATCTGTCCTCATAGCTAAGATTCACCATTCCAGGCATCATCCTAGTAAATCTCCTCTGCACCCTCTCTAGTGCAATCACGTCCTTCCTATAATACGGCGACCAGAACTGCATGCAGTACTTCAGCTGTGGCCTAACCAAAGTATTATATAATTTAAGCATAACCTCCCTGCTCTTATATTCTGTGCCTTGGCCAATAAAGGCAAGCATTCTGTATGCCTTCTTAACCACATTATCCACCTGGCCTGCTACTTTCAGGGATCTGTGGACAAGCACTCCAAGGTCCCTTTGTTCATCTACGCTATTAAGTGGCCTACCACTTAATGTGTATACCCTTTCCTTATTAGGCCTCCCAAAGTGCATCACTTCACACTTCTCTGAATTAAATTCCATTTGCCACTGCTCTGCCCACCTGACCAGTAGATTGATATCCTCCTGCAGCCCATGACTTACCTCTTCAGTATCAACCATACAACCAATTTTAGTGTCGTCTGCAAACTTCTTAATCATACTCCCTATATTCAAATCTAAATCGTTGATATATACCACAAAAAGCAAGGGACCCAATATTGAGCCCTGTGGAACCCCACTGGAAACATCGTTCCAATCACAAAAACATCCATTAACCATTACCCTTTGCTTCCTAACTCTGAGCCAATTTTGGATCTAACTTGCCACTTTGCCCTGGATCCCATGGGCTTTAACCTTCATGACCAGGCTACTATGTGGGACCTTATCAAAAGCCTTGCTAAAGTCCATATATACTACATTGTACGCACTACCCTCTTGGTTACCTCCTCAAAAAATTCAATTAGGTTAGTCAAACATGATCTTCCCGTAACAAATTCATGCTGACTGTCCCTAATTAATCCTATGCAGATTTATCCTGTCTTTCATGATTTTTTCCAATAATTTTCCCACCACTGAGGTTAGGCTGACAGGCCTGTAATTACTCGGCCTATCCCTTTCTCCCTTATTAAACAAGGGTACTACATTAGCAGCCCTCCAATCCTTCGGCACCATGCCCATATCTAAAGAGGATTGGAAAATGATGGTCAAGGCCTCTGCGATTTCCTCTTTTACTTCGTTCAACAGCCTATTTCATCCGGGCCTGGGGATTTATCTACTTTCAAAGCTGCTAAACCCCTTAATGCATCCTCTCTCACTATATTTATTTTTTCCAGAATATCACACTCCTCCTCTATAGCAGTATCTGCATTACCTCTTTCCTGTGTGAAAACAGGTGCAAAGTTTTCGTTAAGAACCCTACCAACATCTTCCGCCTCCACACGAGGATTACCCTCATGGTCTCTAATAGGACCTACCCTTTCTTTAGTTACCCTCTTACTCTTAAATATATTTATAGAACATCTTAGGGTTTTGCTTAATTTTACTGGCCAAGAATTTCTCATGCTCTCTCTTCGCATTCCTAATATCCTTTTTAATTTTGCCTCTTAACTTTCTACATTCCTCTAAAGATTCTAAAATATTTAGTCGTTGATATATGACATAAGCATCCCTTTTTTTCTTAATCCTCCCCTGTAAGTCCCTCGACATCCAGGGTGCTCTAGAATTATTTTTCCCAGCCTTTTTCTTTAAGGGCACATGTTTGGTCTGAGCATTCCGGATCTCCTCCTTGAATGCCTCCCACTGTTCCGACACTGATTTACCCACAAGGAGCTGTTTCCAGTCCACTGTGGCCAAATCACTCCTTAACTTAGCAAAATGAGCTTTTCCCCAATTCGTAACTTTTATTCCAGGCCTATTCTTGTCCTTATCCATAACCAACTTGAATCTGACTGAATTATGGTCACTGGCACCGAACTGCTCCCCCACTAATATCCCTTCAACCTGCCCAGCTTCATTCCCCAAAACTAAATCCAAGACCGCCCCCTCTCGTGTTGGGCATACTACATAGTGACTACATAGAATGCATCTCAAGAATTCCGCACCCTCTATACCCAGGGCATGATCTTAGAATAAGGGGTGCCCATTTAAGGCAGAGATGAGGAGAAATTTCTTCTCTCTGAGGGTTGTAAATCTGTGGAATTCGCTGCCTCAGAGAGCTGTGGAAGCTGGGACATTGAATAAATTTAAGACAGAAATAGACAGTTTCTTAAACTTTAAGGGGATAAGGGGTTATGGGGAATGGGCAGGAAAGTGGAGCTGAGTCCATGATCAGATCAGCCAAGATCTTATTGAATGGCGGAGCAGGCTCGAGGGGCTGTATGGCCTACTCCTGTTCCTATTTCTTATGTTCTTATGTTCTTATATCCGAAATCCAGAGTTCTAAAAACCGTAATGTTCCAAAAACCGGACGTTGTGCAGATCGTAGGCGTCGATGTCGGTAATCCGGAAATGTGTTCCGAAAACCGGACTTTTTTTTAAAACGCCGCATGAAACACTTGAGAAAATAGGAGGAGAAGTCATGGTTCGGATTAAAAATCTGGCTAAGGGCAAGAAAACCCGTGGGATTTTATTAAGATTGGTAGACTTACCCATGGTATGAGGAGGATATCAAATGAAGAATATCAGAGCTACAAAACATCAAATTTTAGAGTACTGAAGCAAGGAGTTATCTGAGGTACACATTCCAAGCATCTTCACAGCAACCTTGGGCACGGAGTTTGAGGTGGGAGATTTGTAGAGGCGCGACGGTGATTTTCCAGGATCAGGAGGGTGTAGATGAGCCACGGGGTCTTTGCTGGGAACCTCTCCGCACGCCCCATCCAAGTCATTCCCACTTCCGCTGCCGCTGCCATAAGAAGCCAGAGCGCCGATCGCCGATATTTTGGATGCCGCTTGGTAAATAACGCATCCTTGCAGATCGCCAAAACTTGAGGAACATTCGGGTTAAATGACAAAGGACAGCGGCCTCATCGCAATGGCTTCGCTTTTAAATTCTCCTTATTTCTATCGGCTCAATCTTGTATTAGCTGGGATTTCGGTGAAGCTTTTTCTTTTCTTATTTACTAGAGAAAATCCGAAATCCGGAAATACCTGAAACTCAGCCCATGGGTTTCCGGATTGGGGCCGTCGGATTTCTATTCTGAAATCCGGAAAAACCCGAAAACCGGAATGGCCTCAGTCCCGAGGTTTTCGGATGTTGTACATGTACTCCAGCTGAGGTCTAACCAGTGATTTATAAAAGTTTATCATACATAACTTCCTTGCTTTTGTACTCTATTCCTCTATTAAGAAATCTAAGGATCCCATATGCTTTTTTAACAGCCTTCTCAATTTATCCTGCCATCTTCAAAGATTTGTGCACATACTCCCCCAGGTCTCTCTATTCCTGCACCCCCTTTAAAATGGTATCATTTACTTTATATTGCCTTTCCTCATTCTTCTCAAAATTTGCAGGGCTACGGGGAAAGGGTGTGAGAGTGGGACTAGCTGAAGTGCTCTTGCAGCGAGCCGGCACGGGCTCGAAGGGCCGAATGGCCTCCATTAGCTTTTTGCTTTTTTTTTGTACATGTCTACTAGCTTTTGGTGATTTCTGTTCGTGGACCACTAAATCTCTTGCTCCTTCACAGTTCCCAGCTTTTCCCCATTTAGAAAATATTCTGACCTATCTTTCTTAGGTAAAAAGTGGATGACCTCACACTTTCCCACATTGAATTCCATCTGCTACAGTTTTACCACTCACTTAATCTATCAATGTCCCTTTGCAGCTTTCTGCTCCCATCTACACTCAGTGTTGTCAGCAAAGTTGGATATACGACTCTCTATTCCTTCATCTAA
The DNA here is from genome assembly GCF_044704955.1 of Pristiophorus japonicus. NCBI lineage: Eukaryota > Metazoa > Chordata > Chondrichthyes > Pristiophoridae > Pristiophorus > Pristiophorus japonicus. The sequence continues at coordinate 40,762,474 of NC_091988.1, read as the reverse complement.
ATCATTGATAAATATAGTAAAAAGCTGAGGCACCATACAGATCCCTGGGGGACATCACAAGTCACATCCTATAAACTCTGTTGGGAGGTTTAGGATTCCTGTGAGCATGCATCCTGCTACTTGCTGACCCTGCAGTTACAGTTCTGTTTTCTCCTTCCTCCTGCTGCTCCTCCGCTTGCCAGTGTGAGATTGCCAGAATGATAAACGGAAATGCCAGGAGTCCCTTAAAGAGTTCAGAATGTTCTACAGCCACCACAGGCACTTTAAATTGGTCTAAGTAACCAAAATATAATACAAGCAACTGTGTTACCAGCATTCCATTATTCCCTGGGAGGACAGACGCACTAACGTTACTGTTCTCGATCAGGCCAACATCCCCAGCATGGAAGCACTGACCACACTCGACCAGCTCCGTTGGGCTGACCACATTGTTTGCATGCCCGACACAAGACTCCCAAAGCAAGCGCTCTACTCGAAACTCCTACACGGCAAGCGAGCCCCAGGTGGGCAGAGGAAACGTTTCAAGGACACCCTCAAAGCCGGCGTGATAAAGTGCAACATCCTCACCGACACCTGGGAATCCCTGGGCAAAGATCGCCCTAAGTGGAGGAAGAGCATCCGGGAAGGCGCTGAGCACCTCGAGTCTCATCACCGAGAGCATGCAGAAATCAAGGGCAGACAGCAGAAGAAGCGTGCGGCAAACCATACTCCCCACCTACCCTTTCCTTCAATGACTGTCTGTCCCACCTGTGACAGAGACTGTAATTCCCATATTGGACTGTACACTCACCTGAGAACTCACTTTTAGAGTAGAAGCAAGTCTTCCTCGATTTCGAGGGACTGCCTATGATGATGATTTAAAGTAATTGGTAGGAGGTTTAGAGGGGATTTGAGGGGAATTATTTTCACCCAGAGGGTGGTGGGTGTCTGGAACTCACTGCCTGAAAGAGTGGTAGAGGCAGAAACCCTCACCACATTTAAAAAGTATTTGGATGTGCATTTGAAGTGCCGTAACCTACAGGCTACGGACCAAGAACTGAAAAGTGGGATTCGGCTGGATAGCTCTGTTGGCTGGTGCGGACACGATGGGTCGAAATGCCCTCCTTCCGTGCTGTAAATTTCTATTGTATGATTCTAAATGTCCTGATGTTTGGGGAAACAACAAAAAAACGTGGGTGCGCGAATCTGTTGTATGATTGAGACGACCTGTTTCAGTAATTACAGGAACAGTAAATTTGGTGAAGATAGAAATAGACAATCTTGATAGTGAATGGTGTTAAATATGGAAGAACTCCACAAGACTGAGTACTGTGAGCTAAAACTGATGTGACCTTAGTCTCTTTAATACAACTCCAGAGTGCCTAAGCAGCAAGGCAGACAACCTTTTATACTCTCTTGCACGAGGTGTGCAGGTGACCGTTGGGCCTCCAACAGTTGCGCCCTCTGGTGGCAAGTCTTATACAGTTACAATGTTTACATACATAACATCACTCCCCCCCCCAAAGTCTTTGATATAAATTATTTACAAGTTGAGACTATCCGGGGCCCTACGCTCCGTGGTTGATCGTCTGAGTTCAAACTCTGGCATGGGTGAGTTAGTCGGACCATTGCTGCACTGCGGCGGGCTGGTCTGACAGGACTGTTGGGAATTGTGGGTTCATCCTCGTGATTGACAGCGAGGTTGATTGCTGGTTAGGTGTGTGTTGGTGGATCGATAATGGTGATGACCCCTTCAGGTTGTTCCTGGTTGTCATTGAACTGCAGTTTGGTCTGATACAAATGCTTTCTGCACGTTTGCCCATTCAATAGTTTGACTATAAACACTCTATTCCCCTCCTTGGCCAAGACAGTGCCAGCAACCCATTTTGGACCATGACCGTAATTCAGGACAAACACAGGGTCGTTAACATCAATGTCACGCGATACAGCCGCGCAATCGTGCTTCATGTTTTGCCGGTGACGCTGGGTTTCCACATGATCATTTAGATCCAGGTGGACTAGGGAGAGCCTGGTTTTTGAGAGCTCTCTTCATTAACACAATTCTGCAGGGGGAACCCCAGTGAGCGAGTGGGGTCGCGTCCAGTAGCTGAGCAGAACCCGAAATAACCGGGTCTGTAAGGAACTTTCTGTCACGCGTTTCAAGCTCTGCTTGATAGTTTGGACTGCCCGTTCCGCTTAACTAAAAACATCTTTCCGAGAAAGGAGACAGCAAAATCTATGTGGATCCTGGACCACGGTTTGGAGGGCCATGACCACAGATTCAGTGGAGCCTCCCTTGCTGCATTGCTCAGTTGTGAGCACGTGTTGCACGGTGTACGCATGACTCTAAGTCCGAGTCAATGTCGGGCCACCAAACATGCGACCTGGCTATAGCCCTCATCATGACTATGCCTGGGTGGGTATAAACGTTTCCCTGCCTTTTTTTGGCAAAACCATGTGATTACCCCATAAGAGACAATCCGACTGGATGGACACTTCATCTTTGGGTCGGTGAAACGGCTTAATTTCATCTTGCATTTCCCCGGGAACGGCCGACCAGCTCCCATTGAGGATGCAACATTTTACTAGTGATAGTACAGGATCCTGGCTGGTCCAGGTCCTGATCCGGCGAGCAGTGACGGGTGACCCCTCGCTCCCAAAAGCATCCATGACCAGAAACAAGTCTGCGGGCTGCGCCATTTCCACCCCGGTAGTGGGCAATGATAGCTGACTGAGGGCATCATCAAAGTTCTCCGTGCCTGGTCTGTGGTGAATAACAGTCATAGGCGGACAATGTTAGTGTCCATCTTTGGATATGAGATGAAGCATTGGTGTTTATACCTTTGCTTTCTGAAAACAGCGAAATGAGCGATTTGTGGTCGGTTTCAAGCTCAAACCGAAGTCCAAATAGGTATTGGTGCATTTTCTTAACCCTATAATCACATGTTAACGCCTCTTTCTCAACTATGCTGTAGGCTATTTCTGCTTTAGACAGATTTCTAGACGCGTATGAAACCGGTTGAAGTTTGCCCGAAACATTGGTTTGCTGTAACACACAGCCGACCCCGTATGAAGATGCATCACAAGCTAGCACTAATCGTTTACACAGGTCCTACAGTACAAGTAGCTTATTAGAACAAAGTAGGTTTCTGGCCTTTTCAAAGGCTGTCTCTTGAGATTTACCCCAAACCCAATTGTCACTCTTACGTAGCAACATGTGCAACGGTTCCAGCAAAGTGCTTAACCCAGGTAGAAAGTTACCAAAATAGTTGAGGAGTCCCAGGAACGAACGCAGCTCTGTCACATTCTGTGGTCTGGGTGTATTCTTGATGGCATCTGTCTTTGAGTCCGTGGGTCTGATGCTGTCTGCCGCAATCTTTCTCCCCAAAAATTCGTTCTCTGGTGCCAGGAAAACATACTTGGAACGTTTCAGTCTGAGTCCCACTCTGTCTAGTCGACTTAGAACCTCTTCCAGGTTGTGCAGGTGTTCGGTGGTGTCACGACCGGTGATCAGAATGTCGTCTTGAAACACAACGGTGCACGGAACCGATTTCAACAGACTCTCCATGTTCCTCTGGAAGATGGCAGCAGCCGAGCGAATTCCAAAAGGGCACCTGTGGTATATAAACAGTCCTTTGTGCGTGTTGATGCACGTCAATTTTTTCGAAGATTCAGCCAGTTCCTGTCATATAGGCGGAGGTTAGGTCCAACTTGGTGAACGACTTCCCCCCTGCTAACATTGCGAACAGGTCATCTGCTTTGGGTAACGGGTACTGGTCCTTAACGAGACTCTGTTGATTGTTACCTTGTAGTTTCTGCAGATTCTGACCGTGCCATCGCTTTTCAACACCGGAACAACCGGACTGGCCCACTCGTTGAACTCGACTGGCAATATGACTCCCTCTCATTGAAGTTTGTCCAGTTCGATCTCAACTTTCTCCCTCATCATTTATGGAACCGCTTGAGCCTTGTGATGAATGGGCCTTTCATCGGAGACTAGATGGATCTGCACCTTGGTGCCTGTGAAGTTGCCGATGCCTGGTTCAAATACCGATGGAAATTTGCTTAGCACTTGAACACATGAGGCATCATCCACTGAAGATAATGCGTTGATGTCGTCCCAGTTCCATCGAATCTTTTCCAGCCAGCTTCTGCCGAATAGTATTGGGCCATCGCCTGGTACAATCCACAGTGATAAATCATGCACAGCTCCATTGTCCGACACCTTAACTGCTGCACTGCCAATGACAGGTATGAGCTCTTTGGTGTATCAGGCTCAGTTTGGGCCTTTGTGCCTTGTTGCCCCACAATTTCTCAAAAGCCTTCTGGCTCATAATTGACTGACTCACCCCCTGTCCAACTCCATTGATACCGGAATGCCGTTCAATTTGACTTTCAGCATAATGGTGGTGAAGGTGTGTACCCCATACACTTCTTCCTCAGGTTGAGTTGCCTCTCTTGTTTGCTCTGCGTGATCCGCACCGGATTGATCATCCTCTGCCGACTCTGCCACATGGCTCGCTCGTGGATATGAAAGCCTGTGCTATCGTGATGGCCTTGCTCAGGTCTAGGGATTCGACGACAGCAGCTTGCGAAGAATGACCTCGTGGCTGATGCCAAGCACAAAAATGTCCCGCAGCATTTCCCCCAAAATCCAGCAAATTCACAAGGCATCTCAGGTTGGCGACATAACTCGCCACATCCTGGCCCTCGGAGCGGTGGTGCGTGTCGAAGCGATACCTGGACATTAAGACGCTCTCCTTCGGCTTGAGGTGTTCCCGAAACAACGTACACAATTCTGTATATGTCTTCTCCGTTGGTTTCTCCGGTGCTAGCAGATTCTTGATGAGGCCGTATATTGTGGACCCACACACTGAGGAGAATCGCCCTGCCCTTGATCGCTGTATCGTCCCCACCCAGCTCATTGGCCATGAAGTACTGGTCAAGATGCTCAACGAAGGCTTCCCAATCATCACCCTCTACAAATCTCTCTAAAATAACAACGGCAGCCATGACCGTGTGAAAGTTTGTAATCTGTTACTCGTCGCCAAGTAAGTATGGAAGAACTCCACAAGACTGAGTACAGTGAGCTAAAACTGATGTGACCTTTATACAATTCCAAAGTGCCAAAGCAGCATGATAGACAACCTTTTATACTCCCTTGCACGAGGTGTGCAGATGATCCTTGGGCCTCCTACAGTTGCGCCCTCTGGTGGTAAGTCTTACACAGTTACAATGTTTACATACATAACAAATGGAAATGGCATTTGTAACCTAGATCAGGTTCAAATTGGATACCAAGGTTGCACGCCAGTTTGTTCAACCAAAGTGAGAAACCAGGGAGGGAGATAGAATTGGGCTGACTGTACACATTATTTGGTGAGAATTAAAGAGCACGTTTAAATTGCAGAAGGTTCTGGCTTATGAACAATTGTCAGTACCACCCCAAACCTCCCTAGGTCATAAATCCTGTTAATATCATACCGTCCATCCACTTCTAAAATTGCCACTATATCATTGCTTGAGCTGTCAGTGAAACACAAGCCATTGGGAGAAATGAATGTTTGCAGACCTGTACGATCTATTTTAAGCTATATTTGTAAAATCACTTTTTATTATTCAAAAATTGTGATTGCTGTAAGTTGTTCTCTGAGTATCAGGGAGAATGGTATCCAAAATGCTTATAGGTTTACTTGAGTTCAGATCATTTGCATTCCACAACAATCGCTTGTACTTATTATTTAAAGCATTCAGTGGGCCTCTAGGATCTGCTGAATTATATACAATTTACAGAGTAAACTTTGGTGACAGCCTTGAATTATTTTGAATTAATATGCCTTCAGGAAGCTAGACACATCTGGGGTCAATATGCAGAAATACATTTCTGAAACTTTGTCAATGCAGCTCACAGTGAAGGAAGTCAAATATCTCCTGGAGCTTAATCACCAGAGAAATTATTTGCTTCAAAATCTGATACAAAATGATGTAATGGAACATAAATAATTAGAAAAAAAATCTTTCTGTAGACACATCTATCATATCCAAATCTGCCAGTTATATAAAAGTATTAATGCAATTGTAAAATAAACATCAGATGGAATGACGTAATGGTTAGCTTCATTTCCTTTCATTATTCTGCATTTAGCTTTTTATTATTGTAGAGCAAGTCTTCTTAGATTTCAGTGTAATGTATTCATTTAATTTTGGTTATTATTTGCTGAGCAAGTCTTCGAAATCCGATGACAGCACTGTGCTACACTCCATTGTGTGATCATTGCTGTACTGGTGACAGAGTTACATGGTGGGGCAGGGAAGTTGTCCATCTGTACAATGTCCAGATGGGAAACATATTTTTTCACAAATTCTTTCATTTACAGGTCTACAGTTTACAGGCTTGAGTAAAGGAAATCACAAACTGGCATTTTAAAGGCACAGGGAGAATATTCTGTTTTACCAGCACCATTTATTGAAAAAACAGACCACTGTTAAGTTTTCTGTTGTGTGTTCATGTCCCACTCCAGGGACTTGAGCACATAAATCTAGGCTGACACTCCCATGCAGTGCTGAGGGAACACTGCACTGTCGGAGGTGCCATCTTTCGGATGAGACGTTAAACCGAGGTCCTATCTACTCTCTCAGGTGGACTTAAAAGATCCCATGGCACTATTTTGAAAAAGTACAGGGGCGTTATCACCAGTGTCCTGGCCAATATTTATCCCTCAATCAACATAAAAAATACAGATTATCTGGTCATTATCACATTACTGTTTGTGGGAGCTTGCTGTGCGCAAATTGGCTGCTGCTTTTCCCACATTATAACAGTGACAACACTCCAAAAGTACTTAATTGGCTGTAAAGTGCTTTGAGACATCCGGTGGTTGTGAAAGGCGCTATATAAATCCAAGTCTTTCTTTCTTTATAAGAGATAAGTTTACAATTACATCTGAGAAGTATGGTGGGAAAGATTTACTTTATCTAGAAATAGATTCGATAAGTATTTCAAAGTCAAATAATTTTACTTTAAGTCGAATGTAGAAAGAATTTTTAAGATAATGGAGTTGATGTTTTCTTTCCAGGATCTGTGCATTGAAGGTTGGTGCGAAAGAAGCCCTTCGGATGAAATCAGGCGCAAGCTGCGCGCAATTTTCCATCTAATCATAGTGCAGGTATTGGATAGCAAATCAGCAGCAACTTGTGCCCAATTTTGCAATCAGGGCATCCGCCCTGAAAAACTCTTACACCCTGATGCTGAAGAGGAAAATCTATCCCAATCTGTTCAAAATATGTTAGGCACATATTATATACGGTTCCTTGGCATGCATTATTTTTTAACAGGATATTTAAAGGAACCTGAAATTATTTTGCCACATTGGACATTACAGATGAAAATAATCAAATATTTCACAAGACACAAGGGATCCTGTGATGCGGCAGATGCTGGGAGAGGGGAGTAGGCATCAGGAACAGGAAGAGGAGGTGTTGACTGCGGAGGCAGCAGGCCAGGGCTGAGTCATGGAGCTGAGGATGGTTAAATATTCTGCTTCATTGCCTTTGGGATCAGCAAATACTGTGCAGACATTCCATCTGGAATATGTTTGCTTGTTCAGGTGGATGTAAAAAGGCAATGCTTGAAGAAAAGCAGTGAGTTCTCCTGGTATCTCCAACAGCTTTCCTTCCCCCAACCAACGCTATCACAAATAGTTGAAGTGTTCACTAATCTCATTTGCTGTTTCTAAGTCCTTGCTGTGTGCAAAATTGGCTGCTGGCCACAAAGTGTACCAACCCGTGGTCAGCTATCTGGGACTCAGTGGAGCAACGCTTGCTGTGATATATTCTTACGACATCACTGAGAAGCACACTACACAAGATGGCTCCAATACAGACAACCTGTCACCATGTGACTTTGTCACATGATCCTTTATTATTTACATCAGTAGTTGCATTACCACAGTGGTCCACTAGGGGGAAGCTCTATTCCACCTGTAACAGGCTGAGACAAAGAAGGGAGGCTGTCACTGGCATATGCCAACTATCTCAGCAGGGTCTGGAGACTCGGTGAACAATTCCGACTGCTCTCACACTGGCAGTTCAAGATGGTGCAATGTCGAATTTCTACACACCAGGATCTTTCTGATACCCATTGAGAAATATGCTTGTCCTCAGCCATTTTATCATCCACAGTGCCATCAGGAAGTCAGCAAGGAGTGGCTCCATGAACAGGAAGAGATCAACCAGCAACTCCAGAGCACTACTGCAGGGGAGACTGGTGTCTTTTTCAGTGTAGAGCAGCACAGGGCCACACTGGTAAGCTGGCGTTTGAAGGATTGAGTTGTGATGAACAGCAGTTCTGTCAGAGTTCAAATCATAAGGAAGTTTATGCATTTTTAATATTGATGAGATACGACTGGACCACGTAAATCTGAGTTACTGTCAGTTCTGTGCCTCTGGGTGAGGCAGAATCATATACCCTAGCTATGACTAGAAATTGTGTTGTGAATAATATCATGTCCATGGATGATACAGCGGCATATGGCCGCCATGACACTACTTGGCCTTGTTAATATTGTTTAATTGGGGAAGGGAGGTGGGGGGTTTGTGGGAGGGTCGTGATCGCTGAGGGGAATCTGCGGCAGTGACCCAGATTATTTTTGTGGAACCCGGATTAGCATTTCTGCTGTTCCAGGCCCCACTTGTCTTTACTGGGCCTCTTCAGCAGTAGGCCTTTTTCAGTATGGAGCTGGGCACATTGTCCGGATTTTACCTTATAATGTGAGGCTACCGACCCCATTTTGAGGCCTTTACTGCCCTGTTAATGCCAACCGAGTCAAATAGAAATCAAGCCTATTAATCTGAAAATCTAGATATAACTGTTAACATAGTCGACTGATTTTATATATTTCATAGGTTGCCCCTTGATGCTTTTCCACCTCCCCACCTCCCCCCCCCCCCGGCCCCTCCTATTTCTGCACTTCAATCCAACATTGCGTGTTTTAGTATCTGTATTTCTATTCAATTCGTCACCTCACATTATGACGTAATGGAGTCTTTTGAAATTCCTATGAAGATATGGCACCAAGATTAATTTGAATGTGTCAGTGTTTAAACTATATATTCCTTTACTGTAACACTGAGAGTGATGACTGTAGAACATATTGTTGTTATTCAGCTGTCTCTCAATTGCCCAACTTATTCATGGAGACTAAGTCCCTCCCCTAGTCCTGCCTGACTTAACGGCCAAAAAAAATTGCCTTATAATTTGACTCATTGGCAATCTCAATTTAGATGCCCATGACTCACTGGCAATGTAAATATTTTTTAATTGGCAGTTTTCAGTGAACTGAAAAGTCTTTTAGTTAAGTATTGCTCTATGCCATTACAAATAAAGTTTATTGATATTCGTGTAAGTCTTTATTTAGACTTCCAAATCATGAGGGAACAAAAAATTTAAACTCGGCCTATGACAAGTTATTAAAATGTGATGTCACTGGGGGTGTAACTAACCATAAGCATGAAATCTACCTGACAGTAACTTCCTTTTTGGAATGTAGAAAGCCTTGAAAAAATTAGACGTGGAGCCGTAAAGGGTTTCTCCTGTCTCGGGCAATAAGACATAAAGTGACAATTTTATCAGCTTGGGGATGATGGGGGAGCAGGAGCTTGCTCACCAGATCTCCACCCATAAGGTGCATCCCAGTAAATGTCAGGCAGCTGGGTTGGGCAGAACTGTATCAGAAACAAATGTGGGCAGATGTAATTTTTTAGTCTTTGGCCCTGGGATTGCATTGTGCTTAATGATGCCCATCTTCGAACAGGTTGTAATGATAGCACAGGAGCTAAAAGGTATAGTGACATTTCTTCATTTCCAGATTTCGAGTTTGTAGTGCAAGTAAGTTTATGTCTTTTTTGGCACTACTTTGTTATGGTTAACATTGTGGTAAAATTTTGGCATTGCCAGTTCTTTTGACAGGCCATTTCAACTGACAGCAAGGATGTCCCGATGGGAATCTCTCTGTATTTATGTTAATTGGTAAAAGAAGAGGAAAGAACAAACTTCCATTTATATAGAGCTTTACCCCATCCTCAACATGTCCCAACTCACTCTACAACCAATGGATTAATTTTGAAGCAGTCACTTGAGCAATGGTAGGATGTCTAGCCAGTGAGGTCGTACCAGAGCATACTTACTGCATCCACATTACCCACCAACTTGTAGCTATCCACAGAGCATTTACCGGGATATGTCTAAAAAACTGGGCATCCATAGTGTCATGTTTGTAACCTTCACATAACTGTAACCCTTATGTAACAACTGTATACACCTGAATAATGCACACCTTGACCACAGGAGGTGAACTTGTGGGAGACACTCCTCACCTGGTCATCCAGGTATATAAAGGGAGGTCCCATGCAGGGTCAGCATTTCTTGGTCCTGGGAATAATGGTTCAGGTCACATAGTGACTTTGTCTGCAGTACATGCCTCGTGTGATTCTATAGTAAGGTGTAAGGACACCACATTTGGCGACGAGAAACGGGAATCAACGACCTACGAGGAAGGCCACCGGTAGCACAGAGGAACGGTACTGTGTTGGTGAGGACTGGGACGATTTCGTTGAGAGGCTCCAGCAGAGCTTTGTCACGAAGGACTGGCTGGGAGAGGAAGCGGCTGACAAGCGGAGGGCTCATCTACTGACCAGTTGTGGATCCAAGGCTTATGCGCTGATGAAAGACCTGCTCGCACCCGAGAAGCCGGCGGACAAGTCTTTTGAAGAGCTCAGCACTCTGATCGGTGAGCACCTCAAACCGCGAGCAGTATACACATGGCCCGGCACCGGTTCTACATACACCGGCGTCGGGAGGGACAAAGCATATCGGACTTCGTTGCGGACCTTCAGCATTTGGCCAGCTTCTGTAAGTTCACGGATGCCTGCAGGAGGGAGATGTTAAGGGATTTCTTCATTGAGGGCATTGGTCATGCCGGTATTTTCAGGAAGTTTATTGAGACCAAGGACTTGACTTTGGAAAGGGCAACGTTGATAGCTCAGACCTTCATGGCAGGGGAAGAGGAGACCACGATAATTTACGCGTGCAGCCCTGGTTCCATCGTGGCAATGGACCAGGGAGTTAACACTGTGAACAAGATTCAGAACCCGCCAGGCAGACAAGGGCAATTCGACACCGCCAGGCAGCAACAGGCTCGAGGGTGAGCCAGCAACAGAGACAATGGCAGGGGGATCGGCAATTCACGCCATCACAAGCGACAATGCGTCCTGGGATGGGACCATTGACACTCAGCAACAGAGTGCTCAGGCGTAATCAAAGAGACAATCAGAGAGGAATGCCTGTTAACAGTTCCTTTGTTCACAACAATCTCAGCTCATGCTGGAGGTGCAATGGCAAACATGCTGCGAGAACCTGAATTTTCAGCAATTTATCTGCAAAAACTGTAACTTCAGTGGACATCTGGCCAGAATGTGCAGAAAGCCCATAGCGAGGCTAGTTTACGAGGCAGAGGAACCAGACGAGGGGTCTGCAAGGCAGGGTGATGCTTGGGGCAAAGCTATGGATGCTGAAGTCCAGCGGGTTCATGTGGCAGACGTCCACAGCTTGTATACCAAAACGCCACCTATGATGAAAGTTCTATTAAATGGCATCCAAGTACGCATGGAGCTGGACACAGGAGCCAGCCAGTCACTTATGAGTGCCCAACAATTTGAAAAACTACGGCCACTCAAAGCTAACAGGCCCAAACTGGAACGCATTGACACGCAGTTACGGACGTACACCAGGGAGATCATCCCAGTACTAGGCAGTGGAAACTTGGTGGTCACACACAATGGATCGGAGAACCGGCTGCCACTCTGGATTGTCCCGGGGAATGGTCCCGCGTTCTTGGGGAGGAGCTGGTTAGCCAAGATGAACTGGAAATGGGGGGATGTGCACGCCATTTCATCTGTGGAGCGAAGTTCATGATCACAGGTCCTACAGAAATTCGAGCCACTTTTTCAACCAGGTGTCGGGACTTTTAAGGGCACCAAAGTAGTGATACGCATCACCCCGGACGCCAGACTAGTGCACCACAAAGCCAGAGCCGTGCCGTACGTGATGCATGAGAGAATTGAGAGTGAGTTGGACAGGCTGCTAAGAGAGGGCATAATTTCGCCTGTTGAATTCAGTGACTGGGCAAGCCCCATCGTTCCTGTCCTTAAAGCGGATGGCTCAGTCAGGATTTGTGGCGACTACAAGGCCACCATCAACCGAGTGTCACTACAGGACCAATACCCGCTTCTGAGAGCGGAGGATCTTTTTGCCACGCTGGCAAGTGGCAAGCTGTTCACCAAGTTGGACCTCACTTCAGCCTACATGACTCAGGAACTGGCTGAAGAATCCAAGCTTCTGACCACCATCATCACGCACATGCAGCTATTCGTTTACAACAGGTGTCTGTTTGGCATTCGTTCAGCGGCCGCTGTCTTCCAGAGGAACATGGAAAGCTTGCTGAAATCCATCCCTGGAACAATCGTATTCCAAGATGACATCCTAATCAGGTCGAGACACCGAGGAACACCTCCACAACCTGGAGGAGGTGCTACGCCGACTGGACCGGGTAGGCTTGCGACTAAAGAAGTCCAAGTGTGTGTTTTTGGCCCCAGAGGTCGAGTTTTTGGGCAGGAGGGTTGCCGCAGATAGGATCCGGCCTACCGAATCCAAAACGGAGGTGATCCGTCGTACGTCCAGGCCCGGCAACACATCAGAGTTGCGGTCATTTCTGGGACTCTTGAACTACTTCGGGAACTTTCTGCCGAACTTAAGCACATTGTTGGAGCTGCTGCACATGCTCCTGCGTAAGGGTTGTGAATGGTTTTGGGGGGACTGTCAAGAACGGGGTTTCAATCGGGCGTGGAATCTGCTTTGTTCGAACAATCTGTTGACCTTGTACAACCCCTGTAAGAGACTGGTTTTAACGTGTGATGCATCATCCTATGGGATTGGGTGCGTGTTGCAGCAGAGTAATGATGAGGGCCAACTCCAACCTGTATCTTATGCCTCCAGGTCGCTCTCTCAGGCAGAACGGGGATATGGGATGGTTGAAAAGGAAGCACTCGCATGTGTCTATGGGGTGAAAAAGATGCACCAGTACCTTTTTGGCAGAAGGTTCGAGTTAGAAAGGGACCACAAACCATTAACATCCCTGTTGTCCGACAGCAAGGTCGTCAATACCAATGCATCAGCTCGCATACAGTGCTGGGCCCTCAAGCTTGCTGCGTACGACTACACCATAAGGCACCGGCCAGGCACTGAAAATTGCACTGACGCGCTCAGCAGACTCTCACTGGCGACCACCGAGGGGGCGTCGAAGCAAAGCGCGGAGATGGTCATAGCCGTTGAGGCTTTTGACACCGCAGGCTCCCCCATCACAGCTCACCAGATCAAAATCTGGACCAACAGAGATCCCCTCTTATACCTGATAAGGAAATGTGTCCTGACCGGGGATTGGGCGCCCGCACACGGAGCATGTCCTGAGGAGGTCAGACCGTTTCACAGACAGATGGACGAGCTCTCCATCCAAGCTGACTGCATGCCCCAGAAAGGAAGAGAAGCATTCATCAGGGAACTCCACAGCGAGCACCCAGGCATCGTGCTAATGAAGGCCATTGCCCGGTCACATGTATGGTGGCCGGGAATTGACTCAGACCTGGAACACTGGGTTCGCAGGTGCACGACGTGTGCTCAGCTGGGAAATGGCCCCAGCGAGGCCCCGCTCAGCCCATGGCCCTGGCCCACCAAGCCATGGTCACATATTCACGTAGACTATGCGGGCCCGTTCATGGGAAAAATCTTCCTGATTGTTGTCGATGCATACTCGAAATGGATTGAGTGCATCATATTGAATTCGTGCACGATATCCACCACCGTGGAGTTTGTGTACGGTCTGTGCGACCCACGGTTTGCCGAACATCCTGGTTAGCGACAACGGCCCGCGTTTCACTAGCTATGAATTCCAGGAGTTTATGTCAGGTAATGGTATCAAACATGTCAGGACAGCACCATTCAAGCCGGCTTCCAATGGCCAGGCGGAACGTGCGGTTCAAATCATAAAACAGGGCATGCTCCGGATTCAAGGACCCTCCCTTCAGTACCGCCTATCGCGCCTCCTGCTGGCCTATAAGTCCCGGCCGCATTCGCTCACGGGAGTCCCACCCGTGGAACTACTCATGAAACGCACACTTAAAATGTGGCTGTCCCTCATTCATCCAGCCCTGTCAGACATAGAAACATAGAAACATAGAAAATTGGTGCAGGAGCAGGCCATTCAGCCCTTCTAGCCTGCACCACCATTCAATGAGTTCATGGCAAAACAGGAAACTTCAGTACCCCCTTCCTGCTTTCTCGCCATACCCCTTGATCCCCCGAGTAGTAAGGACTTCATCTAACTCCCTTTTGAATATATTTAGTGAATTGACCTCAACTACTTTCTGTGGTAGAGAATTCCACAGGTTCACCACTCTCTGGGTGAAGAAGTTTCTCCTCATCTCGGTCCTAAATGGCTTACCCGTTATCCTTAGACATTGTTGAGGGAAAGTGCCAGTCCCAAATTGAGTGCCATGATCGCAACTCAGTGGGGAGATGCATAGAAATCGATGACCCTGTATTCGTTCTCAATCATGCTTTGGGACCAAAGTGGCTTGAGGGTACTGTAATTGGCAAAGAGGGGAATAGGGTCATAGTGGTCAGACTTAACAATGGGCAGATATGCCGCAAACATCTGGACCAAGTAAAGAAAAGGTTCAGCATGGACACTGAGGAACCTGAGGAAGATCATGAGATGTCACCCACACCACTGCCAGTGAACGAGCAACAAGGACATTCACCAGCACGCACAGTCCCTGTGGCCAGCCCAGACAGGCCGGAATCACCTCAGGCGACAGAGACGCATGCCAAGGCCCAACAACCAGAGCCCCAACTGCGGCGCTCCGCGAGAGAGCGTCGACCACCTGAAAGACTCAATCTTTGACCCAAAGACATTGGGGGGAGATGATGTCATGTTTGTAACCTTCACATAACTGTAAACGTTATGTAACAACACTGTACACTGTATACACCTGAGTAATGCACACCTTGACCACAGGGGGTGAACTTGTGGGAGACACTCCTCACCTGGTCATCCAGGTATATAAAGAGAGGTCCCACGCAGGGTCAGCACTTCTTGGTCCTGGGAATAAAGGTTCAGGTCACATAGTGACTTTGTCTGCAGTACATGCCTCGTGTGATTCTATAGTAAGGTGTAAGGACACCACACATAAGTTGTGTTTCACAAGAGAGCCTATGACAGAGTTGTGTCACTTACTTTAAATTGACCTCTAGCCAATCTCCACCTGTAAGGGGGTGGGGAGGCGGGGGTTGTGTTGTGGTCTCTATGAGGAGGTCAGGTTCCCTTCTGACCAACTTGAGCGGTTTCGAATCGCTCCCCCTCCCTTGGGTTCTGTACTCTTGATTTATTTGGGGGGTGTGACAAAAGTGCAGAGGACACTGGTTTGATACAAAGAACTTTGGTTTTATTACAGTCAAAGTAATACAGGCTTATTACTCTAGTAAGAAAATACATGGCCAAACTTACAATCACTCTAATAAAGAACAAGACAAGGAAAGGTACAAGGTCAAACTTATCATCACTCTAATAAAGTACCATACACTACACATTCAAAGAAGGTTGCAGTAAAATTATACCTCCCACCTCCCAATCCTTAATTCTAGCTAGGTTAGACTCCAGGGCAGAGACTTATGCTTACCAGTCCTTTTGATAGTTAATGGTAGATGGTGATGTTCTTCCTTCCTTCCGGACTTCAAGACTTCGAGGCTGGAGAAGTTAGTTTTACAACTGTCATGTTGGTTTCTCTCCTTGTCTTGATGAGGTAGTAGCGACCACCTCTCTCCCCGACTAACCTCTGTTGAAAACAGGGACAGTTATACGATTTCAGTGTTCTAATCTTGCCGCCCAATCTGTTCACAATCCTTTGTATAATTTTGGCGGGCTTGGTTCTTCTTTGTAATATTTTGTTGGGCTCATTAAAGTTGATATGTCTTGGGTGGGTTGATTGTCGAATAACTGTTTCCTGATGGAAATATTAGTTTGGTTATTGCAATGTCCTTTTGTGCTTAGTCTTTCGCACACAGGCTGGATTGGGCCTCTTTGTGATGTATATGCTGAAAATGGTTTGTCCAAACCCATGTTGATGGGGAGCTATCTCTGGGTGATACTGTGATGGTAATGTCTCTTGTGGAGGAAGATTTCCAAATACTCATTCTTCCACACAGGTTAACTCCGTCCTCACAACCAGGTAGTTCCAATAATCAAGTGGGCTTCTTTTGTTCCCTAAGTCCGCCCACAGGCTTGAATTTGTCTTGTAAAAGTTCATAATTCTATTAAAGTTCGTAGTTTCTTCCATAAGCACTTTAGAGTTCCAAACTTTTCGGTAGATCGTCCCAAATTAAATTTCCTTTTGAATGAGCCCAAACACAGGGGTGGGGGTGGGGGGTTCTGGTGAATTTTGCTCTCTGCAGTCCCCGCTGTTGCCACTCTACACTCTATGAGTGTCAAACAAGGTAAGCAAAATTTCTGCTCCCGAGAGTCAACCTTCCCTGCATTTATACTAGCTAAACATTACCCTGCATCTCCTGTTGAAATGCAATGCAATATACAGGCGAATACAGTCATTACAATTCAGTTATAGCATAGAGGGGGTATGATGTCCCTCTTTTACTTAGTTTCCACAGTAAAATAACGATATACAGTCATACACAACTTCAAGTAAAGTAAAATAAAAACACATAGTCAAAACACATTCTCAAATCGCATAAAAGGTCCATGGTCAAACACGTTTTAAGTTCAGTAAAATAAAGGTACATAGTCAAAACATTTAAGTAACACTCTTACAACACTCGTGATGTTGCGGTTTACAGCAGGTAAAATCAAACACAAATTAAACATGGTAGTATGGTGTCATCCCTCGCTGCGCGATTCCCAAGTTCAGTCAAGGTGCGTATAGCACCCTTTGGTGCCTGACGTGACGGCCTCTGCGTTTCACTCGGCAAGTGAGACACCATAAGTAAAGTATAATCGCGAGTTGGCAAATAACTAAAGTGTGGGAAGTGATTTGGACCCAGACTGGGACCTCTATATTTCTGAAAAGGTCCCACCAAGGCGGAATGGTGATCTCAAGAATCTTTTTCTCTATCTCAATGGTTTTCTGTTCTAGAGTATAGAAGTGTTTTTGTGAGATAATTACGGTTTTTAGCAGAGCGGTAAGATGTTTGGGTAGCGGGAGAATTGCATAGCCAAAATGTACAACATAATCCTGCAGGTTTGTAATGTATTCCTTCACAGTGAGGTGGACAGTGGAGGGTTCAGAAATGGAAACAATCCGTTCCTGGGCCACTTGAACTGATGCCTCATGTTTGAAGCAAAAACTGCTGTCACTTACCGGACACCAGAAGTGTCCATGTTGGTAGTGGGGCGCACTGGTGGTGACACAATATGTCCCACCCCCTATGTATGTTATCTGTGGAGGGACATGGGCTTGTGCCATTACTTCCATGGTGCAGTTAATAGGCTGTGCGCCAGCAGCTTTAAACCCACACTGTGATTTAGAATGGCACTTAAGTACTGGGGACACAGTATTACGTGTGCACCCCGGCTCCGGCACCCGGAGAGGTCAGTACCCGTTACAGCGTGCTCCCACTTTATGACATAGGGTGGGACCGCTGCAAAACGAATGTGTGCATCTCCCTGACTAACTCCAATGTTCTCCACCCGGTATACCGGTGTGGGTTGGGCTGTCCCACCCATGACCGGCATCCCTAATACTATTCCCATAATGGTGTGGTTAGATTTCCCACAGTCTACTGGGACAGGGTAGGCTTCAGAGGCTAGGCGGAGCTGGCACGGGCTTAGTGAATTGCTGTACGGGTGGAGGGCTGCGAGGTGCTTGTTCCTGATACAGGAGGGGACTAAACCTTGTTTCAAATCCCCCAGGTTGTTGCGGCCCTCGCCCAACAACAATGTCCCATATAATACGCACACCTCGTTCTGTGCAGCCTGGTCCGAAGCGTTTCTATCATCCCGTATAAGTGCATTCACTGTCTGTGCATGTTTTTCCAGCTCAGCCTTTTAAATGGACAGTCATAGCCTGGTCCTCGTGTTGTTCTGATCCTACTACGGTATTCTCCTGTTTCAGGATTTTCCTCAATTGGGTCTTTAAACTGTTTATCTGTGCTTGCAGCTCTATGTCATCTAGGCTATTTATTACAGAGGATGCTGTATTGTAGGTAGTGAAAACGTCATTTATGATTCCCCTTCTAGGTCTCCCTGAGCCCATGGTGTCCCTCGCGTTTAGGGTGTATAGGTCTGCTTTGTCTACATTTCCAAAGTCTAACTCATAAAATTTCTTAAACATGTCTCTACATAGGGCCTGGTATAGCAGCTCTGTTTCCTTCGGATACCATGCAGGCAGGTGTACCTCGGTAAGGTATAATATTACTGAAGCTAACGAATAATGTACCCCCTGGTATAACACCTTTTCAGTCGGTACCAATGCTAATCCATTTCCAGGTCCCTTGGTGGTGGTAGGACACCTTTCTATTACTGTGTGTATTGGCGGGGTTGTGGGCAAGGGTTTCTTAATGTGTGCTCTTAGTTTGGTGGCATTAATTGGGAGTGGGGAGTGAGGGATCGCGCACCCGTGTAGGCTAGAATCCCACCCCATCCCTTCCCCTTCATCTTGCCATTGCCTGGCGAAGGCGATCGATATGCCTGCGGGACAAATACTCTCTGATTCCCACATGCAAACATAAATTCCTTGTTTGGATTCCCACCATTTGTCCCAACTCACTTTTACAACTGCCCGTGTCCCCGTGATGGTGCGGTACGTATTGTAGTGTATGTAGCACTCAAATCACTGACTCCACACGGTCTGGTGTTGTAGTAACTGCTGTGACTTTGGTCCTTTATTGTATAACTCCAGAGTGCCTCCCAGGTGTGGTGGGTAGCCTTTTATACTCTGTCTTGCAGGTACTTCCAGGTCTCCCACCACAGCGCTCTCTGTGGCGCACCATTGTACTTCTACATTTAATGTACCTGAACAATACATATCACGTATCATTACCGAGTCTTTCCCAGTCTGATTCTTGGTCCCATGCATCATTGCTGAGTTTTCTGAGCCACCATCATCTTCCCAGAGGAATGTTCCCTTTGCAAATCAAAAGTATACGTTTTCCCTCTGTAATACTGACTCGGGCAGCGATGATCCGTATCCGGGGGCATGGAACTGAGGCCTCCCCGTAGGTAAAGCCCTCCTGTGTGGAATAGCGGGTAGAATTAGATCCCAGACACCCTGGCCATTTTCCCTTGTGGGCGTAAACGGCGAGTTCTTCCACGTCTCGGGGGCCACCCCCGACGGTTACGATCGGTGATCTACCTCCTGAACACCCGTAAATGAGGGATTCTTCCACATCTCATCTGTCGCTGCTGCTCATCCTTATCGGGGCGAGCAGGAATAGGATCCTTCTCATGCTGCTCTCTCTCCTATAGGGGCACATAAAACAGATTGTCTAGTCCTGAGAAAGTTCTCTGGCTTGATAAAGGTGACTGAGTTCTAAATTAGGCTCATAGTCTTTAATTGACTGGCTGTCTTATTCAGTTCCTTGTGGACTGATGTCTGCTTTTAACTTTATCTCACAGTCGTTCTGCTTGTTATCTTACTGATGCTTCCTTAATAGCTATACCGGTAGATTCTTCTCACTCCCGGGTGTTACCCGGCCTGTGCTTCTTTTAACAGCTGCACAGGTGGATTATTTTCCTTACCCAGTTAACTAATACATATATACTTAACATTACACAGATAAATCTTACACTATTCTAAACTTATTCACTAAACATACTTAAATTCATATTGCTAAACACACAGCAGAACGACTGTGAGATAAAGTTAAAAGCAGACATCAGTCCACAAGGAACTGAATAAGACACCAGTCAATTAAATCCACATCGCTATATATGTACATCTGCCACTCGTCTCCGGGTGGCCAGGTTAATTCCTGCCTTCTCTCTTTCTTCTTCTCCCGCTGGGTGTCCATTGAGGTAGGTGATAGATTGGTCTGCACCGTCTAACCCTAAGTACCCTGACCGGACGTGGGTTCGAGTCCCACACTATCGGGGGAACGTCCCCTCGGGTGCTGCAGCACTCCGCTCCTTTGGGGGTGGCTGCCTGGTTCGTTTCTTCCCCTGGGGGTTCTGCCTGGCTGAGGGCTATGGGCTGGGGACTCTCACTTGGTGGCTGTTCCACCGCTATCTCTTCTGGGAGTCCCTTGTTACCCGAGGCGACCGGCTGGGTGTCCCTGCTCGCGGGCTGGTCTCTGACCTTGGGTGCCCTTTTGCGGCTGGTCCCTCTCCCGGGGCTGAACCAGTCAACTTGGAGCACTGGTGACCATGGTGTCTTTGGCCATGGTGTGCAGGGAGTCCTTCTTAAGGCTCCGGCTGCTGGGGGTGCGCCCGAGTCCCAAATAATTGGTGGGACAGCTCCTCCAGTAACACAGTCCACCGCCCCTCTAGGTGCAGTCTGTGGGTCTGCCACGTCCCCTGTGGGATCTCCACAGTCGGGAGCTGTTGGCTGGGGGTCCCTGTCTTCAGTACGGTTTAGTTTTTGGCTGTGCTTTACGTTTTGTTGCTGCCCCTGGATTGAAAAGTTTGCACTGATTTATGTGGAACCACTTTGTTCGGCGGGGCAATTTTATGGCATAGACCATGGGGCTTGCCTTGTCGACAATGTGGTACAGTCCCATGTACAGTGCCTCAAAGACCCCTACTCTAGCGTAGTTTCTCGCTATAACCTGGTCCCCTATCTCCCACTCATGGTGTTTGCGGGGCTCTAGCAGCAGTCGGTTGCTCCGATGCTGTTTTCCCATGTTGTTGGCAGCCTGCCAGTGAATCTGTTTAAGGTGTTCAAACAGATTCCTGACAAAGCTGTCCCGGTTCGCTTCCCTAAGCTGACCTTCCGTGAGTACCAGGGCTAACACATGGGTGGGGGTTCGCATGACTCTGCTGGTCATGAGCTCGTACGGGGAGTACCCCGTGCTCTTTGACTGGCTGGCCCGGATTCCCATGAGGACCAGTGGTAGGACCTCTACCCACCCCTTGGGTGAGTCCCCTGTCTCTTTGCGCAGCCTTTCTTTGATGGTGCGGTTTAAACGCTCCACAGGCCCGGATAACTGCGGGATATGGGTGACATGCCATTTCCCTTTGATGCCGAGTACCTTAAGGGTCTCCTGCATCACCTGCCCGGTGAAGTGACTCCCTTGATCGGACTCCATGTATTGTGTTAGTCCCCATCGAGAGAACACTTCTCTGAACAGGATCCTAGCTGTTCCCAGGGCAGTGGCTGTTCGGCATGGGAAGGTTCCACTCATTTGGTGAATACATCCACCAAGACTAGGCAGTACTTGTAGACTCCCTGGGCAGTGGGTAGGGGCCTGATGTAATCGATTTGGATCAACTGTCAGGGTCCCTCTACCCTCCTGATATGTCCCATAGACACCTTTCTTTTCTGGGGGTCAGGGTTGTTGGCTGAGCACACCAGACACCTAGCACAGAACTCACGGACGTCTTCCCTGAGTCCTGGCCACCACCCTGCCTGCTCCACTCGTTGCCAAGTGGTCTCAAGTCCTGGGTGTCCTGCTCCTGGACCCTCGTGGGCCAGCTGGAGGAATTCTCTCTGGTGCTGTTGCGGTACTACCCATTGCTCCCCCCTGAACAGCATGCCTTCTTTAATGGCAATTGCTGTGGTGCCGTACGGACCGTCTACCCTTTCCCCTTTTGCTAGCGTGTTCAGGACAGTTTTGAGGACGGGGTCTTGGGTCTGGACCATTTTTAGGTCTGGGGGCAAAGCTATCTCTGCTTTCCCTGCCGTCCCTATCCTGCCCCTGACTGCTGCTATGGGTCCTGAGTTGTACAGATCCCAGAGCTTGCCCGTGCAGGGCCCCTGCTTGGCTAACATGTCAGCCTGCTGGTTTCCCTCGCTACAGGGTTCAGTGGTGGAATGTGCCTTCACCTTATGTATATAGATATTCCCTTCCTTCCCTACGGCTTTCATGATCTTTTCCAGTAGGTTCTTAATTACCAGGGGTCTCCCGTCTGTGGATGTGTCTCCGCGGCGGGACCAAATAGCTAGGTACACCGTACGCGAATTGCATGTGAACATACTGTCCGAGCAAATCGTGTATGGGGTAGGGAATTCTTCAGGGTGTGTGACTACGTACACCACCGCAGACAGTTCATCTTGCTGGGCGCTCATAGTACTGGGGAGTTTAATCGCCAGGGCAATCCCTGCCTCGGGGTCATAAACTCCGCAGCCTGTGAGTTGTTCATCCGCAGATACTGTGCTTGAACCGTCCACATAGATCTCTCAGCCTGTGGGGTGTAACCCAGCCCGAAAGCCTATGTTAATTTCCCATATCCCTTCTACGGAACACCGGTGGACTGTCCCTGGATAAATCATGTTGGCTGCGAGTCTTGGCTCCCAGAGACCCTTTACCCGTAGGTCTATTTGAGAGAGGAGCTGGGTCCAGCGAGCAATGCGGGCACTGCTCACTGTCCTGTCCTTGATTCTCCCGTCCAGGAGCATTTGGGTGGGCGTATCGTGGGTAAGGAGTGTGATAGGGGACCCCCCTGTGAAGATCAGTGATCTTTTCACAGCCCAGTGAGTGGCTAGGAGGTGCCTCTCACAGTTGGAGTATCCCTTCTCCACGTCCGTGAGTATCCTGGAGGAGTAGACTACTAGTCTCAGCCGGCCATGCCGCTCTTGGAGCAGTACTCCACTCAGGCTGTCCCCACTGGCTGCTACCTCCAGGAAAAACTCTTTACCCCCATCTATGGCCCCTAGAGCTGCGTGGTCTGCAGGCCTTTCTTGAGTTGAATAAATGCTGCCTCGCAACCTTTGTCCCATTCCCACTCCACTCCCTTGTGTAGGAGTCGGAGCAGAGGGGCTGCGGTGGCTGCATAATCCTCAATGAAGTCTCTGCAGTACCCGGTTAGCCCGAGAAAAGATCTTACTCCTGTTACTGTGTTGGGCGCGGGTAACATCTGCACTGCTTCCCTTCTAGCTTTGTCTATGGCTCTTTCCCCAGCGCGCACAGCCAGTCCCAGGAATTTTACTTCCTTCAGGCCAATCTGTGCCTTCTTGGTGTTTACTTTAAATCCTTCTTCTTTCAGCAGCTCCAGCAGCTTAGCCAGCAGTGGGCCATGCTCCTCCCCCTCATCGGTGAACAGGAGCAGGTCGTCCATATACTGTACTAATTGCTGGGGTCTGCTGAAGCTCTTTAAACAGTTGGCCATAGACTGATGGAAAATAATGGGGCTATTGTGGAAGCCCTGAGGGAGACAGTTCCAAGTGTATTGCTGTCCTTTAAAGGTAAAAGCAAACTTGTACTGATCTTCCCTTCTTAAAGGTATGGACAGAACCTGTTGGAAATATCCAGCACCGTGAAGGCTGGGATACTTCCAATGAGGTCAGCGACAGCAGCAACAATGGGTGCACAGGCAGGGATGTTACTGTTGAGTACTCAATAGTCCACCGTGGCTCTCCAGGAGTTGTCTGGTTTCTTAACCGACCACAATGGAGAGTTCACAATACCCCCTGTTTAACCAGCGAACCCAAGGCTGTTTCCATGTCTGCCTCTGCCTCCCTGGGGAAGTTGTACTGTTTCTGTGGTCGGGTCATGGGGTCCCCATCTATGCTAACCTCGACCCCATTTATTCTCCCGCAGTCGTGTTTGTGAATGACAAAAGCTGCAAGGTTTTTCCTCACATATTCTTAATATTTTACAGGGGTGTTATTGACCAGTGATTCGAGGTCGTAACCCTCCTTTGGTTTCATGGTGCACACCGTCCCTTTTCCCTGTTTTCCCGGGATAACCATCACCTCACTCTCCTGTTCCATATAGACTGACCCCCAAAGACGGTGGTTTCTTAAATCTACCAGGATCCCGTGGCCTAGGATGAAGTTAGCCCCCAGGATCCCTCTCCCTTCCTGCTCCCACTTCATCAGGACACAAGTCCACTTAATGTGGAGTGTACCTAAATGAATAGAGAGCGGAACGGAGAATGAGCCGGTCTGTTCAGTGCCTGTGAAACCCACTAAGTTGTAGGGGACCCCATTAGACAGAGGTGAGGCGGTGGGGTTAGGTGCATAGACAAGGGTGCTTGAGGAACCGGTGTCCAGCAGGTAAGTCCCTTTCACCTTTACACTTCCATCTGTATGGTCAGTCTCCCCCACGCATCATACTCGAGGGCACACAGGTGGACAGGCTGTGCCTGTCCTCGTCATGGTTTTGGTTGGGAGGGGGCAGATGGGATTTCGGTACCGGTGGCGGTGGCTACCTTTCCAGGGCCATCTAACATGATCAGGAGATGTAATACAACAGAACTGAGACGAGGCGATTCCAAGAGGAACTTTAAGCTTCCAATTTATTTGACAAGGTGTATCTCAACAAACAGCAATACACCAACAAAACAATCCCCCTAAATCCCACTAAACGGACACAACAAAAATTATTACACAAGTTTAACAGCAGTGCAATGCCCAACCTCCCACCTTCCTGACCTAACTGAGTTGGCAGTTCTGGGGACCAGAGATTATACTCACCACAGCCTTTCCAGTCTTTCCAGGTCAAAACACGTTTTCGGGGTTGTCTTTTTGCTATCTTCAGGATCTTGAAGTTACTTTTTCGGTTGTGATTTTCTTGGAAACTTGGTTGTTGTTGTGTCTTGTTGTTGCTGTGGATCTACCTGAGTCCAGCTCTCAGGGGAAAATCCTTGTGGGAAAAAAAAGAAAGGTTCAGTCTCCAGTAGCGAAAGGAGGCTGAACTGATGCCGTCTCGGGATGGTAGTTTGCTTCTTCTGTCTTCGGTGTCTTCGGACACTGGTCTTCCTTCTGTGTCGAAAGGCTGACTGCTTGCTGGAACATGAGAACGGAACAACTTGTCGGGGCAGAAACCCCTTCTTATATCCAGTTATCCAGCCAGACTTTCATGCTGAAATAAATCCTTCCCATTGGTGGGCTTGTGATTTTTTGAAAAATGTAGCAGTGTTGAATTTTGCGGGGGTTTTTCCACTGGTCATTCCTGATGTTAACCTAATCAAGGGTTGAGTAGGTGTTAATTGGGTTGGCAGGGTGTGGGCCTTCTGTAGCCATTGTGTATGCCCTCGGTTTGTTTTGGGTTCTTTAGTTTTCTTAAGGCCTGCATAATATCCCTCCATAGTGTAAACGTGGGAGAGACAATAGCCGGTATCGGTGATGAGTCAGTCCCGAGTTTCCGAGCAAGGGCACTCCCATTGGCTTGGAGTCCCTTGCTTCGGGCTGACTCTGTCCCACCATTGGCCCTCCAGTGTCCTACCCCGTCCAATCACTGCCCTGCCAAGGCCACACTGTCTCGGTTTCAATCCACATCTGGTTCTGGGTTCCCTGTTCCTTCCAGGACACTGGCCTGCTTTATTATTGCAGCACAGACAGATCCCACAGCTCTTTTCCTTTTGGGTAAAATGAGGGTATTTCGTCCTCCCCTACAGATAGGAGAAGCATCTTTGCCATTTCTGCATCATCACACCCATTAATATTCCCTGCCTGTTCCACTTCAACAAAGTGAACCGAGGGGTCTCCCTTTGGAGTTAGCTTTCCCAGGTGGCTCATCATAGCCTTAATCTGGTGGGGAGTGTGGGGGACCACAAACTGACTTTCCAGGGGCCCTTGACCCCCGCTAAGAGTGGCGAGCCAAACTTCTGTTGCCGGACCGGGTACATTGGCCCTGGTTTTAGCTCTCCCTGTTCTGGCTCGCCTCCCTCTCTTCCCTGCGGCCAAGCCGAGCTGAAACTCGGTGCTGCAGGTGGTGGTGATTCACTATCCCTGTCCGCCCCGCAACTGATTTGCCCCTCCTGCTGCTGAACCGGTGTAGTCACCGGTGCCACAGGTAGTGGCCAGGTAGTTTCTTCCTTCTCTTCCAGGTTTACCTGGGGCGTACCCGGGCTTATTAGGCATACCATGCCTTTTGCCTTGGACAGAGCAAGGTTTAAACTTTTAATTTGTTGCTGGCAGGGACCGTGGTCTCCTGATTCAAACCCATTAGTGCTAGCTACTTTATACGCTGCTTGCACTTCTTTTAATCTTTCCGAGCTCTTTTACTTGTAGGTGAGGCGAGTGCTTTCCTCCCTCAGTGATTTTTCATTACTTTTGGCCTCGGTAACCTGACATTGAAACTAGTCCTGACTGTTTTTAAACCTTTCCATTATTTGGGTCCTTTCCTGTTTTAGCTTACGGAGTTCTCCTGATAATTTTTTTTCTGACATAACCCTTTCCTGGTAGCTCTCTGCACATTCCCATAACTTTGCCTGCAATGTTTCATTCATTCTGTCTAGCAGTTGGACCTGTCGCTGTAGACAGACCAACCAAATTGCTTTCTCTACGGCTTCTTTGTGATCTTTACTTGCTGTCCACGAGGCTGCAGCTTAGCTGGACGCTCAGCGCGCAATAGACTAAGCACCCATTCCTTAGTTACATTCACTTTCTTATACACACAGGAGGAAATCCTCTCTTCCATTTTGGTTCTTTGCACCAAACCAGCACTCTCTACGTCACACCCCGTGTACCAGAGTTCTGCCGCCGTCACCATTTTGTAAGGGGAGGGTTGTGTTGTGGTCTCTATGAGGGGGTCAGGTTCCCTTCTGACCAACTTGAGCGGTTTCGAATCGCTCCCCCTCCCTTGGGTTCTGTGCTCTGGATTTATTTGGGGGATGTGACAAAAGTGCAGAGGACATTGGTTTGATACAAAGAACTTTGGTTTTATTACAGTCAAAGTAATACAGGCTTATTACTCTAGTAAGAAAATACATGGCCAAACTTACAATCACTCCAATAAATAACAAGACAAGGAAAGGTACAAGGTCAAACTTATCATCACTCTAATAAAGTACCATACACTACACATTGCAGTAAAATTATACCTCCCACCTCCCAATACCTAATTCTAGCTAGGTTAGACTCCGGGGCAGGGACTTATGCTTACCAGTCCTTTTGATAGTTAATGGTAGATGGTGATGTTCTTCCTTCCTTCAGGACTTCAAGACTTCGAGGCTGGAGAAGTTAGTTTTACAACTGTCATGTTGGTTTCTCTCCTTGTCTTGATGAGGTAGGAGTGACCACCTCTCTCCCCCACTAATCTCTGTTGAAAACAGGGACAGTTATACGATTTCAGTGTTCTAATCTTGCCACCCAATCTGTTCACAATCCTTTGTATAATTTTGGCGGGCTTGGTTCTTCTTTGTAATATTTTGTCGGGCTCGTTAAAGTTGATATGTCTTGGGTGGGTTGATCTTCGAAAAAATCTTTCCTGATGGAAATATTAGTTTGGCAATTGCAATGTCCTTTTGTGCTTAGTCTTTCGCACACAGGCTGGATTGGGCCTCTTTGTGATGTATATGCTGAAAATGGTTTGTCCAGACCCATGTTGAAGGGGGGCTATCTCTGGGTGATACTATGATGGTAATGTCTCTTGTGGAGGAAGATTTCCAAATACTCATTCTTCCAGACAGGTTAACTCCGTCCTCACACCCAGGTAGTAATAATAATCAAGTGGGCTTCTTTTGTTCCCTAGGTCCGCCCACAGACTTGAATTTGTCTTGTAAAAGTTCATAATTCTATTAAAGTTCGTAGTTTCTTCCATAAGCACTTTAGAGTTCCAAACTTTTCGGTAGATAGTCCCAAATTAAATTTCCTTTTGAATGAGCCCAAACACAGAGGGGGGGCAGTTCCGGTGAATTTTGCTCTCTGCACACCAGAGCACGACACTGACAGTAGCTGTCAACATAAGACAGCCATAAATTTCTATACCTCAGGTTACTTTCAGGATACCACAAAAGACATCAGACACATAAGCCAGACAGCAGTACAAAGGAGGTGACTGATGTATTGGGCCGAAAATAGCCCCTTCGCCGGGTGCGTATGAAGCACACATGCACCCAGTGAGGCCTCGCTGAAGCTGGTTCTCGGCGTGCAAGGCGCATGCACCGAGAACCGGCTTTTCCGATCTGTCAAGATTTCTTTAGCCAGATCCTACGCAACCCGCAGGATGAACATCCACGGGGCAGAGATTGGGCTATTTGCCCAACTCTTGCCCAGTAAATATCCTTCAGATTCCTGCGCCTAGTAAAAGCAGGCTTATAGCTTACTTTAAAGAAAGAAAGACTTGGATTTATATAGTGCCTTTCACTACTATTGGACGTCTCAAAGTGCTTTACAGCCAATGAAGTACTTTTGGAGTATGGTCACTGTTGTAATGTGAGAAACCCGGCAGCCAATTTGCGCACAGCAAGCTCCCACAAACAGCAATGTGATAATGAGGAGATTGGTCAATTTTGGGGGGGTCAGAAATGGTCAATTTTGGGGGAGTCTGAAATGGTAAATTTTGGGAGATCAGAAATGGTCAATTTTGGGGGAGTCAGAAATGGTCAATTTTGGGGGAGTCAGAAATGGTCAATTTTAACCAGCATAAGAGTTTTAGAACACAGAAAAATTAAATTTAATCATTCATTTTTATATTAAAAACCATGTCCATTAAGGTAAGTTTATTTTTAACCCTATTAAAACACATTAAAAAAAATGTCAAGACATTTTTTTTTCTAAAACATTTAATTACATTCAATTTCAATTCATTTTGAATATGTGAGGTGTTTTTTTATTTATTGTGCTGTGTTTCTTGTTTTAGAGGAGTTTTCTCATTGATAGTAATGGGAGCTCCTACAAACAGAGCTCCCATTATTATCAATGAGAATACTAGACAGTGATTGGTGGTCCAGGCCCACATGATTCCAGCATGTGCGCCTGTACAGGGAAGCTATCTCCCCGTACTCTACGCATGGAATGAAGCCCTCTGACCGCAATCGAAGGTGCCTCTGGGACCACCAAGTATTTTCATTAAAAAAATTTCCAGTCGGAGGCGTTCGTCCGAAGGAAGCTCTGACCGCAATTTTCCCCCCATTACTATGGGCTGGATTTCGATCAAAAACCACCACCACTGGTTTACCGCCCAAAAAAACGCTATAATTACTCAATTAAGAACGGCAGAAAATTACTCAAAAAATGGAAATGAGTCCGCCCGGCGGGAAAATTTGCCGTTGCACGTGGATGCTCGGCGGAAAACGCGATCCTTGTCAAATTTAGTCCGAGGCTATGAGTTGGGCCGAGGGAGGGGGAAAACACAAAAAATATTTTTCAAAAAAACAATAAATAAAAAATCGCAACACATTAACTGGACCCTTCGCCAGTGAATCGCTGCAAAGGAATGAAAAAAAAACTTGATCTTACCTTTTTTTTGCAGGGTTTCATACCGACCGCCGATCAAAGGGCTGCTTCGGCTGGTTTTTTCTCCTTGGTGTTTTTTTTTCACCAACTACGGGTCATCGCTACCACCAAACCCGGGCGGAAGCGTTTTCTCAGTGTTGCACGTCAGCGGTCCGCTACCTAGCGGTATTTCGAAACTGCCGGCGAAACACTTTGATGAAATTCGCACCGCGTGGTTTTCCACCAAAAACGAAGAATACCGCTCAAAAACGTGGTGGGAAAGGCTGATCAAATTCCAGCCCAAATGAAACTGTCCTTAGAAGAATCAGTGGGATCAGACTGCTTTTGTTGTGGCAATCAGGAAACCCAATGCAGCCGATTAATTACTGGTCTGCCAGTTGGTCAGATAATCAATGCAGCAATAATATTGACATGCCTTTTCACTTATTTCTGACATTAGAGTTGATTTAAGGTTGATTTATTCAGGTTGTTTGGGCCTGTTATCTCAGATTACAATCTGCTGTATGGATGTTCAAATAACCAGCTTGTGGTTGATTTTGATGAGCGTACTACATTGACAATTTCTACCATTCTTGAACCTTGCAGTTCACCTAAGAGAAAGCTTAACAAAGAAGTTAGAAATGTTTGTGAAATAAAAGAATCTCTCTTTCAAAGCACTTAGAAAAATAAATGATTTTAACTGTTGGTGACGTCTTGTATGACAGTCTGCTTATACTAGGGCACAATCATTCACAGAAAATATTTACTGAAGGGGCTGGAGTTGTTGTAAGTGGTATTTCTGTCTGTCTGGCATATTAGATCCAAGGACCTGTTTTTAATGGAAAAGGACAAACCAGCCCCATTGATTTTTCAGAGACTTCAGTTCGATAAAAGAAAAAATAAGAACATAAGAACATAAGAAATAGGAGCAGGAGTAGGCCATACGGCCCCTCGAGCCTGCTCCGCCATTCAATAAGATCATGGCTGATCTGATCATGGACTCAGCTCCATTCCCCGCCCGCTCCCCATAACCCCTTATCTCCTTATCGCTCAAGAAACTATCTATTTCTGTCTTAAATTTATTCAATGTCCCAGCTTCCACAGCTCTCCGAGGCAGCAAATTCCACAGATTTACAACCCTCTGAGAGAAGAAATTCCTCCTTATCTCTGTTTTAAATGGGTGGCCCCTTATTCTAAGATCATGCCCTCTAGCTCTAGTCTCCCCCATCAGTGGAAACTTCCTCTCTGCATCCACCTTGTCAAGCCCCCTCATAATCTTATACATTTTGATAAGATCACCTCTCAGTCTTCTGAACTACAATGAGTAGAGGCCCAACCTATTCAACCGTTCCTCATAAGTCAACCCCCTCATCCCCAGAATCAATCTAGTGAACCTTCTCTGAACTGCCTCCAAAGTAAGTATATCCTTTCGTAAATATGGAAACCAAAACTGCACGCAGTATTCGAGGTATGGCCTCACATTTATATAGCAATCTAGGATGTCTCGAAAACCCTTTATGAAACCTTTGGCTGAGTCAGTTTCAGGATTTTGATCATTTTCAATATTTAAGGAGCTTTATCAGTTTTCTTTCAAGGAAGACACTGGAGTTGTGGACGCCAATGATGCAGTCACACCTGTGCTGTCAGTGGGGAGGGCACACCTTGCCAAATTCTGCGAGACAAGCCCCTTCCAATATGCTTCTTGCGCATGGAAAACATGCACGGAGAGATAGGCAGAGAACGACTAAAAAAATAATAGAGAGAGGGAAGATAGATTATGAAAGTAAACTCGCACGAAATATAAAAACAGATAGTAAGAATTTCTACAGGTACATAAAAAGGAAAAGAGTGGCCAAAGTAAATGTTGGTCCCCTGGAGGATGAGACTGGGCAATTAATAATAGAGAACAAGAAAATGGCAGAGACGTTGAACAAATACTTTGTATCGGTCTTCACGTTAGAAGACACAAAGAATATCCCAATAGTGAATAATCAAGGGGCTATAGGTAAGGAAGAAGTTAATACAATCACTATCACTAATGAAGTAGTACTAGGTAAATTAATCGGACTAAAGGTGGACTAGTCCCCTGGACCTGATGGCTTACATGCTAAAGTCTTAAGAGAAGTGGCTGCAGAGTCAGTGGATGCATTGGTTGTAATCTACTAAAATTCCCTGGATTCTGGGGCGGTCCCAGCAGATTGGAAAACCGCAAACGTAACACCCCTATTTCAAAAAGGAGGCAGACAAAAAGCAGGAAACTATAGACCAGTTAACCTAACATCTGTTGTTGGGAAAATGCTGGAGTCCATTATTAAGGAAGCAAGTAGCGGGACATTTGGAAAAGCACGATTCAATCAAGCAGAGTCAGTATGGTTTTATGAAAGGGAAATCATGTTTGACAGATTTGCTGGAGTTCTTTGAGGATGTAACAAGCAGGGTGGATAAGGGGGAACCAGTGGATGTGGTATATTTGGATTTCCAGAAGGCATTTGATAAGGTGCCACTTAAGAGGTTACTGCACAAGATATAAACTCATGGGGTTGGGGGTAATATATTGGCGTGAATAGAAGATTGGTTAACTAACAGAAAACAGAGAGTCGGGATAAATGGGCCATTTTCCGGTTGGCAAACAGTGTCTAG
This sequence comes from Pristiophorus japonicus, assembly GCF_044704955.1. Lineage (NCBI taxonomy): Eukaryota > Metazoa > Chordata > Chondrichthyes > Pristiophoridae > Pristiophorus > Pristiophorus japonicus. The sequence goes on along the minus strand of NC_091988.1, from coordinate 40,730,476 downwards.
TAGGGTTCCGCAGGGATCGGTGCTGGGTCCTCAACTATTTACAATCTATATTAATGATTGGATGAAGGGACTGAGTGAAATGTAGCCAAGTTTGTTCATGATACAAAGATGGGTGGGAAAGCAAATTGTGAGGAGGACACAAAAAATCTGCAAAGGGATATAGACAGGCTAAGACAGTGGGCAAAAAATTGGCAGATGGAGTATAATGTGGGAAAATGTGAGGTTATCCACTTTGGCAGAAATAATAGAAAAGCAAATTATAATTTAAATGGAGACAAATTGCAAAGTGCTGCAGTACAGAGAGACCTGGGGGTCCTTGTGCAGGAAACACAAAATGTTAGTATCCAGGTACAGCAAGTAATCAGGAAGGCAAATGGAATGTTGGCCTTTATTGCAAGGGGGATAGAGTATAACAGCAGAGAAGTCCTGCTACAACTGTGCAGGGTATTGGTGAGGCCACACCTGGAGTACTGCGTACAGTTTTGGTCTCCGTATTTAAGGAAGGATATACTTGCATTGGAGGCTGTTCAGAAAAGGTTTGCTAGGTTGATTCCGAAGATGAGGGGGTTGACATGAAGATACTCATTGGAGTTTGGAAGAATGAGAGGTGATCTCATTGAAACTTATAAGATCATGAGGGGGCTCGACAAGATGGATGCAGAGGGGATATTGCCACTCACAGGGGAAACTAAAACTAGGGGACATGGGGCTCAAATTTCCCCAGGAGTTGCCCCGTTTTTTTTGGAGTAATAGCTTTTTTTGGAGTAACTTAAAACTCGCAAATTTCTCCATTTAACTTGCTCCAGTATAAGTCAGTTAGTTAGGTTTTTTTTCTAGTTTTGTTTTTTCTCTCCAAAAGGGGGCGTGACCAGCCACTTACGCCTCTTTTGGCTATAGAAGCAAATTTGGCCAGCTAAAAGTTACTCCAAACTAACTTAGGCCAGTGTATGTGGCCACTTTTGCAGGCGCAGAGAAACCTTATCGACATTTAAGGAAGGAGCGCAGGTAGCCAGAGATGGCGGGGGGAGGTGAGTTAGCGGATTCTAAAGCACTAAACACCTTCACAACATCAGCACAACATAACAACATCTTCAGCACAACAGCTGCACAACATCATCAAAAATAAATTAAAGATAAATCAGCTACTGAAAATAGAGCAGCCCTACCTTACCGACTGCAGAACGCACTGGCTAGCCCTGCCACCAGGGCTGGGGGTGGCAGGCACACATGACTGTAGGGGTGAGGGATTTTTACTTTTTACAGTTGTTCCTAAATGTTGTGTGGTCCTAATTGAACATGATTCAGTTTTAATGCAAAATATCTTTTATTGGATATTTTACAATGCACGATGTCATGTATTCAACCAGCATTGTAACCCATGTATAATCTGACCTAAGTTGTACACTGTGAGAACAATGACCACTAGGTGGTGAACTTGTGGGAGACACTACCTAACCTTCAGGTATAAAAGGGGAAGCGACACCCACTTCCATCACTTGAGTGCTAAGGAATAAAGGACAGGTCACAGACTGGCCTTCTCTCAAGCATGGGCCTCGTGTGCATTTATACTGTGTAGTAAGGATGTATCAGTGGCGATGAGGATGGGATTTAAACCACGCGAGCATGGCCACTAGCAGAACAGACTGTACTGTGTTAAGGAATGATTGGGACAGAGATTCAACATTGTGAAAGCAGCACACAGTTCTCCAGGCAGACAAGGGCAGTCAAGCATGCCCAACATGTAGTCGAACCCAGAGGGGGAGTTCGCCAGAGACAATGGCAAGTTGAACGGCGATTCACGCCATTGCAAGGGACAATGCGGCCAGTAATGGGGCCATCAACACCTGTTAATGGCACACTCAAGGACAGTCACAGGGGCAGTCAGGGACGATCGACTGGCAAGGGACCTTTTGTTTCCAACAACAGCTCATGTTGGAGGCGTGGAGGCACACATTCAGCTGGAGTTTGCAGAGATGAGCAAAATACCTGCAGAAATTGCAGAAATGAATGCTGGGGGAAATCGCTGGAGGCTGAAGTTCAGCGTGTTCATGTGGAGCATGTATACATTTCATACACCAGGACGCCACCGATAATGATGAAAGTGCTCCTCAATGGCATCCCAGTATCAATGGAGCTAGACACGGGGGCCAGCCAGTCCTTGATGGGTATCAAACAGTTCGAAAAGTTGTGGGCATCCAAGGCCAGGAGGCTAAAATTATCGCCGATTGACGCACAGCTACGGACATACATAAAGGAGATCATTCCGGTGCTAGGCAACGCCACGGTAGTCGTGACCAACAAAGATTCGGAGAACAGGTTGTCACTCTGGGTTGTCCCGGGGGACGGTCCCGCACTACTGGGGAGGAGTTGGTTTGCTGTCATGAACTGGAAATGGGGCGATGTCAATGCAATTTCCGCTGTGGAGCGAGTTTCATGCTCACAGATCCTGGACAAATTTGACTCATTATTTCAACCCGGCATTGGCACTTTCATGGGGGCCAAGGTAGTGATTCACATAAACCTGGATGCCAGGCCAATACACCACAAGGCCAGAGCGGTGCCGTACGTGATGCGGGAAAAGATAGAAGGCGAATTGGACTGCCTACTGAGGGAACGCATCATCTCGCCAATCGAATTCAGTGACTGGGCGAGCCCGATTGTGCCGGTGCTCAAGGCGGATGGGTCGGTCAAGATATGTGGTGATTACAAGGCATCCATCAATCGGGTTTCACTCCAAGACCAGTTCCTGCTACCGAGAGCGGAGGACCTCTTTGCGACGCTATCCGGTGGCAAACTTTTTTCAAAATTGGACCTGACCTCAGCTTACATGACCCAGGAGCTGGCGAGTGAGTCGAAGAAGCTGACCACCATCACGACACACAAGGGGTTGTTTGAGTACAACAGATGTCCGTTCGGGATTCGCTCGGCCGCCGCGATCTTCCAACGAAATATGGAAAGCCTCCTCAAGTCGATTCCAGGGACGGTGGTTTTTCAGGACGACATCCTCATTACAGGTTACGATACTGAAGAACACCTCCACAACCTGGAGGAGGTGCTACGCAGACTGGACCGGGTAGGTCTGCGACTGAAAAAGGCGAAGTGCGTCTTCCTAGCTCCAGAGGTAGAATTCCTGGGGATGAGGGAAGCAGCAGACGGGATCAGCCCTACTGCGTCTAAGATGGAAGCGATCCAGAGAGCACCCAGACCCCGTAACAGGATGGAGCTGCGTTCATTCCTGGGGCTCCTGAACTATTTTGGTAACTTTCTTCCCAAATTGAGCACGCTGCTAGAGCCGCTACACGTGCTCCTACGCAAAGGTTGCGAATGGGTCTGGGGGGACAGCCAGGAAAGGGCTTTTAATAGAGCACGCAATTTGTTATGTTCCAACAATCTGTTAACGCTATATGACCCATGTAAGAAACGTGTGTTAACGTGCGATGCATCGTCCTATGGTGTCGGGTGTGTGTTGGAGCATGTCAATGCCAAGGGTCAGTTACAGCCGGTAGCTTATGCCTCCAGAAGTCTGTCCCAGGCAGAAAGGGGCTACGGGATGGTAGAAAATGAGGTGCTCGCATGTGTATATGGAGTAAAGAAAATGCACCAGTACCTGTTTGGCAGGAAATTTGAGCTGGAGACTGATCACAAACCCCTAACGTCCCTTTTGGCCGACAACAAGGCCATAAATGCAAACGCATCAGTCCGCATACAGAGGTGGGCACTCACGTTAGCCGCCTATGACTATACAATTCGGCACAGACCGGGCACTGAAAACTGCGCCGATGCACTCAGCAGGCTCCCACTAGCCACCACTGAGGGGGCTACCGAGCATGCTGCTGAGATGGTCATGGCTGTTGAAGCTTTCGGAAGCGAAGGCTCACCCGTGACAGCCGGTCAGATTAAAGTCTGGACAAATAGAGACCGGCTATTGTCTCCAGTCAAGAAATATGTCCTGAATGGGGACTGGGCAGCCACGTACAGGGCATGCCCTGAGGAATTTAAACCATTTCACAGGCGCAGGGATGAACTCTCCATTCAGGCCGATTGCCTACTGTGGGGAAACCGCGTAGTCATGCCCCAGATGGGCAGAGAGGTGTTCATCAGAGAACTCCACAATGAGCACCTGGACATTGTCATGATGGAGGCAATTGCCAGGTCACATGTTTGGTGGCCAGGGATAGACGCAGATCTGGAACTTTGTATTCGCAGATGCAACACGTGTCCAGCTGGGCAATGCGCCCAGGGAAGCCCCCCTTAACCCCTGGCCATGGCCCGCCAAGCCTTGGTCACGCATCCATGTGGACTACGCAGGTCCTTTCATGGGAAAAATGTTTTTGGTTGTAGTAGACGCCTACTCCAAATGGATCGAGTGTGACATTTTAAATTCAAGCACATCCTCTGCCACGGTAGAAAGTCTACGGACAATGTTCGCCGCCCACGGTCTACCAGACATCTTGGTCAGCGACAATGGCCCGTGCTTCACAAGCACTGAATTCCAGGACTTCATGGCAGGCAATGGAATTAACCATGTCAGAACGGCACCGTTCAAGCCGGCCTCAAACGGCCAGGCAGAACGAGCAGTGCAGATAATCAAACAAGGGATGCTCAGAATTCAAGGGGGTTCCCTACAAAGCCGCTTATCACGCTTCCTGTTGACCTACAGATCCCGACCACACTCACTCACAGGAGTTCCACCCGCAGAGCTGCTAATGAAAAGGACGCTCAAAACCCGGTTATCCCTTATACACCCTACCATGAAAGAAATTGTCGAGAGCAGGCGCCAGTCATAATATGACTACCATGACAGGAATGCGAGGGCGCGATTTATTGATGTAAATGACCGTGTTTTTGTCCTCACCTACGCTGCAGGGCCCAAATGGCTCGCAGGCACCGTGATTGCCAAAGAGGGAAATTGGATTCTGGTAGTTAAACTTACCAATGGACAAATCTGCCGCAAACACGTGGATCAAACAAAAAGGAGGTTCAGCAACTCCATAGAAGAAGCAGAGGAAGAACACGATATAGAGTTCACTCCACCACAGGGGACTGAACACCGGAACCAAAGGGAGGAGAGCCCAGTCACTGTGGGCAGTCCGGATAGGCCTGAGGCACTGCAAACAGCAGACACTCAGGCCAGCGCCCAACAACCGGAGCCCCAACTCAGGCGCTCTACAAGAAAGCGTAAACCACCAGAGAGACTCAACCTGTGATCCCAATAAGACTTTGGGGGGGAGGTGATGTCATGTATTCAACCAGCATTGTAACCCATGTATAATCTGACCTAAGTTGTGCACTGTGAGAACAATGACCACTAGGTGGTGAACTGTGTGAGACACTCCTCACCTGGACCTTCATGTATAAAAGGGGAAGCTCCACCCACTTCCATCACTTGAGTGCTAAGGAATAAAGGACAGGTCACAGACTGACCTTCTTTCAAGCATGGGCCTCGTGTGCATTTATACTGTATAGTAAGGACGTATCACACTTCAACAACAACAACAACAACAACAGCAACAACTGCAAAGAAAGGCTGCACCCATCCCTCGCCCACACCTTGGGGAAAGTGCACTTCCTCATAGGGTCGGTGATGGTGGTGGGGGGTTTTGGGGCCCGGCTTGGGTCTCAACGGTGGCTGGTGCGTGGATTGAAGTGGGAGTGGCATTTGCGTATCCGACCTTTGTGCCCTATTGCAGCAGCTAGCTTCCTCATGGCATCTGCCATCGTTTGCACACCCTCTGAAATGCCCGCCCTCAGTTCCCGTCTCAGTGCTGATATTTCTCCCGACAGTGTCACTTCCTCATCACGCACTCCACTGATGGTCGCCACGAGTGATCTTGTAAGGGCATTGGTCTCCTCACCCAATGTCATAACCTGATTAACATTTGATGAAGGCTGCATCTCAGGAGAGACTGATCGGCTTCTCCTTCCCCTCGCCGTGGGTCTGCCTAGTGGCACCCCTCCAGTGCGAGGCGCAGGCTGGGACGATGGGGCACTGGGTGTTCCAACATGCATTTCACCACCGCCACTGGGACCCGCAACCTCGGAAAGTGTGAAACCATGGAATGTCGCCGCGGAGCTCATGGAGGTTTCTGGCCATGTGATGCCCTGTACTATGGATTGATCCATATCACGATCAGCATTCTCCTGTGAACACATTTCCATGGACCCCACCTCCCCTACTCGCCTTGGTCTGGAGCACACGCATCTGGATCTTTTGGTGGATCTTCAGGATGTTCAGGATTGTCTTCTTCTGCAAAATACAACAGAACAGTCAAATGGTTAGCAGCACAGGAGGGGGCAGGATGGGTGGCATGAGTAGTCTCACGTGTAGCAGGCCAGTCAGCAGGTTGATTTGAAGGGCGACGATGCATTTTAATGATTCACCCTCACCCTTGCGTGTGGGTCCAGCTTGTGCAGAGCTGTTTCTTTTTCTGCAGGTGCGACTCAGCAAGGCAGCAACCCTCTCTTCCAGGGGTGACAGTTGGTGCAGATTTGGAGGCCCTCCTCATGTTCTAAGTCTTCCCCTTTTGTTGTGGGCCAATTTCTTCAGCAAAGATGAAAAGATAACTTGTCACACATGATGCGCTTCTGATGGGTGGGACATATACAGATGGTCACATTTACAATTGCAATTCCATTTAAAGATGAAGGTATTACTTACACTCACTACTTAACCAATGTCCTGCCATTTCTTTTTGCACTGGGTTTCAGATCTTGCGGTATTCACCCCTGCGGAGTATTCTTCTGCAACTAGGTTCCATCGTCTTCTCATTTCTTTGGGTGGAACTTTTGTGGAACCACTCTTACTAATATCCAGCTCCAGCCTTTTGTCCTCAGTGACAGTGACTAGTTTCTCCACTTCCTCATGGAGGAAATTCTTTATTCTTGTTGCACGCTCTTGCGTCATTGGTGTATTGGACTTACACTCAGGTAATCTTGAAAAAATCACAGTTCTCACCTTTCTTCCACCTATGCAGCACTCCTTTCCACTCCCTCAGCCACCCAAAAATCACTATTCACACCTTACCTTTATATATGGTCCTTTGCCAATGCTGCTGAGGCACTGAAAATGCTCTCCCTTTAACTGGCCGATTGCCAAACTTCCTGCTCCATTGCGCATGCGCGCATGCTGAAACGGACATGCGTCCCCCTGCCGGCACTCGAGGAGACGCTGGGCCCAAGCCCCGCCCCTCTGCCAGTTTCGCTGAGCAAGCGTGGCCAAAGGTCTGCACCCCCGCAGGCTCTGCAGCGCCACGACATGGGACCAGAACAATGAAGGAGCGGCCAAATTAAGAGGTAAATCTTCGGCGCGTTTTTTGCCCACAATGTCGGTGTGCCACGGCTAACTACGCCGCTCTAGGCGGCTGGGGAAATTTGGGCCCATGGTCTTAGAATAAGGGGCCGCCCATTTAAAACTGAGATGAAGAGAATTTTCTTCTCACAGAGGGTTGTAAATTTATGGAATTCTCTGCCCCAGAGAGCTGTGGAGGCTGGGTCATTGAATATATTTAAGGCGGAGACAGACAGAATTTTGAGCGATAAGGGAGTAAAGGGTTATGGGGAGCGGGCAGGGAAGTGGAGCTGAGTCCAAGATCAGATCAGCCATGATCTTATTAAATGATGGAGCAGGCTCAAGGGGCCAAATGGCCTACTCCTGCTCCTACTTCTTATGTTCTTATGTTCTAACATACGCGCGATGCCAGTATCTGAGCTGATGCTTGCAATGGTGAGATCGAGTGATGCTATGTTCTCAGGAAGGCTGCCCTCCTCTTCCTCCACTGGAAGAGTGGCACTCGCAATTTCAGCACCTGAAATAGAAGACAAGGATAAATGTTAGCTTTTAGTTTGAAGGGAGAGCAGAGAGACTATTGAAAGCATCTGCAACTTGTCATGCAGAGTGTGTATGGTGTGATAGCAATAGAAAGTGGAAAAAGAGGACAAGATGTGAAAAACCCTGCTTGTGTCTTCTCCAGTGATGCCAGTTGCCATAGCTATGACTTTGAATGGAGAGAGGGTGTGCAGGCAGGCTCAGCCTCCTCCAGTGTGAGCTTCCTGTCTGGAGTTGCACACAACCTTCTCCTGTAAGAAAGAACGGACTGTGTTAGTGAAGCCTTGTAAGATGTTTAGAGAATGTGCCTATCAGGGTATGTAGTGTGTTAGATGTGACTGGTGGGGAAGTTAGGGCAGCAACAGTGGTGAGTGTGTGAATAGGAAGAGAAGGAGGTGCAATGCAGTGATTTTAGAACGGGGAAGTGAATCGGGGAAGGGGAGTACTGTGAGTAGCGGAGGTCTGAGTAGGGAGTAAGAGAGCAGTATTTTTACCTTGGCACCTCTCTGAGGTCTTTGAACTTTTTCCAGCATTGCAGCCGTATCCTTGGAGCTAAGATCCTGGCATTCACTTCCTCTGCCATGGCATACCACTAGCGGCGGAGTTATTGTTTGGTGGGATTTCTGTGCCCTGGGGAGGAAGAGGATCTTCCTTCTCCTGTCCACTGCTGGCAACAGGGCCTACAAGGCAGCAACTGAGAACCTTGCTGCCTTCTCAATGCTTGCTGAAGCCATTTCTCTGCTTCCAAGTGTTTTCTTACCTCTGCAGCGAGGGTACACCTCCCCTTTAAGACGTGCTGGTTGCCTTTAAGTGGCATCAGAGAGGCCTGATAGCCAACCTGATAAACAATCAATAGCACTGGTTACACACCTGAGTGATGATCTTATTCTTCTTAGGCAATCCCTCGGAGTCGAGGATGACTTGCTTCCACATTAAAGATGAGTCCACAAGAGACTGAAGAGTCCAATGTGGGACCTACAGTCTCTGTCACAGGTGGAGCAGATGGTGATTGAAGGAACGGGAAGTTGGGGTGCTTGGGTTGCCGTGTGTTCCTTCTGCTGGTGACGCTTGGCTTCAGCTTGCTCTCGACGAAAAGACTCAAGGTGTTCAGAGCCTTCCCGGATGCTTTTCCTCCGCTTTGGGCAGTCTTGGGCCAGGGATTCCCAGGTATAAATGGGGATGTTGCACTTTTTCAAGGCGACTTTGAGGGTGTTCTTGAAGCATTTCCTTTGCCCACCCGGGGCTCGCTTGCCGTGTCGGAGCTCCAAGTAGAGCGCTTGTTTTTGGAATCTCGTGTTGGGCACGCGGGCGATGTGGCCCATCCAGCGGAGTTGATCAAGCATGGTCATTGCTTCGATGCTGGGGATGTTGGCCTGAGCCGATCCTACCAATGAATTTGCAGGATCTTGCGGAGGCAACGTTGGTGGTACTTCTCCAGTGTTTTGAGGTGTCTGCTGTACATAGTCCGTGTCTCTGAGCCATATAGGAGGGCGGGTATCACTACTGCTCTGTCGACCATAAGCTTGGTGCCAGATTTGAGGTCCTGGTCTTCAAATACTCTCTTCATCAGGCGACCGAAGGCTGCACTGGCGCACTGGAGGCGGTGTTGGATGTCGTCGTCGATGTCTGCCCTTGTTGACAGTAGGCTCCCGAGGTATGGAAAATGGTCCACGTTGTCCAGGGCCTCGTTGTGGATTTTGATAACTGGGGGGCAGTGCTGTGTGGTGGGGGCAGGTTGGTAGAGGACCTCTGTCTTACGGATGTTTAGTGTAAGACCCATGCTCTCGTATGCCTCGGTGAAGGTGTTGACAAGGCCTCTGAGTGTGCGCAAATGCAAGCATCATCTGCGTACTGTAATTCGATGATGGAGGATGGGATGACCTTGGATCTGGGCTGGAGGTGGCGGAGGTTGAACAACTTCCCGTTTGTCCTGTAATTTAGCTCCACTCCAGCGGGGAGCTTGCTGAGGGTGAGATGGAGCATTGCAGCAAGGAAGATTGAGAAGAGCGTTGGTGCGATGACACAGCCTTGCTTGACCCCGGTCCGAATGTGGAATGGGTCTGTGGTGGATCCGTTGGTCAGAATCACGGCTTGCATGTCATCGTGGAGCAGGCGGAAGATGGTGACAAACTTTTGAGCATAGCCGATTCTGAGGAGGCCGTTCCATAACCCCTCATGGTTGACAGTGTTGAAGGCTTTTGTGAGGTCAAAGAAGGCCATGTAGAAGGGTTGGTACTGTTCTCTGCATTTCGCTTGTATCTGCCACGCAGCGAAGATCATGTCTGTTATGCCGCTTAGTGGGCTGAATCCGCATTACAACTCTGGGAGGAGCTCTTCAGCCACGGGGAGAAGCCGATTGAGGAAGATTCTTGCAATTACTTTATCGGTAGCAGGAAGACTCCTCTGTACTTACCGTAGTAGGACTTATCACCTTTCTTGAAGATGGTCATGATTACAGCGTCTCTGAAATTTCCTGGCATGATCTCCTCTTTCCAGAGAAGAGAGATGAGGTCATGGATCCGCACCAGTAGTGATTCTCCGCCATGTTTTAATGCTTTGGCTGGGATTCCTTCTGCTCCTGATGCCTTGTTGTTCTTCAGTTGTCGGATGGCCTTTTCAACCTTGTGCCGGGCTGGGGTTGTGCTGAGATGGTGGCGGGTGGCATGCTGTGGGATGGAGTTGAGGACACTCACGTCAAAGACAGAGTTTTGGTTAAGGAGATCCTCAAAGTGCTCCTTCCAGTGGGCACTGACTGCCTCTCTGTTCTTGATAAGTACCTCTCCGTTCTTGACCAACAGTGGGGTAGGGCTTTGGGTGCTTGGGCCATAGGTTGTCTTGACTGCATTAAAGAATCCTCTCACGTCGTGGTTGTCGGATCTCCTGCGCTTTTTCCACCCACCATTTGCTCTTTAGGTCGTGGGTTTTCTGTTGGACCTCAGCCTTCAGATGTCTGTAGAGCTGTTTTCTTGCTCTCGAGTTGTGCTGCCGTTTCCAGTCTATATTAGCTCCTGGATCTCCTGGTCGCAGATAGCACAAATATTACGTGTTCCCTGGGGCAACATAAGCAGGCAGGCCATTTTCAGGTGCCACCGAATTTCTAGCTCCTAGGGTATCTAGAAGGGGGAAGAAAATTATTTTTAAATGGTGGAAATTTTAAATGGAAACAAAAGAAATGCTGTGCAGTCTGTAGGTTAGAAATGTTTATATTTCTGATGTGTTACTGAGATGAGGCCAGCAGATGTTTTGATTGCTGGCATAAGTTCTGTTGCTGTCTCCCTCCATGAAATGTTACTCAGGCTGTCACAGTACTGTTTGGAATTGTTCTGATGTTAATCGTGGAGCTTGTGAAATCACTAAAGTGTCATACTTCATCGCACCACACGTTTCAAGATTATCCAGCAGCAGTAAGAAGCGACCTCATTAATCAGATTCTTATTATATTTTAAGATTAGTTTCCATCAAAGTAGCTTAAAATCTTGAATAGGATTATTTTTTATAGTTACACTACTTGCCAACTTATAGCAAGCAAGTTTTGAGCTACTGAAAATAGATCGAATAAATAAATAATTGAACTAAAAAAAGAGACATTGATGAGACAGATTCTGACTTGTGCAGGAATCTCCAGTAACTTTTGGCTATGACTTGAATGTTGAAAAGTATTATTACAGTGATGGTCTGCAGAAATTAAATGATGTAAATTATATACAAAGAAAAAACTTGAATTTATATTCATGTCTTTCACGAGCTCAGGATGTCCTAAAGTGCTTTTCAGCCAGGGAAGTACTTTTGAAATGTAGTCACTGTTATAATGTACAAATTACAAACCATAAAAAACACAAGGAGAGTCAATCTCGTTAAAATTTGAATAGTACTACAGTTCCCCTAATGGCTTAGTGGGTAAAAGAATGCATGATCGGCACTGAACCATACACCAGAATAACCCAGGTTTGATCAGCTGTGTTCGCTGATCTCAACCAGGATAATGGTAGGGGTACTGCAGTCGGCCTGAACTCCCAGTGCTAGGGAAGGAATTGTTCCTGTCTATGAGTGCTGCTCAGTGACCCTGACCAGGTGTAATTGTGTGTCTGCAAAGTGGATGAGGATAATTTCAGGTTTGGCTGTGATGTTTTCCATGGCCAAATAGCCTCTTGACAGTCGTTATTCAGGCTCATACATGAAGAACGGGTATTTGGGCTACATCCTGGAGGGTTGCGGTGATCTGTGAAACTGTGTTGAGCAGCAGTCAGGATCTTCAAGATAAGAAGAACGAATCTAGAATAACACGAATATTGGTAGAGGTACGGTAGTGTAGTAGCTAAATTACTGGACCAATAATCCAAAGAATTTGAGTTCAAATCCCATCATGGCAGTTTGAGTGTTTGAATACAGTCTTTGAAAAAAATCTGTCAATAAAAGGCTAGTATCGGTAAAAGTGGTCATGAGGCTGCTGGATTGTTGTAAAAGCCCAATTGGTTCACCACAGTCCTGAGGGAAAGAAATATGCTGTCCTTACCCGGTGACTCCCGTCACACATTAATGTGGTTGGTTCCTAAGTGGCCTAGTAAACCACTCAGTTGTATCATACAGTTACAAGGGGTTCAAAAAGAAGGCCCACCACCACCTTCTCAGAGCAACTAGGGATAGGCAATAAATGTCGGCCTTGCCAACGATGGCCACATCGTGAGATTGAATAAAACATTTTTTAACCTAACCCACCTGGTGGGACACTGACAGGATTAGATTCGCAGCCTGTTTTTCACCCCTCCCAATTACATTCCATTGAAGTTTCTCCTAAGTGGAGGTGACAGCCAAAAAACAGCAAACAGATGCATAAGCTTCTAGCCCAAGTCACTCCTCTGCTTTTAGGGGGCCTCTCACAGAGATCAGCAGCCATGGATACAAAGGATAGAACTATTCTCCTAACAGCTATCCACGCTCTGTGGCCTGCCACATAATGAAGGCATTGTGGCTACTTCCTGGATAATGGTTGCTGATGAGTGCAGTCTTGTTTTTGGTAATCAGGTACCATCTGAACAGTAATTGAAAGCAAACCCTTTTTGTTCATGAAGGTTATGGGGTTAATATGAAAGGTCCTGATGCCTACAATCTTGCTACTGGTGAAAACTACATGTCCTGTCCAGAAGAAATATGATGAAGGTGTTGCCCCTTGCAAAAAAGCAATTCATAAAATCATAGAAATTTACGACACAGAAGAAGGCCATTTGGCCCATCGTATTTGTGCCAGTCAACAAAGAGGCTATCCAGCCTAATCCCACTTTCCAGCTCTTAGTCTATAGCCTTGTAGGTTACGACACTTCGAGTGCATATCCAAGTACTTTTTAAAAAGCTGATGAGGGTTTCTGCCTCTACCACCCTTTCAGGCAGTGAGTTCCAGACTCCCACCACCCTCTGGGTGAACAAAGTTATGCTCAACTCCGCTCTAATCCTTGTAACTTGTTTGTGACATGTGTGCACTGCAGACTGCCTGTTGTGGCAGTTGTCTTCTGGGTGGTTTGGAATGTAAGGTTACTAATCTTCAGAAAAGCACAGAAGGAGACCATGAACTAAAAATTGATTAATCCAAGCTTTTGGAATTTAATACAGGCTTTTGGAATTAAGCTGGACAATTAAGGACATTCTGTGGTCAGGAATCAAAACTGACTTCATTCATAACAACAATGAAGTTGTTACATGAGGTCCTGAACTTGATTGACCAGGGTGGGGAAAAACAAACCCATTGGAGATATCAAGTCTGTAAAAAGACCGGACAACAAATGAACTGCACCAGGTGCACATTTTTGGGGAACGAGGTGTTAAGATGACAAATCAACTTGAGCCTTGCAGATTCGGTGTGCAAATGGGAAAACAGACGACTCCATTATTGCAGTCAATCAACCAAGAGGACCAGAAAACAATGTATCGAAGCAAATACTTTATCAGAAACCACAGTGGCGGGAGATCAGTCATAAAGTGGATATAAATATGCGAGCTAGAAGCAGCTCAGCAGAAGACGGAACAGACGGAAGAAGAAGCACACAGAAGAAGTAGAAGGACACGTGTACAGATGGACACAAGTCGAAAGAACGAACAGACAAACGGACGGAAGGACATGTAGTATGGAACGTACATGGAAGGAACAGCACTGCAGACAACAGCCATAAGAAGAACCAACCGGTCACGGAACCAATGACCACGAACCTACAATAGCTACAGCCAGGAAGGGTAATTGAATGTTTTCAGTCGATTTCTCTCAGAAGTCTAGTCCTGTAGTTTTAGTCGGTTTTTGTGCGTAATAAAACTGACACTGGGTTAAGCCTAAATTTTGTGCCACGTGTTGTCCTTTCCCACTATATGTTCTGAGGTCTTAGAACCAGAGTAGAGTAAAAAACAAACATCCTACAGAAATTGGCGACCCGCGGCAGGACCTCGGCATTGGGAATAGGATCACGGACACAAAACCAGGGTAAGAACCCCGAGCGAGGCTTGGTTAAGTCTAAGGTCGGCTAAGATAGTCAAAAGTTACCTTCTCAAGGGCGGCTCGGGGGACCAGGAGAGAAACAGTCTCTAACAGGCAGAAGTAGTCTCAGGTCGACTAGGGTAGCCACGGAGAACAAAAGTCGCAGGTAGTCTGCGCAGGGGTCTGAGAAAGACCAAAAGTTATCTTCTCAAGGGCAGCTAGGGTAGCGAGAAGAGGAAGAGAAACAGTCTTGGGTAGGCTGAAGTAATCCCGGGTTGACTAAAGTAGACACCGAGAAAGCCGTAGGTAGTCTGTGAAGGGGTCTCAGGGAGATCCAAGTACTCCCAAGAGTGACTAGGATAGCCAAAGAGCTCTGGCTGACTAGGGCAGCCACCGGGTAGTCTGCGAAAGACAAAGGGTCTCAGGGAGGTCAAGGGTGATCTCAAGGGTGACTAGGGGACCAGGAGAGAAACAGTCTCTGACAGACCGGAGTAGTCTCGGGCCGAATAGGGTAGCCACAGAGAAAAGCCTGAGTAACGGGAACTGCAGGTCACTGCGAGGTGGTCTCAGGGGAGACCAAGGTAGTCAGGGAGAATTTCTCAGCCAGAGGCACTGGAAATGGATTCACTGCAGCAAAACGCGGTAGAGCCTGCGGCTAAGAGCAGTCGTAGAAAGTCCATGGAGGCTAAGGTAGCTGCATATATATGCAACAGATTGGACATTTCAGAGCCATGGGCACGGGAAATGCTGCACTCTGGGGATCCGCAGGAAAAAGCAGCAGAGTGGACAGTCAATGGCAACCACAAAGGGTCAAAAGAGAAGGTGATTTGGCTCAAAAGCAGGCACAATTGTGAAGAGAAAGGGTAGGAAAGCTGGAGGAGGCGAATAAAAAGATAAAAGGCGAGGTAGCCAGTTTCGAGAAAGAAAGGCAGGACCAAGGTATGAAGGAGGAAATGGCGCGGAATCACTTAGAGTATTTACAGTGCCAAGTGACCGAGTGTAAAAAGCAGCAGCAGACCTATGACGAGCAAAGTGAAAGGTGTTATCGATCCAAAACCTTGTAACCAGCATTCTACCGCCACTAGAGGGCGCATCTGTTGGAGTCCTGAGGGATCCCAACATCCCTTGGGAGCACTGCATATAAGCAGGCCTCCCATGCTGTGCAGGCGCTCTGGAGTCAGAATAAAGAGACTAAGGTCACACTTACTCAAGTCTACAGTACTCAGTCACATTGCTTTATTTGAGACATAACAATTGGTGACGAGTAATAGATAACGAACCATCGCGCAAAAATGCAGAGAACTGTTTGTATCCTGGAGAAATTCTCAGAAGGTGACAATTGAGAAGCCTTTGTGGAGCAACTCGACCAATACTTCGTGGCCAACGAGCTGGAAAGGAATGAGAATGCTGCCAAACGAAGGGCGATCCTCCTCACCGTCTGTGGGGCAACAACCTATGGCCTCATGAAGAATCTTCTTGCTCCGGTGAAACTAACAACCAAATCGTATGAAGAACTGTGACGCTGATCTGGAAGCACCTAAATCCGAAGGAGAGCGTTCCGATGGCAAGGTATAGATTTTATACATGTCAACGGTCTGAAGGCCAGGAAGTCTGATGCCTTGCAGGACATTGCGAATTCGATGGATTCTTGGAGCAAATGCTAAGAGACTTTTTTGTGCTTGGCATTGGCCATGAGGTTATCCTTCGCAAACTATTGACTATTGAAACACCGAACCTGAGCAAAGCCATAACGATAGCCCAGGCATTTCTGTCCACCAGCGATATACCAAACAAATTTTGCAGCATAAAGATGCATCGGCAAGTACTGTACACAAAGTAACGTTGTTTTCAGGCAGGAATGCATATGGCAGAACATACACGCCTGCAGCTGCACGACCTCAGATGACTCAGAGTCTGCCATCAAGTGTGAATGCGAGGCAATCAACACCTTGTTGGCGCTGCGGAGGTGATCATCGAGCCCATCAATGCCGCTTCAAATACTATGCATGCAAAGGCTGTGGAACAATGGAACACCTCCAGCGAATGTGCAGACGAGCTGCAAACCCTGCAAACCACCACGTTGCAGAGGAATACCGATCCATGGCGGATCAAACTGAACTAGAGACTCGAATCGAGGAGGCAGAAGTGTACGGGGTACACACCTTCACCACGAAATGTCCACCGATCATGTTAAAAGTTGAACTGAACGGAATTCCAGTCTCCATGGAATTGAATACGGGTGTGAGTCAGTCTATCATGAGCAAAAAGGCCTTCGAGAGGCTGTGGTGCAACAAGGTACAAAGGCCCAAGCTGAGCCCTATTCATACCAAGCTCAGAACTTAAACTAAAGAGCTGATCCCTGTAATTGGCAGTGCAGCAGTAAAAGTCTCCTATAATGGAGCGATGCACGAACTACCACTATGGATTGTACCAGGAGATGGCCCCACACTGTTCGGCAGAAGCTGGCTGGGAAAAATCCGCTGAAATTGGGATGACATCCGAGCACTTTCGTCCGTCGACGACGCTCATGTGCCCAGGTTTTGAGCAAGTTCCCGTCGTTGTTTGAGCCAGGCATCGGAAATTTCTCTGGGGCGAAGGTGCAGATCCACTTGGTTCCCAGTACACGACCCATCCACCACAAGGCACGTGCAGTGCCATACATGATGCGAGAGAAAGTGGAGATCGAGCTGGACAAGCTGCAATGCGAGGGCATTATCGCGCTGGTTGAGTTCAGCGAGTGGGCCAGTCCGAGTGTTCCGGTTCTCAAGGGCGATGACACGGTCAGAATTTGCAGGGACTATAAAGTAACGATTAAGCGTTTTTCGCTGCAGGACCAGTACCCACTACCCAAGGCAGACGACCTATTTGCAACGCTGGCAGGAGGGAAGATGTTCACCAAGTTGGACCTGACCTCGGCCTACATGACGCAGGAGCTGGCGGAATCTTCGAAAGGCCTCACCTGCATCAACACGCACAAAGGTCTGTTCATCGACAATAAATGCCCGTTTGGGATTCGATCGGCCATGGCTATTTTTCAAAGGAACATGGAGAGTCTGCCAAAGTCGGTTCCGTGCACCGTGGTTTTCCAGGACGACATATTGATCACAGGTTGGGACACCATCGAACACTTGCAGAACCTGGAAGAGGTTCTAAGTCGGCTAGATCGTGTGGGACTCAGATTCAAATGCTCGAAGTGTGTTTTCCTGGCACCAGAGGTTGAGCTCTTAGGGAGAAGAATCGTGGCAGACGGCATCAGACCCACTGACGCCAAGACGGAGGCCATCAAGAACGCACCGAGAACGTGACGGAACTGCGGTCGTTTCTGGGACTCCTCAATTATTTTGGTAATTTCCAACCCGGGTTAAGTACCTTGCTGGAACCTCTACATGTGTTGCTATGCAAGAGAGATGACTGAGTATGGGGGAAATCACAAGAGACTGCTTTTGAGAAAGCCAGAAATCTGTTATGTTCCAACAAACTGCTTGTTCTGTATGACCCATGTAAATGTTTAGTGCTGGCTTGCGATGCATCGTCGTACAGGGTCGGGTGGGTGTTACAACAAGCAAACGAATCGGGAACGTTGCAACCGGTCGCTTATGCATCCAGGAGTTTGTCCAAGGCTGAAAGGGCCTACAGCATGAATGAAAAAGCAGCTCTGGCATGCGTTTACAGGGTGAAAAAAATGCACCAGTATCAGTTTGGGCTTAAGTTCGAGTTAGAAACTGAGCATAAGCTGCTCATATCGCTATTCTCAGAGAGCAAAGGTATTAATATCAATACCTATGCTCGCATTCCAAAGATGGGCACCCACACTGTCTGCATATAACTATGTAATCCGCCACAGATCAGGCACAGAGAACTGCGCTGATGCTCTCAGTCGGCTACTATTGCCTACCACCGGGGTGGAAATGGCACAGCCTGCAGACTTGCTCTTGGTGATGGATGCATTTGAAAACGAAAAGTCACTTGTTACACCCCGCCAGATCAGGACCTGGACCAGCCAGGATCCTTTACTGTCCCTTGTAAAAAACTGTGTCCTCCATGGGAGCTGGTCCAGCGTCCCAGCAGAGATGCATGAAGAGATCAAGCTGTTCCAGTGGCGCAAAGACGAAATGTCCATACAGGCGGACTGTCTTTTGTGGGGTAATCGCGTGGTTTTGCCTAAGAAAGGCAGAGAAACGTTCGTACGTGACCTACACAGTACCCACCCAGGCATAGTGACGATGAAAGCTATAGACAGATCCCATGCGTGGTGGCCCGGCATCGACTCAGATTTGGAGTCTTGCGTGCGCCAATGCAACACTTGCTCTCAACTAAGAAATGCACCCAGGGAGGCATTGCTAAGTTTGTAGTCATGGCCCGCCAAACCGTGGTCTAGGATCCACGTTGACTTTGTGGGCCCGTTTCTAGCCAAAATGTTCTTGGTTGTTGATGATGCTTATTCAAAATGGATTGAGTGTGTAATAATGTCTGTAAACACGTCCACTGTCACCATCGAAAGCCTATGAGCCATGTTTTCCATACACGGCCTGCCTGATGTCCTTGTCAGCGACAATGGGCCATGCTTCACCAGCGCTGAATTTAAGGAATTCATGACCCGCAATGGGATCAAGCTCGTCACATCTGCCCCGTTCAAGCCCGCATCTAACGGCCAGGCAGAACGTGCAGTCCAAAGCTTGAAACACGTGTCGGAAGGCTCCCTGCAGACCTGCCTGTCCCGAGTCCTGCTCAGCTACCGCACCAGACCCCACTCGCTCATTGGGGTTCCCCCTGCCGAACTGCTCATGAAAAGGGCACTCAAAACAAGGCTTTCTCTCTAGTCCACCCTGATCTCCATGATCATGTCGAGGGCAGGCAACATCAACAAAGCATGGACCATGATCGCGCAAATTTGTCATGCGATATTGAAGTCAATGACCCTGTATTTGTACTCAACTATGGACATGGTCCCAAATGACTTGCTGGCACTATCGTAGCCAAAGAAGAGAGTAGGATGTTTGAGGTCAAACTTGAAAATTGACTAACTTGCAGAAAGCATTTGGACCAAACCAAACTGCGATTCACAGACAGCCACGAGCAACTTGAAGAGGACACCACCAACTTCGACCCTCCAATACACAGACAAGTGGCAACTGACATCACGGTTGACCACGAAGCTGAGCCCATCATCCCCAGCAGCCCAGCAAGGCCAGCTGCGCAGCAGTCCAGCAAAGGCTCAACCAACTCACCTGCACCTGTGTTTGTACCGAGACGATCGACTAGGGAGCGGAAAGCCCCAGATCGTCTCACCCTCTAAATAAATGTACTATTGACTTTGGGGGGAGGAGTGATGTTGTGTATGCAACACCTTGTAACCAGCATTCTACTGCCACCAGAGGGTGCATCTGTTGGAGTCCCAAGGGATCACAGCAGGAGTAGAGTGGGAATGGAGTGAGAGCTGTTAAGAAACGTTCGTTTGGTTAAAAGAGGTGTAACAGACAGCACCAGCGTTGGGAGCAGTAAATGGGGAGCAGGACTTTAGTCTGGAGGTAGCAGCGACTGGAGACAGTTTGAGAGCCGTGTTACTCCAGGAGCGACACAGCAAGCTGAGACCGGTGGCCTATGCCTCCCGGGTTCTCACCGAATTAGAAAAGAGCTTTTCAAACTATGAACAACATCTTTTAGCAACTTTTTGGGCAGTGAAGCATTTTCGGTCACAGTAACTTTACTGACCTGTCACACCCCAACATAAATGTTACTGGATGGTAGAATGAAAGATGGGACAATGAGCAGTAACAGGATTGCTCGCTGGACATTGTTGCTTACTCAGTTAGACCTGAAGATTGAGAAGCTAGGACAAACAAAGCTAGCCCTGAACCTGGTTTATCCGGGGGCAGCTCATGTGTGTTCAGTGGAAGGAGTGTGGGATGTCGAGGTGGGATTCAAAGCAGGAGAACACCCGATGGGCAGGGATATCTATGTAGACGGGTCCAGTTTAGTAATAAAAGGAGAGAGCTAAACAGGCTGTGGGATTTACGATCCCGAGGCAGGGATAGAAAAAGTCATAAACTCCCCAACCCTTTAAGTGCGCAGCAGGCCAAGCTAGCAGCGGTAATGTACATAGTCACACACCCAAACGAATTCCCAACTCCCTATACGATATGTTTGGACACCATGTTCACTTGTAACTCCTGTACAGAGTATTTAGCCATATGAGCTAGGCGAGGATTTAAGTCCTCAGACGGAAAACAGTTCTTTTTAGTATGGAGTAACAAAGTAATCAAGGTTGAGAGAGAGAAAAAGACCATGTTGGGAAGTATACAGCACTCATGAGTCTAGCTGATTCATGCATTCTTCCAAACTCAGGCTTTAATTAGCTTGCTTAAGTGGCCATTCTCTATGTTGGAACCTAGATAGTTTGCATGGCATCACAACTGAGCACTATTCGGTCCTCACCTGATGTGCACACACAGCAATTTCTAACATGGGTCATTGGATAGTGTTCAAAGTGGGAACCATAGTTGATCTTTTAACCGTTTCCATCCCTAGCCCAGGGATAATGAGGCTAAGGCGAGAACCCCTCTGCCCTGCCTAATACTAGGGATCAGTCGCAAAAATGTCTTTGTTGCAAGATTAAGTACTGCACAGGGCAATGCATTTACCCACTAAACCAATATGAGAGATCATTTTCAAAGCATGTTATAAAAGTTTTAGTTAAGTTCTACCTTTGATAAAGCTGCATTGAATCATATTTATTGCCTGTATTTGTGCGAAATACTCCTAAACTACTTACTTTATAATAGACTCCATTGTTTCAATCATTCTCATTGAACCTAAAGATAAATAATTTTCGTGATGATGTTTCTGTTCCTTTATAAAGGCTGGAATCTTATCAGCTATTTTCCACTTTGAATGCATAAATAAATATCACTGCCTTCTTCTGCTAGAATTTATTTTAGTATTCTTGGATACATTCCACCTGGACTTGGTATTTTAAATTGAGCAACTTATTTTCTTAAAGATCACTTAATTTGATGACTCATGAGCTTGAATGTTTCCATTTACTTTAGTTACCAAACTGGAAATGCTCCTATTGTGCTCTCTACAAAAAATATATTTGGATGGACTTTTAGGCTCCCTCACTCTCTTGTTACCATAAAGAGCCTATTAATTCTTCAATGTATTGTTGCTAACGGGTCTCGAAACTCTCATTTAGTTGTAATTTACCAAAATTCCCTGGATTCTGGGGAGGTCCCAGCAGATTGGAAAACTGCAAATGTAATGCCCCTATTTAAAAAAGGAGGCAGACAAAAAGCAGGAAACTATAGACCAGTTAGCCTAACATCTGTGGTTAGGAAAATGTTGGAGTCCATTATTAAAGAAGCAATAGCAGGACATTTGGAAAAGCAGAGTCAGCATGGATTTATGAAGGGAAAGTCATGTTTGACAAATTTGCTGGAGTTCTTTGAGGATGTAACAAACAGGGTGGATAAAGGGGAACAAGTGGATGTGGTGCTTTTGGACTTCAAGAAGGCATTTGACAAGGTGCCACATAAAAGGTTACTGCACAAGATAAAAGATCACGGGGTTAGGGGTAATATATTAGCATGGATAGAGGATTGGCTAACGAACAGAAAACAGAGAGTTGGGATAAATGGTTCATTCTCTGGTTGGCAACCAGTAACCAGTGGGGTGCCGCAGGGATCAGTGCTGTGACCCCAACTATTTACAATCTATATTAATGACTTGGAAGAAGGGACTGAGTGTAATATAGCCAAGTTTGCTGACAATACAAAGATGGGAGGAAAAGCAATGTGTGAGGAGGACACAAAAAATCTGCAAAAGGACATAAACAGGCTAAGAGGCTAAGTGAGTGGGCAAAAATTTGGCAGATGGAGTATAATGTTGGAAAGTGTGAGGTCATGCACTTTGGCAGAAAAAATCAAAGAGCAAGTTATTATTTAAATGGAGAAAGATTGCAAAGTGTCGCAGTACAGCGGGACCTGGGGGTACTTGTGCATGACACACAAAAGGATAGTATGCAGGTACAGCAAGTGATCAGGAAGGCCAATGGTATCTTGGCCTTTATTGCAAAGGCGATGGAGTATAAAAGCAGGGAAGTCTTACTACAGCTACATAAGGTATTGGTGAGGCTACACCTGGAATACTGCGAGCAGTTTTTGTTATTTATGCAGACTATAGATATACTCTCTGTGTAATCACTGTATAATTGGATAAGATGGAGACTTGTTATCTGATGTACTATCAATAAGGTTTCCACTGTGTATATACTATGCTGGCACCACTAGAGGGTACAACTGGTGGAGACCGGTGTTTCCTGCCCCTGTGGCAGAGGCTGTCCACCAGAGGGCACAGCAGTGGGAGATCTGAGGGTCACCTGCATAGGTGTACAGGGCCCAGTATAAAAGACTGCCCACCATGCTTGTGCCTCACTCCGGAGTTAAAAGTAAAGGACCAAGGTCACTACAGTTTGAGTACAACACATTGCCTTGTGGAGTCATTCATAAGTGCATTACAGACATAACAACTGGTGATGAGAATATGGACTTTCACACGATTATGGCTACCTTTGGCATACTAAAAGACTTCGCAGAGGGTGATGATTGGGAGGCCTTCATGGAAAGGCTCGAGCAATATTTCGTGGCAAATGACCTGGCATGGGAGACGGACACATTGGCGGAGAAGTGCAAGGCTATACTGCTGACTAATTGTGGGCCCGAGGTCTACCGCTTTGTTAGGGACTTGCTGGCACCCACAAAGGCCAAGGATTAGATATACGATGAGCTGACTGACTAATTTGCGACCAACTAAAACCAAAACAGAGCATCCTCATGGCCAGGTACACATTCTACACTCACCGCAGACCTGAAGGCCAGGAGATTGCAAAATATGCTGCCGACCTCAGGATACTTGCGGCACCGTGTCATTTTGGCACGCACCTCACGAAGTATTGCGAGATATCTTCATTATGGGACTTGGCTACGAGGGCCTCCTTCACAAGTTATTATCTGCCGACACCACAGTCAACCTGCAGAAGGCCATCAGCATCAGTCAGGCGTTCATGATCTCGACCTGCAGCACCAAGCAAATTATTCATCCTATGGACTCAAACCTGGCAAGTACTCTACACAAAATGGTGCCTTTCACAGGCAAGACTGTAGAATGTGGCTCTGCCCAGGGCAGAGAGCACAGAACTCAGGGTTCCAGAACTCAGAGCCCGCCGAGGGGTGCTAATCGAGTAGCACCATGCTGGCATTGCGGAGGAAACCATAGGGCTCACCAGTGTCGGTTTGCTAAGTACGTATGCAAACCCTGTAACACGAAGGACCACCTTCAGTGTATGTATAAAAGAAATACGACTCACCGTCTAGCAGAGGAGTTGGTAGATGACTTTGAATCCAACGGGGAGTATGATGATTTGGCCAGAGAGGCAGCTTAGCCCCAAGAAGAAGTGTATGGAGTATATATCTGCATCACCGATTATCCTGCAGTGAAGATGGAAGTAGAGATAAACAGCGTCTTCATGGAAGTGGACAAGGGAGCGAGCCAGTCAGTGATGAGCCAGGATGTTTTTGAGAGGCTATGGAACGAAAAACGACCCGAGCTGGTTCCCGTTCAGGAAAAGTTGCGCACCTAGACCCAGGAGCTGATCCCAGTCCTTGGTAGTGCGGATGTAAGTGTAATCCATAATGGCGTGGTGCACAAGTTACCTCTGTGGATTGTTGCAGGTGATGGTCCAACGCTTCACGGAAGAAGGTGGATGGGGAAGATCCAATGGAAATGGGAAGACCTCTTCACTCCAGCAATCGATGTCCCCCATGCTCAGAGGCAGAGCAAAACCTCACCTTCGCATGGGCCAGACACCAAAGAACAGACCAGCGCAGTACCTGAGGCACAGACTGTCCATCACGGGCAATGATCTGACCGGAATGACCTTAAAGTAACTTCCCGGCTCCAGTGGCAGGAATCCTGGGGAGGAAGATCGAATTCACAGGCACTCTTCCAGCTTTTGTGGCAGATCGCGGGAGAGAAGGATCAAGGCAGTCGACCTCAAGGACAGAGGCAAGATGGCGTCCCTGCTGCAGCAAGGACAGCATGGCTGAAAAAAAAGATGGTCACGGCCATATCACGAGGTGCAACGCTGAGGGACCAACACGTGGTGTCTAACAAAGGATTCGATTGGGGTAAAGCCAGCAGGGTTCTCTTAAAGGAGACCTGCAACCAACTGAACTTAAAGAGACATTGTATGCATGGCAATCAATGTAATAAACCAATTAAGATTGTGAACAAAATGTTATTGCGAGATGTCAGTACTATTCCTAATGTAAAAAATAAAATGTCGTGAGACATCGGTACCATCCAAATGTAAAGAACAAAATATTGTTGCGAGATGTCGAGAATCGAGTGTCCCCAAAAATAGAAAGCAAGCAAATTCGGGAGGGTAAAGGTGCTGATCCTGATGCCCTGCCCCAGGTGTCCCCACAAGTTATAGGCCGGCGACCTCAGGAGGGTGAAGGCACTGATCCTGATACCCTGCCCCAGGTCTATCCCACGCTGCAGGCACCTGATGGCACTATTCGCCACGGACCTGGAAATGAAAACGGCGTCAATACGCGCAGTCGGCCGCCATTGCCCACCGCCCGGGTGGAGACGGTGCAGACCCCAGACCCAGTCGTTACCTCGGCCATGTCCGGGAGCGAAAGGTCAGAACCAACGAGTTCCCCAAACGGGACCTGGAACAGCCAGGTTCCCAACACCGTTAGAGAGCAGGCAGAAGATTCTACAACTCTCAAAGGAGGACAGGGAGGCCACACACATCTGTGGCTCTGGCCACCACTAGGCAATGGCAAGGCCCTGAGTCCTGGCTAGGTGAGCGAACCAAGCCCACCCCGCTAGCAGGGGGTGCAGCCCCCCCATCAGACGATTAGGACTCCGTCTGGTTGCTCTGGAACCTGCGTCCTCACATACCTGTACTGCTACCTCAGTATTTACCATGACTGAACCATGAATGCAATCTACCCAATCCTGGCACACGACCGCAAAACATAACGAATGTAAGTCACTGAACAAAGGTGTCATGATACAAACTGTAACTTCCTTTCTTTGTACTTGCACTGTGTCTGATCCTGTATGTTAATGTAATGGGCCTGCTGCATGATCTCGCTGTGGGGGAGGGGGGGAAATGGATGTATGTAGCCATGGACACACACATGGCGTACTCCTGTTCCTATTTCTCATGTTCTTATGTTCTTATTTGTTTTCCTGTAAGTCTCACTGTTATTGACTATTCCATTTGTCTCTTTTCATCTTTGATTAAGCTTTTTGCATGTTTTACTTTGCCTTTATAGATTTTCTGATTTTTTTTTCTTTCCCTCTTTTCTCAAATTGCTTAAGGCATTTTTATTGTATCTTTATGGTCGAAGCCTTATCCCTCATTTAACCATTTAGGTTTAATTTTAGACAATGACTTCTATATGACATAGATTTCAGCCAAATCATCTCAAGCACATCCTGAAAAGCACTCTGCTGTTACAGGATGTTTTTTCTCTCTCCAGTTCTTCCTGTGTTGTCTAGATCTGCTCTTCTGAAATTTAGCACAACTATTTTATTATCTCTTGCTCCAGCTGCTGAATCTAATGATATTTCCATTACTGGTACCCCAGTGTTCTTGAATTGTTCCACTGTTTCAGACTCAGGTACTTCATTAGCTGTAAAGCACTTTGAGATGTTCGATGGTCATGAAAGGCGTTATATAAATCCAAGTCATTCTTTCTTTCAATGCTAAATTCTAACTTGTATATTGAAAACTGACCATGCACTAATCTCCTAAATTAATTTCCACTTTCAAAAAGGTCCCTTCCACTGGTATGAATGTCGGTAACCAGAGGACACAAAAATAAGATAATTGTCAAAAGAACCAGAGGGCAGATGAGATTTTTTTTACACAGGGAAATGTTATAGTCTGGAATTCACTGCCTGAAATGGCGATGGATGCAGATTCATTGGTAATTTTCAAAAGGGAATTGGATATATACTTGAAAAGGAAAAAAATATGTCGGGCTATGGGGAAAGAGCAGAGGAGTGGGAATAATTGGACAGCTCTTTCAATGACTAGTACAGGCACGATGGGCTGAATGGCCTCCTCTTTGCTGTATGATTCTATAGGCCTGGAATTTGCAGTTGTAATCCCGGTGATACTGTCATTGGTCACCATCATTACTCTATAAAACTGACAGCAACTTCTAGAGTCCACACATGCGCATTTAAATGTGGAAATCCTGAAGATGCTATCAGTGATACCCTGCTCCCCTACGGGTTGCGCTGTCGCAGTCCTTCCAGATGGAAATCAATTAAAATCACTGAATTGACATGAACTTCCACTTTTTAAGCACCATTCTAGCTGTAAAAACCCTTGAAAAAGTTAAGCCTTGTTGACTGAGGTGTATCTGGGTTTTTAATGCCATACTAAGTTACAATTACTGCTGAACAACCTCTCTGGCCCTGAAAAACGATTTTATATTTGTGGAATGTCACATTTCTCCATTATGATAAAAATTCTGAGAGTTTTAAAATAATATAAAGTTTGTTGCTTTTACCTTAATCCCATGTGTATGTCGCAATCTTTATTTCGCACAATGTAAAATTATTAAAACGTGAGGGATAATCAGTACTTTTTACTTCCTGGTTTGCTGTCTGTGAAAATTCTTCAATGTGATTGGCTGCTTAGCTTGCTTGATGACATCACTGTTGCTGGATGCTAGAAAGCCCCTTTAGGTGATGCACAAATTCAATTAGCATTGGGAAACCCATGCCACAAAAATTATTAGATCTTTATGGGCATCTTCCTTTGAGGTCAGTGGCGAATGCTGTCACTTTGGCTGGCGACCGCAAAATTCAGGCATATAATTCTAAGCTTCTCTGATTGGTGAGCTGGTACTGTGTTGTCTGGTACTGGACCATAATGGCCATATAGCCCCAGCTTTAATCCCTGCTCAGTCTGGGACCAATGTATTTGCTACAATTGACCTCAGCCTCTCCAGGCTATTGAGGGGAGGAGAGACAAAAATAATAATTCTGAAGGTGAGGGCAATGTGATGTTTGTTATTTTGTCAGAACACTTATAATATCTCAACTTGAATATTGCATCAGGTGGGCCTTGGGTGTCAAAGTGGCCAAGATACCTCCCCCCCACCCCCCCAACTCAATTTTCATCTGGTGGTCGCACGTATTTTAGGCGCAAGTAAGGGAGCCATTTTGAATTTCTCTCCCATTATGTTTTTAGTGGCAAGTAGGGGATAAATCATGTTGTAGAAGAAAAGATTAAACATGTTGCAACCCAAAGGCACAAACATGGCCAAGCTGATAGTAAAGACACTGGAAGCCCACACACACAACCACAGGTTTACTCAAAATCAAATATTATTCTGGATAGTAAATTTGTACAAAATTATCTGTTTCAATGCTTCTCAAATGTTTTGGATATGGGCCCCAGATAAAAAGTCTTATCTTCTCATGCCTCTTTGGCTAAAGATGCTGGTATTGGCAAGTGTGGAAAGTATGTCTCACTTCTGTTCTTCACTCTCCCCCTTCATTTCTGTTTCAATCTCTTTTCTTTCACTTCTGTGTTTAGTTTTCTCTTTCTCTGCCACCTGTTTCTCACTCTCTCCTCTCGCACTTTTGTCTCTCCTTTTCCTTCTTTACGTTTCACCACTTCTCTTGTTTTTTTTTCTTTTTGCCTCTTCAACAGTTTTCTTTTCACTACTTTTCTACAGCCTTGTGGGGAGCAGCATGAGAAAGATTGAGGAAGCTGGACAGTTCTCTCAGTCAGTCCCTTTATAAAGGGCAATAGCATTGGGGCGTAATACGGCACAGGGAGTATAACTTCAAAAGGGAGGCTGGGCAGGGGAGAACTTCTGCTAAATGATATTGGGACAATCGTTTGGTTGTGCCAGTGGTACAAAATCTGTTGAAAAATCCTGTGAATTTTATGTAAAATTGTGTATTTGGGAACTAAATGGTGCCATTTTAATGCAAGTGGCACAGTTTGCTGCCCAAATAGTTTTGTACAAAATGTCTCAAAGGCAAGGAAAATGCTAGTTTCTGAACATTCACAAATGATATGCCGCGGCAAATTATTTCTCCTGAGCAGGCACGGAGCTGGCCTCTGTTTGATTTTTATAGGATTGGCTCGATATAATAAGTTGCAGAAAGGTTCCACGCTACACTACAAACACAGCTTTTCAGCATTATCCGCAATCAGCCGGTGGTATGTGAGCTGGGCGAAAATCTACATTCTTAGCATGCCATGCTTACCGGATCTACTATCATGAGATTCCTATCTCTGATGTACGTCACATGCTCACATGTAAGCCCAATGCTTTTTTCAAACTCTGATGTGACTTTGGCCATTCGACTTGATTCTGTTGAAATTGTTACTTCCTGACTGAGACTGGTGATATCAGAACAGGTTTTCCCACACTTTGATCTCTGACCCACTGTAATTTATCTGCATATCTTTCGTAGCTGCTCTCAAGAATTATTTTCTTAAAAAAAAATGTTTAATAAGGAATTGAATTTTGTACCCCAATCGAACTAGAAAATAGTTTGGTGTGCTTTATTAGCATAATTTTCAGTCATTTGAAACCGAGTTATTCACAACGATGCCCGACGAGCAGGTGTGCCTCCGACCGGGACATCACCCCCCGCCCCCCCCACTCCTGCGGTGGGCCTACATCCCTCCAGCGGCAGGCTCTCATCCCTCCAGTTGTGGGCCTACATCCCTCTCCTCATCAACGGCTGGACCGCTCCTTCCCCACTGGTGACCAGGCCTCTTCAACTGGTGAGCATCACGGCTATTACTCTCCCACCTTCCCACTCCTTGATGACCTCCCACTCAGAACTCCAGCGGACAACTGACCTTCCTAATGCCTGCCCCCAACCAAGCCTCGGGCCACCTACCATCAAGGGCGCTACTCGGCGCCGAGCTTGTGGCCAACATCTCGCCGTAGGCAACTAGGCTTATACTGCGGTGCCTGGTCTCCAGTCGTCTTGGATCCCCTTTCCACTGGACCAAGACTTTGCTCAGCTAAGCCCATGTGGTTGCCGCTGTGCAGCGGCCACTTCATGTTAAAAGAACTCACGCACGGGCATCTTCCACTCCGTTAACATGAAATTCGGGACCTGGAACGTCAGGACCCTCATGGATAACTCCAACAGCGACAGGCCGGAACGCCAAACCACCATAGTTGCCCGGGAACTTAGGTGCTTTGACATCGACATCGCTGCCCTAAGCGAGACCCAGTGGGTAGGGGAAGACCACCTCAAGGAACAAGGTGGAGGTTACACCTTTTTCTGGAAAGGAAAACCAGAGGAAGAACGCCGCCTTCAAGGAGTCGGCTTCGCCATCAAAAATGAGCTGGTCGACCGCCTCAAAGACTCCCCCTGCGGAGTTAACGAACGTCTCATGACTCTTCGACTCACCCTATCCTGGAACCAATGCGCCACAGTCATCAGTGCGTATGCCCCAACACTCGATGCAACAGATGAGACCAAAGAGGGTTTTTATTTCAACCTCGAAACATCCCTGTCCCGTGTCCCCACAGACGACAAACTGATCCTTCTAGGTGACTTCAATGCCAGGGTTGGCAAAGACACAGCCCCCGGGGAGGTGTGATTGGTAGAGAGGGGGTAGGGAAAGCCAACTCCAGCGGTACCCTAGTCTTGACAAAATGTCTTGAACATGAACTCCTCATCACCAACACCCTGTTCCGCCAGAAGGACGAATACAAGGCATCGTGGCAACACCCTCGCTCCAAACACTGGCGCCTGCTCGTCTATGTCATCATCCGAACCAGGGATCGCAAGGATGTGCGCATCACCCACGCCATGACAGGAGCTGACGACTGCTGGATGGACCATCACCTAATCCGATCCATCATCAACATTAACATAGCCCCAAAGCAGAGGGGACAGCAGAAGCAGTGCTGCAAAAAAGTCAATGCCGGGGCACTTAAAGACCCAGCTAAGAGAGCCCTATACAGCCAGTGCCTCACAGCTAACCTGGCGTGCCTTGATGACCCTGAGATGCTGAATACCACAGTGCTTGGTCTGCCCTCCAGGCCTCCATAACTAGTGCCTGTGAAGAGATACTTGGTCACTCAATCAGAAAACACTAGGACTGGTTTAATGAGAATGATCAGGAGATCCAAGAACTAATAGATCGCAAGCGCAGAGCATTTCTGAGCCTCAAGCAACAACCAACTCGGAAGCAGCAAAGCTTCAACAAAAAACTCGGGACCGAAAAAACAGGTAGTGGATGGAGAAAGCACAGGAGACATAACAACTGGCCGACAGCCATAATGTGCGAGGATTCTTCATCACAGTCAAGGCCACCTATGGTCCAAACTCCCAAGGCCCCACTCCACTGCTGTCCAAGAACGGGGAAACACTCATCAAGGACACCGAGGCAATCAGGGCCCGCTGGAAGGAGCACTTCGAAGATCCCCTCAATCGAGACTCTGCCTTTGACTCGAGTGTTCTCGACTCCATCCCGCAGCATGCGACCTGCCTCCACCTCAGTGAAACCCCAATGTTGCACGAGGTAGGAAAAGCCAAAAGACAGCTCAAAAACAACAAGGCTACGGGAACGGATGGAATCCCTGCTGAGGCGCTAAAGTCTGACGGAGAGGCGCTGTTGGCACGGATACCTGACCTCATCTCTCTCATCTGGAGGGAGGAGAGCATGCCGGGAGATCTCAGAGATGCAGTGATCGTGACCATCTTTAAAAAAGGGGATCAGTCCGACTGCGACAATTACAGGGGAATCTCCCTGCTATCAGCCACTGGGAAAGTTGTCGCTAGAGTCCTCCTCAACCGTCTTCTCCCTGTGGCCGAGGAGCTCCTCCCGGAATCACAGTGCGGATTTCGTCCCCTACGGGGCACAACGGACAGAATCTTTGCAGCGCGACAGCTGCAGGAAAAATGCAGGGAGCAGCACCAGCCCTTATACATGGCCTATTTCGACCTTACAAAGGCCTTCAACACTGTCAACTGCGAGGGTCTATGGCGCGTCCTCCTCCGTTTCGGATGCCCCCAAAAGTTTGTCAACATCTTTCACCTGCTCCACGATGAAATGCAGCTGTGATTCTTACTAACGGATCCATTACAGACCCAATCCACGTCTGGACCGAGGGCAAACAGGGCTGCGGCATCGCTCCAACCCTCTTCTCAATCTTCCTCGCTGCCATGCTCCACCTCACAATCAACAAGCTCCCTGCTGGAGTGGAACTAAACTACAGAACCAGTGGGAAGCTGTTTAACCTTTGCCGCCTCCAGGCCAGGTCCAAGATCACCCCAACCTCTGTTGTTGAACTACAGTACGCGGACGACACCTGCGTCTGCGCACATTCTGAGGCTGAACTCCAGGATATAGTCAACGTATTTACTGAGGAATACGAAAGCATGGGCCTTACGCTAAACATCCGTAAGACAAAGGTCCTCCACCAGTCTGTCCTCGATGCACATCACTGCCCCCCCCCAGTCATCAAGATCCACGGCGAGGCCCTCGACAACGTGGACCATTTCTCGTACCTTGGGAGCCTCTTATCAACAAAAGCAGACATTGATGAGGAGATTCAACATCTGCGCCAGTACAGCCTTCGGTCGCCTGAGGAAAAGAGTGTTCGAAGACCAGGCCCTCAAATCTACCACCAAGCTCATGGTCTACAGGGCTGTAGTAATACCTGCCCTCCTGTATGGCTCAGAGACATGGACCATGTACAGTAGACACCTCAAGTCGCTGGAGATACATCACCAACGATGTCTCCGCAAGATCCTACAGATACACTGGGAGGACAGACGCACCAACATCAGGGTCCTCATCCCCAGCATTGAAGCACTGACCACATTCGATCAGCTTTGCTGGGCAGGCCACATAGTTCCCATAGCAGACACAAGACTCCCAAAGCAAGTGCTTTATGCGGAGCTCCTTCACGGCAAACGAGCCAAAGGTGTGCAGCGGAAACGTTGCAAGGACACCCTCAAAGCCTCCCTGATAAAGTACGACATTCCCACTGACACCTGGGAGGCCTTGGCCAAAGACCGCCCTAAGTGGAGGAAGTGTATCCGGGAGGGCACTGAGCACCTCGAGTCTCATCGCCGAGAGCATGCAGAAATCAAGCGCAAGCAGTGGAAAGATCGTGCGGCAAACCAGTCCCACCCACCCCTTCCCTCAATGACTATCTGTCCCACCTTTGACAGTCTGTGGCTCTCGTATTGGACTGTTCAGCCACCAAAGAACTCACTTCAGGAGTGGAAGCAAGTCTTCCTCAATTCCGAGGGACTGCCTATGATGATGATGATGCTTTTGTAGCTGCTGTTGTTATGAAAAACAGTGCAAATCATGGTGTTGATGCTTTATTGCGAGTTCAGCCACTATAGTTTTTTTCAGACTGGATATTTACATTTTTTTGGACTGGGTATTTACATTTTTTTGAAAACTTAGTCACTCTAATACCTTTGGAAGTAAATTCTGATGGACAGGGATTAAGCTGTTAATTGTTTCATCTTGTATCTATTGCCTCTTGCTGCAGAAGTTACTCTGTAAACTCTCCCAGTTTTATCTGTACATATGCACATCCCTCAATTTTATCTCTGACTTTCAAGGTATTGACCACCTACATTTTTAGCAATTTTTACCCAAAGGTTATAGGTAGCTTGATGAGACCATTTTCTTCTTGATCATTTCTCGCTTGCATGTATATTTGCTTCCTTTCTCTCTTGAATGTACTGACTTGTGGAGTTTCAAGGGAACTAGCAGGTATTCGATACCTCACCGGTGGCCATTCTTGTGCATGAATCACAAAACAGCCTCCGGTTGGTTAAGAATGATGGGAAACACAATTCCTACCACACATGCAGACACTTTCCATTGAGGGTCATTGAATAGCGATCAGAATCAGGAATCCCAGCTGATTTTTTCCCTTCCTAGTTAGTGGTGTTGGGAGCAATTGCAGCACATCTACTGCCATTCTGTCGATATAAGGTAACATAGCACTGACAAAGACAAAACACTGGTCTATTTGGCTTCATAACACACTGGGTTGTCCATTTCCTGACTAAGCCAAAGGGGTTTACCGGTTGAAAACATTATAATCACTTCCTATTATATCCATATTCAAGCATCATGGTGATATATGAGCTTGGTGTTGCAATACACAGCATTGTATGTTAGAGGAAAGTTCACCAGACTCTGCTCCTGATCTCAGCTGGGCTATCTGAATGGAAGTTAGACATAACAATATCAAGCTGGGTCACTCTCATTCAACTAGTTATGGAACAGCACTGGCTCAGGCCTGTGAGCAGGTTCTACGTCCACCTTCTCATATGAAGAATAGCACATGGCATTAGAGACCAGGGGGTGATGGTGATGGTGTAAAATGGGCAATATTGGATCAGGCAACCGTTATACACGCTGCCTGACTTTTCTTTCGTCGACTTCAATCTGATCTGATATCGCCTTTATTACACCATTGCCATAAGTTAAAATTATCCCCAAATATAAATGGTAATGGGGGAAGAAAAAAATGAACAAAAACAGTGTGAATATATATTCTGAATTGTTCCAAACATCTGTGTGTGATTTCTTAAACCTTTTTCAATTTCTCAGAGTGGTAACTTTTCAAGCATAGTTCCACAGGCACCAACAGTCCTTCAACATCTCACCAAGTGCCATGGTTCACACATCAGCCAGTTCCGATGAAGGGTCATCGACCTGAAACGTAAACTCTGTTTCTCTCCAAAGATGCTGCCTGACCCGCTGAGATTTCCAGCATTTTCTGTTTTTAGTTCAGATTCCAACATCTACTAGGGGGATCAAGGGGTATGGCGAGAAAGCAGGAAGGGGGTACTGAAGTTGCATGTTCAGCCATGAACTCGTTGAATGGCGGTGCAGGCTAGAAGGGCCGAATGGCCTACTCCTGCACCTATATTTCTATGTTTCTATGTTTCTATCTGCAGTATTTTGCTTTTGTGTTTGTGTGCCATGGTTCATATGTCAGTTTAGTCCATTAGTATCAGTAGGCTAAAGGCATCACAGCCAAAGCCATACCCAACCTCACCTGAGATCTGCACATGCACACTTTCTAGCAGGAACCCGCGTATAGTGATCATGAATGGGAACTCTGATATGTTCCCGTTCTAGTACAGGGATCAATTGCAGCTCCCATATTGCTGCCTGAGTTGTGATCAGTTAACTCAGCGCAGGCGAGGAATGGAATCTGGGAAGTGCTAAACTGCATGGTTTAGTGTAATACTGAGGAGTGCAGTTTTTTAAAGTTATTCCTGCATGGGATGTGGGTGTCAATGACAAGGCCAGAATTTATTGCCCATCCTCAATTGCCTTTGAGAAGATGGTGGTGCGCCGCCTTTTTGAACCGCTGCAGTCCGTGTGATGAAGGTACTCCTGCAGTGCTGTTACGGAAGGAGTTCCAGAATTTTGACCCAGTGATGATGAAGGAATGGCAATATCTTTCCAAGTCACGATGGTGTATGACTTGGAGGAGAACGTGTAGGTGGTGGTGTTCCCATGCACCTGGTGCCCATGCCCTTCTAGGTGGTAGAGGTCGCGGGTTTGGGAGGTGCTGCTGAAGAAAGCTTGGCGAGTTGCTGTAGTGCATCTTGTAGATGCTACACACTGCAACCATGGTGTGCCAGTGGTGGAGGGTGTTATGTATGTACCTTGTACAGCCACCAGAGGGCTCATCTCCTGGAGTCCCAAGGGATACCACAATCCCTTGGGTGCACAGATACTTAAGGAGGCCTCACTGGCTGGAAAGGCACTCTGGAGACCTGCAATAAAAGACTACGGTCACACTTTACTTTGAGCTCACAGTATCCAGTCAGACTCTTTATTCATATACTACAACTGGCGACGGGATACAGATGATGAACCCAACGATGCAGAGAACAGTGGGCATCCTGGAGAAATTTTTGGAGGAAGATGATTGGGAAACCTTCATGGAGCAACTCGACCAATACTTTGTGGCCAATGAGCTGGAAGGAGAAGCGAACGCTGTCAAACAAAGGGCGATTCTCCTCACCGTCTGGCCTCATGAAAAATCTGCTTACTCCAGCGAAACACACAGAGAAATCGTACGATGATTTGTGCACACTGGATCAGGAACATCTGAACCCAAAGGAAAGCGTTCTGATGGCGAGGTACCGGTTCTATACCTACAAAAGGTCTGAAGGCCAGGAAGTGGCGAGTTATGTTGCCGAGCTAAGGTGCCTTGCAGGACATTGCGAATTTGAAGGACATTTGGAGCACATGCTCAGAGACTTTTTCGTACTTGGCATTGGCCATGAAGTGATACTTCGCAAACTTTTGACTGTAGAGACTCCAACCTTGAGTAAGACCATGACGCTAGCCCAGGCATTCATTGCCACCAGTGACAATACTAAGCAAATCTCTCAGCACACAAGTACTGCTACAAGTACTGTGAACAAAGTGATGTTGTTTTCAAATTGCAATGTACAGAGCAGGCCCCACATGCTTGCAGCTGCAGGTCCGCAGATGTCTCAGAGTCCACCATCAAGGGTGATGAATGCAAGGCCATTAAAACCTTGTTGGCGTTGAGGGGGTGATCATCGTTTCCATTCATGCTGCTTCAAAGGGTATGTTTGCAAGGGTTGTGGAACAATGGGACACCTCCAATGTATGTGCAGGCGAGCTGCAAACCCTGTTAATCCTGCAAACCACCATTTTGCAGAGGAGGACAGATACACGGCGGATCACGATGAACCAGAGCCTCAGATCGAGAAGGCAGAGGTATATGGGGTGCACATATTTACCACAAAGTGTCCCCCAATAATGCTGAAGGTTGAGTTAAATGGACTCCCGGTGTCAGTGGAGCTGGACATGGGCGCGAGCCAGTTCATTATGAGCAAAAAGACTTTCGAAAAATTGTGATGCAGCAAGGCCTCAAGGCCAGTCTTGATTCCCATTCACATGAAACTGAAAACTTACTCAAAAGAACTGATTCCCGTAATTGGCAGTGCTACTGTAAAGGTGCACAAGCTACCATTCTGGGTGGTACTGGG